>NC_088687.1:100621817-100924848 GCF_028017835.1 Emys orbicularis
TAGTTTTGATTCTGATCTCGCAGGAGTGGGTGGGTGAGGTTCTGCTGCCTGTGATGTGCAGGAGATCAGACTAGATGATCACGATGGTCCCTTCTGGCCATAAGGTCTAGGAGTCATACCAATGAAAATCAGGAATAACACCAATGAAAAACCATTGTAAAACTGGTATAAGAAGAAAATCAGACCCCATGTGATGCTGAATCACATGTAAACATTACATCCTGCTCCCAATGAAGTCAAAGACAAAGCAGCCAGCATTTCAGTGGGAACAGGAGACCCAACCAGAAAGGAAATTTATTTCTGTCTCAGTAACTGAGTCACAAAACCGACTAAGGAAACAAAAGATAGCTGGGACATATAAGCAATATGAAAGAGTGAAGTTTGGAATTAATCAGACTTTCCACTCTCAAACTCAAAATCCCATCCCCTGTAATATCACCGTTTCCAGTCCCAGATTTTTTACCCTCAAAGCTTCCTCTAATTGATTTTTTTCAGTATTGCTGCCACATTTTTATTTGCTGCTTCCATCAAGCTCTCTTTTCTTTCCTTTTAAATAGGTGCCAACTTTACTCTTGAGAATAAAATTGGAAGGCTTTTCAAGTTTGTAGTTCAGGCCCATGGTGTTTCTAAGACTCTAGATTCATAACACAGAGCAAAATTCTCTTCTCAGATTCATGGAGTGGAGTTCAACGCTGATATTCTCCTCCCTCTATGGATTCAGAACTCCCATTGACATCAGCTCCCACATAGTTGCTAGTTGTAATACAATTTCACAGCAGTTACCGCCTGATCCTGTGGGGTGCTGAATACCCGGCCTACACTCTCATTGCCTTCCATCGGAATTGAGGACACTTAGCACACCTCATAAAACCAGAATTTTAATTAGGTTTTGTCAAATGAACTGTGATATTCTGGCAGTGAATATATATACTAATCTATTTCTAAAGAGAGAGAGAGAGAGAGAGAGAGAAGATATCCCAGAGAAAATATGCTATTCCTGAACTGAGTTTTGCCAACAGAAGAATACAGAAACTCTTCTGATTAAACTTTACAGTAAAATGATATATTATGGTTAATTTACCACACATTATATGAATTCAATAGATGACCAGTCAATTTGGCAATGTTTGATCATACAGTACAGGAATCTGATTACATTAATGCTACATTTCCAAACTCTTCTTGTCCTATTTTCACACTGCTCCCCATAGGAATCAAAGCCGTCAAGTCAAATAAGAAAATTTCCCCTATCCTTTGAACATCTTGGATCAAAGGGCTGACTGATAGCTGCGATCTCTGAAAGAGAAAGGCACACCCTCTGGTAAGATCTCTATTTATTAGGAAAATTTGACTGGGCACACAGAGCATTGTTGACATTAGGGAGAGAACCAGCTCATGAAGTTAAGGTCTGAAACTGAATTTACCCACAGATCCTTGATGTTTGAACTTATTGCTGACAACCCAGGACATTATAGAGCAGGGGTGGACAAACTTTTTGGCCCGAAGGCCACATCTGGGTGGGGAAATTGCATGCAGGGCCATGAATGTAGGGCTGGGGCAAGGGGTTGGGGTGCGGGAGTGAGTGCGGGGTGTGGGAGGGGTTGCGCTGAGCAGGAAGGGGCTCAGGGCAAGGGGTTGGGGCACAGAAGGGGTGCAGGGTGTACAAGGGGGCTCAGGGCAGGGGTTGCAGTGCAGGAGAGGTGCGGGAGGGGGCTCAGGGCAGGGGGTTGGGGTGTAGGAGGGTGTGGGGTGCGGCCGGAGCCTCAGGGCAGGGGGCTGGGGTGCATGAGGGGTGTGCAGGGGGCTGGGGTGCGGAGTGCAGGAGGAGTTCGGGGTGCAGGCTCCGGCCCAGCGCCGCTTCCCTGGATCAGCTCTAGGGTGGCAGTGGCACTCAGCGGGGCTAAGATGGGCTCCCTGCCTGCCCTGGCCCTGCACCACTCCCACAAGCGACCGGCACCACATCCCTGCAGCCCCGGGGCGGGGGGGGAGGGGGAGTAGCAGGGCAGAGGGCTCCACGCACTGTCCTCACCTGCGGGTACCTCCCCCGAAACTCCCACTGACAATGGCTCCCCGTTCCCAGCCAATGGGAGCTGTGGGGGGCGGGAGGCGATGCCAGCAGGTGAGGGCAGCGCACAGAGCCCTCTGCCCCTCCTCCCCTAGGGGCTGCAGGGACTTGGTGCCGGCCGCTTCCAGCAGCAGCGCAGGGCCCACGGCACCACCGGGGTGGCAATCCCGCAGGCCAGATCCAAAGCCCTGACAGGCCGGATCTGGCCCGCAGGCCGTAGTTTGCCCACCCGTTATAGAGAAAGGCCCTGATTGCAAAGTTCAGATCCAAAGGCAAACTTCTCCATCGTTGAGGGGCAATTTTCAGATCGGATATTCCACTTTAAACCCATTTCTAGGCTTTCTCCAAGCCCACACCCAAAGACTAGTTTCCCTATATTCTTGTTATATTTTCCCCACTTCTACAATTATGAAAAAAAATGTCCCTTTAAATCAAATGAGAAAACTTGGTCAATTGGCTCACATAACTCCTATGGGATTAAAGGGACCACTTTGGGATTCTCTTTTGAATTTTTGTGTCACAAGGCGGACCTTCTCCCCAGCTTAATGACTCACTGTCGCACCATCAGTCTCTTTTTGGCAGGTTTGTAGTGTCTAAACTTCCACAAACAGTTCCTCAGCTCACCCTTCACATCTCTGGCTCTCACTGTCTTTCCTCCCAAAGGACTCTGTCTCTGGCAGTTCTGCTGCTCCTGCAGCTAGCACATGCTCTCTCTCCCCCCATCTCAGCCACTTCTTTCTCACTGATTCTCTCGCTGACCCTTTATAGCCCCAGGTGCAGCTGCATCCCCTTAATTGGCCCAAATGGCAGCACTTGTTCTGGCACAGAGGAGCTGGATCTACTTCAGTTATAGGGGCCAGCCATCCTGTGACATACCTCCCTTTAAAAACAATCAAACACCTGCCTCTTTCACAGGCAGGTTTTATCTGTCCTTCAAGAGCCCTTTTGGACTGCTCTCATCTACAAGCCAAAACAAAAAATTCCACATGAACTCATACATATCAGTACTGCCCAGGTTTGTCACATTCCTTAAAACAAGCCTTTCAATCCACATCCTCACCAGGGCACCTTCCACATAACCTCATCTTCTCTCGGGCTTCAAGGTCTCTGTACACAGAATCTTTAATTTTCCCTTAAATTCACTGACCATGAGGCTCAGATGACAACTCTCTTCCCGAGTGGCCCAATGTTCCACAGCCGGCTGCTCTTTTTCCTCACTGAATCATCTGTACCTCACATTCTGCAGCCACCACTTGCTCTGGCAAGTCCCCAGTCCTCATAAGTTCCCAGTCGCCATAAAACAGGTGTCCTCTGGGCTGGAATTCATGGGAGTTTTAAAGAAAATCAAACCAAGTAAATCCAGTTTGAAAACAGTTGTGTATGCTCAAGGGAATCCATCATTGTGCCCTAACTCCGCCTTTGCTGAGAATTCTGGCATCCTCTTTGAAGCAGACTATAGGTTTGCTGAGAATTTAATTAAAGCAGTCAGTTGTTCGTGTGGACACAACTGCTGCGCACCACGTTTTTCATGCTTCCAACAGCTATCCCACAGTGCTTTCGAGGCTGACCGTTACTGATCTGAGCATTGACCTGTGTGTCCTCCCCTGCTTTGGTGTCAAGTTCCCAGGACACCCCTTTTAAAGACTGGAACAGCGCCAGAATTTGCCCATTTGTTCCTGGAGCTGAGTGTATCAGCATGCTTGCAATACAACTGCAATAACACTCCAAAAGCCCCACAACATGCATTGTGCATAAAGAGAAAGTTGGGGACATGTAATCTGTCCATTTTATGATGAGCTGCACAGGATCCTACACAATTATAGCATAACCCATCCAAGATACCATGTGGAGCCTGCTGGCTGCTTTCTTCCCTGCCCTCCCTGCAGTGGCAACCAGCAAGGCCCACCAGAGGATGAGCAGGAGGATGCTGGACAGGACTTGTCCCCAAGAGCCAGAATCTTTTTGGGACCCAGGTCTCTGATACCAGCCTGCTGGAAAGCCAGCCGCAGTTATGCTTTGTTGCATAGTGGGAGTGGTGAGTGGGAGGAGCCGTGGGCAGAAGAGGCGGGACAGGGACCTAGCCTCCCCCAAGGGAAGCTTCACCTGCTGCCCATGACCTACCCGTACCGTTTACTATTGTGTTATACGGCCTTTATACCTTCTATTCCGAGTGCCCCATGGCCACAGCCATTTCAGATGGATGTGAACTAGGAACCCTCCTGAGTATCCAGACCTTGCCTCCCTCTGTCAGCCCATGCTGACTGTTGGACCCCTGTCAATGTTTCCAAAATGGTGGCTGCTCCACTTGGGCAATTGGCCTCTGTCTCGTGCTGAAGACACGACTACAGGCAGTTTTCAGGACTGCAGCACGGAGGACACTTGCCCATCTTCCTGTTTTTCTTTCCCCTTCCCTCATCTGTCCAGCCCAGCAAACAATCCTACCCACAACCTCCACACACATACACTGTTCATCAGCCTAAAATGGCAGCTGGCAGGATGGCACAGCCAGTGTCTCTATGCCTCCCCTATCCCACCCCACCCATCATGGTGTGACAGCGTACCCCATAAGGCTTTATGGGGGGTGTTTATAAATGTATGTATGATATAACTGAAATATGTTTTGTGCTGCCTGTGCCATGTAACATATCTCCATAAAGGTTATGGTCTACTATATCTATTCATCCTATTTGTACATATATATCATTTTCTACTTGAGGTTAAGAATATGGGCTGTATGCTTGCTTGATTTCTAAGTAAGCTTTGTGAGGCATTTGGTCAGCTTCTTTAGGAAGGAATTCGCCAGGTTAAGTACCTGATCAGGAAACACTTGGGGAACAATGCATCTTGGAATGCTCCAATCCACATGAGAAGTCTTCCTGGAGACATGCAAGATACCATGTGGACAATGGCGTCGGCCTGTAAAGACTGAGTCATGCAGGGGCATGTGACTTGCCCAGGTGACTCCATCTTGGAGCTGGACTTTGCATAGGAGGGAGGTCTCCACCCACAAGAGAGAGAGTCTATTTAAACCTGTGGGAGACCACTCCATTTTGTCTTCAGCTGGCTAAAGAAGGAGCCTCTCCACCCCCCCAGGATACTTGGAGGAAACTGAAACAAAGGACAGTAACTACAGGGGTTGTGAGAGATTGCTGGACCCAGGCTAAAAGGAGATTAGCCTGTAAAAGGGAGCAGTCTGGAACTGGTGAGGAACTTATCCGTATTTAGTTTGATTAGACATAGATTTGCGCATTTTATTTTATTTTACTGGGTGACTTACTTTGTTCTGTCTGTTACTACTTTGAACTACTTAAATCCTACTGTCTGTATTTAATAAAATCACTTTTTATTTAGTAATTTACTCAGAGTATGTATTAATACCTGGGGGAGCAAACAACTGTGCATCTCTCTCTATCAGTGTTATAGAGGGCGAACAATTTATGAGTTTGCCCTGCATAAGCTTTATGCAGGGTAAAACGGATTTATCTGGGTTTAGACCCCATTGGGAGTTGGGCATCTGAGTGCTAAAGACAAGCACACTTCTATGAGCTGTTTTCAGGTAAACTTGCAGCTTTGGGACAAGTGATTCAGACCCTGGGTCTGTGTTGAAGTGGACTGGAGTGTCTAATTCAGCAAGACAGGGTGCTGGAGTCCTGAGCTGGCAGGGAAAACAGAAGCAGGAGTAGTCTTGGTACATTGGGTGGCAGCTCCCAAGGGGGTTTCTGTGATCCAACCCGTCACACATGGTATATCCGAATAATGAAAAAATTAATTTGTGCAAAATGCTACAGAGGATTGAGACAGTGGTTACAGGAAAATAAGTTTATTTGGTGTTCATAGTGTAGATGAGGTATATATGGACATAGCAAGCTCAGTAAAGGTACAAACAGGACTGTTCCTTGCTGAGGTTTAAATGCCCTGTGACACTCATTCAACTAATAAACATGGCAGGAACCTCTGTTTTTCTCTGCACTTTCTCCATGCCTGCAAGAGAGAGATTGCAGGACTTAAGACCAAGGAATTGCTTGATTTTGGTTTGCACATTATAGGCAGTAGCTGCACACTGATCCCTTCAGTATAGGTCATGGGCCTCTTCCACTCCTGCAGCACTCTGGGGGGACCATCCTGGTGTATAACTTCACAGCATCTCTCACTGCTCTGCCCTTTTGCCTTTGTGAATAAGACCATTCTCTCTGTCAGTCTCCTAGTCACCCACCTCAGTGTAACTTCAAGAGTCAGGCCAGCCTAAAGGGAACGCAGAGGGGATTCCTATCTGGCTCAGCCCTCCAATGCCGCCCCTCCCCCCACACACATATACCCTCAGATAGCATAGAAGCACCTCAAACACACAAACACAATTGCAAAACTAAAATGGGAGCACAATTCCAACCTACTAAGGCACAGTGGCAAATAGCATGGAGAGCAAACAGAAATCCCAGTCTACCTGGTGCCTCCTCAAATGCAGACCACTCACCATCTCTGAGGTTCCCCTAGGATAGGGAAAAACAGAGAGGCAACTTTACCACCTCCCCCTATATTCCCACAACATCTGCAACGATCAGACCATCAAAGACAGGGCCTCTATCTACTGCTGAAAAGATAGCCAATCTAAGGGGGCAAAAAGACTCGGAATGAGATGTTTGCAGAACTCATGGCAGAGAGTCCCAGAGGAAGACTGCCCTGGCTGAGAGGTAGAAGCGGTACATGATGACCCAGAGGGAGAAAGAAATATAGCTCTCCCAGAAGATTGTGGTAGTCATAGGCGCTGACTTCATGGGTGCTCCGGGGCTTGAGCACCCACCGAAAAAAAAAAGCGGGTGCTCAGCACCCACTGGCGGGCCTCGCCAATCAGCTCCTCCTCGTACCCTCCAGCACCTCCTGCCCGCCGCTGATCAGCTGTTCAGCAGCGGGCAGGAGACGGTGGCAGGGGAAAGGAGGAGTGGGGCCAGGAAGAGCCGGAGCGAGGGTGGGATGCACACGGAGGAGAGGGCAGAATGAGGTGGGAAGGAGTGGAGTGGGGATGGGGCACCCCCAGGGAAATCAGAAAGTCGGTGCCTCTGGTAGCAGGGGACAAGGAAAGCATTGCTATGGCCATGGAGAGCATGGAAAAAGACAGGGGAGATGTACAGGCAACTCATGGGCACTACTCTGAGCCAGAATGCTCTACCACAAAACATGCTTCTGCTAGGCTAGCAGTCCATGAAGCCCTGTAAGCCGGGAGCCAGCCATATCCTTTAGGGACCAGCAGAAACTCCTCCCCGCTGTACCCATGCAGCACTTGTGCAAGAGGTCATTTCCCTCTCAGGTCCAAAATCTGCTGACTAAGGACTCTGGCTCCTGGGAACCCAGCACTTTTGAGCCCTGCAAATGTACCTGAAAATTTTGAGCCGCAGCACTCAACCCCCACATATCAGAAGAGGAAGGGGGAAGACCTATACACACCTATAACTTTAAGCCTCCTACCTTGTTTGCATTGTTGCACTTTCAGTTTGGTTTGCACTGTTTTATTTAAAGGTTTGCTTTTTGTTGATTGGTAGATTGTTTTAGTAAATGTATTTTCAAATAAAAAGGTATTGTTATTTATCCTTTGGTTCAGGTAAAACTTTAGTTTTGGCTTTGGTATTGTTTCATAATAAAAAACTATTAGAATCCATTTTGGTCCATTATGATTCATCACTGCACGTGACACATAAAATCCTTTAAATAAAGCTAAAATAATTCATATGGTTTTAGAAAAGTTTATAGGTAACATCCTACTTCCACCACCCATAAACAATACTGCACTGTCAGCAATCTATCCCTGTCAACCTTCTACAGATTAGCAGCTGGATGTACAGCTACACATGTTGAAACACGAGACTCAAAAATATAAACAATGGGCATCCCTGACAATATTCCCTTGGGTGTTAGCATTCTCTATGGGATGCCTTGCTGAACCGAGCAAGTCTCTGCACCTCAGCCTCCCACCCATTGTTAAGGCTTTCCCCCCTTGGTCTCACAAATATTGTGCAGAACACAGCATAGAGCTATAATGGTCAGGAGATTTTTTTCTGCTGCTTCCAAACAATTCTATAAGCTGCATCATCCGCCTTTCAAATGGCCAAATGCACACACAACCATCATTCTGCAACTACTTAGGCAATAGTTAAAATGTTCTTTCCTTCTGTCCAAGAGGCCTGTGCATGCCTTCATTAATCAGGGTATCCGAGGATAAGTGGGGTCTCCCAACTTTCACATCATTAATGTCCAGACTGGTCCTGGGGGCAAACAATCCTTTCTCTATTAATTTAAGCAGAACTGAGTTTCAAAAGATTCACGCATTGTGGACCCTTCCAGACCACATAGCATTTGTGTGTGTAAAACTAACATGGTGATCAACCAATCCTTGGAGCATCATGGAGAAATACCTTTCTATGTAATTGTTTTTCCTGGTCGGGGGTGCAAATGATAGGCACATAGATTCTATCAACTGCGCCTATACAGTTTGGGAACCCCCTATGTACTAAGCCATCAATAATCTCCTGAGCATTACCCACCTTTATAACCTGGCTAGACAATACCTTATTAATGGTGGAGCAGACCTGCATGACAGTGGCCCTAACAGTTGATCTCCCCAAACCGAACAGGTTGGCTACAGACCAATAACATTCCGGAGTGGCCAGCTTCCAGATGGCAATGGTGACCCACTTATCCCTGGGTATGGGGCACTACATATTGATATGCTGCCACTACAGCTGCAGGCCCAATTCTGCACAGATCTCTAAAAAAGTAGCCCTCCCCATCCTGAAGTTCTCTCATCACTGCGTCCCAGGTCTACAGAATGATTCTCTCCCACCAATCTATGCTGGTTTGCTTGGCCCAGAAATGGCGCTGCATACTGTGTAGCTGAGCCAAGAACTGGTCCTCTAGTTCCAACAGCTTGGTATCCTCATCTTGCTGCAACAGATTTGCAGTGACCTCCTGCTGCTGGAGGAGCCACTGATGCTACCATTGAATATTCTCCTGAGCCTGCACCATCTGCTTGGTGGTGTGGTATGGCTGGTCTACACTGGGGGGGGTGATCGATCTAAGATACGCAACTTCAGCTACATGAATAGCATAGCTGAAGTCGACGTATCTTAGATCGATTTACCTCGGGTCCTCACGGCGCGGGATTGACGGCCGCGGCTCCCCCGTCGACTCCACTTCCGCCTCTCGCTCTGGTGGAGTTCCAGAGTCGACGGGGAGTGCGTTCGGGGATCGATTTATCGCGTCTAGACGAGACGCGATAAATCGATCCCCGATAGATGGATTGCTACCCGCCGATCTGGCGGGTAGTGAAGACATACCCATAGGCAGAGCCCAATGCCAAATGCATCCAGGTTTGAATGCTGTAATACAGCCTGAGCAGCCTGTGTGTATTCGCTCTTGCCACATTGCAGCACAGTGCATTTCTCGGTCCATGCTGACAGACAGCAATTCAAAAATGGTGCTGGCCCACCCAGAAAAAAAGGATGGGGCGGAGACAGCAGAAACATGGGTATTTAAAAAATGTGAACCCCCTGGCTTCTGCTTTGCATCCCACAATTTACAGTTAAAACTGTCCCATGATTAAGGATACAGTTTTGGCACAGGTATTTTTATTAAAAATCACGGACAAGATGTGGGCAATAAGTCAATAAATCACAGAAATGTATACGGGACTGGTGTTAGGGGGTAGCAAGCAGGGCAATTGGCCGGGGCCCTGTGCCAAAGGGGACCCCCGAAACTAAGTTACAGGCAGCGGGGCTCAGGCTTTGGCCAAACCCCAGAGTCACTGAGTGGACCCAGACTACAAGTCCAGCTGTAGTAACAACCCAGCTTATCACATTCCATTATCGCGCATTCTCGCCTAATATGCCCAGGCTTGCTGCATCTAAAGCATACCACGAGACAGCCCCTCCCCCCAAGAAGTGCTTCTGTTGGATTGTGGGACTGCCCAAGGCCTGGTGGCTCCTGTGCAACTCCCTATTTTGGGTTATTCAGGGTGCTCCCGTTTGAGAGTTTCCCTGTGATTCCCCCTATTAGGCCACTCTCACTCGGTCACGCAGTACAGGCCACTCAGTTCCTTCAGCCTCAAAGAAGACTTTTTCCCATTTGACTGCCTCACCCACTGAAGCAGACTGAAATCGCCTTCCCCAGCTCTGGGCTCAAGTGTAGGATCTTTAAGAACTGTTCCAGAATGACTTGGTCCATGATTGTCTCTACTGAACTGGGCTCTGGGCATAGCCACTGAGCCACACAGTCCCACAATCTTTGAGCTACTACCCGTGGTCTTACCTTCTGTGGAAATGGTTCAACCCGAAACCAGTACCTATATGCCTCCTGAGTCAGTCCTAGTCTAGGATGGCAGCCTTCACCACAGGACAGGAGCCTCCCTTTTCAGTCGCTTGCTACTAGGTAGGTTTCCTGTGCCTTGCCCATCAAGAATAATGCTATGTGGGCCACCCAAGTCTATTCCTCCCAGCCCACAGCACTTGCCACTCCATTGAATGTACAGGAAAGTCTTTGGGTCATCCTCTGGCCCCAGCTTCTCCAGACCAGAGACCAGCCAGCCCAAAAGTTTTTTTTGTAGCTCTTGTTGCTTCTGAAGGTTCTCCCTCAACTGCAGGAGCATGGCTGCCACCTGGCTGTCTCTGTAGCTGCACAGCACTCTGCTGCATCACCAACAGGTAGATCACCTGCTCCATCTTCTTTAATCACCCAAACTAGGTGGGGTCAATCAAGATTTGGACTTCAACTTTTTTGCCTTGGAACCAACAACCCTCATCATCCTCCCTTTGTATCTGGGGCCAGTTGCAGTGCCCACATTCTCCATAGGGTTTCCAGTTTTGGCAGGACATATTCCTGGAAGTTTCATCACATGACATAATCTTTAATTAAAGAGTAATCTTTAATTCCTGGGGACTCCAGGACAATCCTGGAGAGTTGGCAACCCTAATTCTCCACTCTGTGTCACAAGACATGGCCTCTCCCCAGCTTGTTAAGGATTCACTGAAATGCCATCCATCTCTTTTGGGCAGGTTTTTATTATCCAAATTTAAACAACCAAAAGAGTTCCTCTGCTCATGCTTTACATCTCTGACTCTCACTACCTTCCCTCCCAGGGACTCTGGCAGGGCTGCGGCTGCTGCTGAGCCTTGCTTACTTGCACTCTCACTCCCTCAGCCAGTGATCTCTCACTGGGTGTCTCTCTGACCCTTTATAGCTTCAGGTGCAGCCCAGCTCCACTAAGTGACCCAGTTGGGAGCACCTGTTCTGGCACAGATGAGCTGGACCTATTTCAGTTACAGAGGCCAGCTGCCCTGTGACAGCTTAATTACATGTTTACTCATTAAAACGGGGGGGGGGGGGGAATTAAAGAAAGCTCAGAAACTCAGAGTCAGAGTCAGAGATTTAGGGATCCAGACCCATCTCAAAAATCCTTGTCATCTACTGTGTGATGAGTCACATAAAATCCAAATAATAAATCAAGCCAAATAAACCTTACACATTATAGCTGCAATACACTTGGCTACAGATTGAGAACCACCATCAGTGTTAGAAAAACCTATAAAACAGTCCTTTGTATGTATGTTAGATATTTTTGTCACTAGTTCTTGGGTGCCACCTGCTGGTAATTTTCTGATATATCAGTCTGTGAAAATCACTCTCCCCCTCACTTGGTCATTTTGTGGCAGTCCTGTTGGGACTCCTGTTGCAAAACCATTTATCTTCTGGGTTCTGGGGCATTCCCAGTGTGCCTGGTACAGTGAGTATTAAAAGTGGCCCTGCAATTTTGCTCTCTCTGAATCTAGCCCTTTTTGATGAAAAAGCAAGGACTGAATGGCTGAAGCATTAGCGGGACTTTCTTCAGAATGGAATTGAGAGGCATATTAGCAAGGTGGTGTGGAGAAGAGTCCACTGTCACTTCCTGTGCTGTATGTAAACCTCTGTGAAATATTAGTCACAAGATGAAAGAGGGCTTCCATGTAAATGGTGTGTGCATGGCTTGTAGGCATTTCACTGCAGCGCTTCATGGCACTTTTTCAAGATGGGTTGGTTAGACTTCACTTCATGCGAGATTGTCCTTCAGGCTCTGCACTTGTTGCCAGTTCTGTGCTGGGTGAAATTCACTGTGTTGGTAACTTCATAACTATCTATAAACTACATGCTAAGTGGTCTAGGTCCTAGTTACTCCAGAGATAAAGAGGCAATCTCTGTGGACCTTCCCCTCCTCCTCCTATGTTTGGCAGAAATGCTTTACCTCAAGGATGAAACATGGTGTTCTTGGCAGCAGCCCCTTTATCTATGGAATTCACTCCTACCAGAAATATGCCTTGAGCCTGGCCAAGGTTAGATTGTAGTACAAGATGCATCTCATTGTATGTATCTCTTCCACTAACTGCTGGTTGTGAAATGTTCTGTCGCTTAGCCTACTGTATAGGTTTCCCTCATCTAAGGTTATCTTGCTCAATACTATGAGCAGGGACCACAGAATAGATGCTTATTTTGGGGGATATGTTGTGTTTGCCATAAATTTTATATCTTATAAATATGCCCAGGTACTGTAGGGATGGGTATTTCATAAATACATATAACAATATTAATAAAGTAAGATGAAGTTGCATGGTATTTCTTCTGGATCCCCAACTGGAGTATCTTACCCTGGGATCTCAGCAGGGTCAGAAAAAAACATTTTGACTCTTTTTTTAAGCGTGCCTGGGAGGAGGCAGATATGCCCCAGAAGTGGAATGGGCCTGGCTTCCACCAAAGATGATGAATGGGGGTAGCAGCTACCAGTTCCTACCCTCCCCAAAAAATACCAAAAAACCAGGTCAGGTACACAAATTTAAACAAGACTCAGGCAGTACGTCAGCTGCTATACTAGCAGTAAAAGTTATAGCTGCTCCTGAATTATTAGGTCCCTGTAATCAGTGTAAAATTATCATGAGATCCTGTGCTGTATTTATAAGGCTATAACATTTACAAATGCTGCTCCTTTCATACAGGGGTATGTAGCAAGAGCAGTATCAGCATTTAATTTCAGAGCATTTGTACATAGCAGAAAATAATTCTTTCCCCCTCCAGACTTTTAAACTGTAGTTAGGGTTTTAGAACAAAAATTCAGAGCTTATTTTTTAAATGTTTTTATCAATTGTAATAATTAATGCATTTCTGGTACTATTTCTCACCACACTATGATGTAGCAGGCATGCAACCAGAAGACAATCATTTTCTCCCAAAATGATTGAGAGCATGCTCTGTGCAGCTCAAATTCTCCTTTCAAAACATTTAACCCAGCTATTTTAATTCTGCATTATGTCTGCATCAATTTTTCATTTACTTCCCCCTGTGAGATATTGAAAGCTTTCCTCCAGTTCAAGTAAACTACTGTCTTGGCAACCAATCTACAGCTTGGAGAGCAGGGAACTGCTCAGACTTTGTGCTGTGCAATCTGCAGATGGCCAGCAAGAGAACTTATAGGAACAAGGCAGCCAGCTTCTCCTGAACCTTTTCTTAACTACATGCATCCAGCCTTTTCTAAGTCAAGCTCTCCTAAGTTTGAGCAGCTATATAACAGAACAAGTATGATCAGAGAGAGGTCTGTGTATGTAGTTATTATTGTATTTTCTTTGTACTGCACCTTCAAATTTTAAGTATAAAATCTCTCACAGCCTAGCCCTCTGCCAGGCAGACCGAGGAATCGAGAGAGAGAGAGAGAGAGAGACACTATTTTCCCCCTGTTGTAAATCAGCCAGATGTAGAGTCATGAATTTGCAGGGCAGTGTCTCTTGTTCCACTCAATCTGGAGCATAGAAATCCTCCTTTCCAGGTGGGAGCAAGGCAAATTCAGAATGCTATTAATGGAATTAGAATGAGGATGTTGCTTAGCTATTCCACTGGTCCTCGGGGTCATGAGCTCTTCCCACCTTGGACCAGATTCATCAGTATGTTAGATACTTTGACATTTACTTACAGTAAACAGCTTTTACCACAGTGTAATTTCAAATGCACTTCAGTAAGCATAATTCTTTAAGATATTTAGCATCAGATTTTCTATTTAAACCATGAATGCTACTAGTGAAATCTGGATAGCAGATGCAATGTGTGAAGTATTCACAATGAAACTTGAAACTAAAGACTGAGTTCCTCTAAAGATTTCCTATGAAGATACAGAATGCTGATGAAGAGTTCTGCCCTTGAGGTTGAGTATAACTATCTATTTCCATGATTTGTTATTATTACTATTCAATATTGGTAGGTGATAGGTTAGATCTTTGAGACTTCCATAGGTCCCTGTTAAAAATGTCACTATCAAATTAAAGGGAATGGTGGAATAATTTAGCTGCCTCTGATTAAGTCTGTCCCTCTCTGGCAGGGCCGGCTCCAGGCACCAGCTTCTCAAGCAGGTGCTTGGGGTGGCCGCTCTGGAGAGGGGCGGCAGGTCCAGGTATTCGGCGGCAATTCGGCGGCCGGTCCCTCACTCCGCCTGGGAGTGAAGGACCTCCCACCGAATTGCCGCCGCAGATCGCGATCGCGGCTTTTTTTAGATCGAGATCGCGGCTTTTTTGTTTGTTTGTTTTGGTTTTGGCTGCTTGGGGCGGCCAAAACCCTGGAGCCGGCCCTGCTCTCTGGACACTGCTAAATATTTCTTGGCAGAGAAGACTAAGGCCTTGATTCCAAATCTATTAAAGATAGTCTTCTTCCTTTGAAGGATCAAGCTTGCAATCAGGGCCTTAGACACCAAAAACTTAGAAATACCTGAGAAAAATAAAAGTTAGATTACTGCCAGCCAAGTTACGATAGGAGGCACTGTGGTCTCATGGATAGGGCACAGCAGAGGGAGTCAGGAGACCTGCATTCTACTACCAGTTCAACCACTGATCTGTGATTACCTTAAATAAGTCACTTCACTTCCCTGTGTCCCTTTTCACCTTTTGTCTGCCTACTCTATTTAGATAATCTCTTTATGGTAAAGTTTGTCTTTTATTATGTGTTTGTTACAGTATTAGGCATAATAGGGACCTGATCTCATCTGGGGCTTCTACGTGCTACTGTAATGCAAACAATAAATAACGATAATAACATTATCCCTTGCACAGAAAACAATACCTCTAAAGAGCACTTTTTGTCTTTGAAATGGAACAGATTGCAGCAAATGGCAGTAATTTTCAAAAAAAATCCCATGGAGGATACCCCAAAACTCCTTTTGATTCTTCACGAACCACATCAAATTATACTAATTTAACACTGTGCTACGCTATCACCATACTCAATAGGTTTCCCAGGAACAAGTAAAAACATTTCACACAAACTGCACTTAATCTAAATGTATCTGCCAATGATATTGCCTGTATGTCAGGCTATGGATGTGAGAAAATGTTTTTGTTTAATGGGAACACAAAAAAATAGATTTCTCAGTCCCACAAGCTGCCTCTCTCTAGACTAACACAAACTCCCCTGGGATTGGGATTTATCACAGGTTTAAAATGGGGGAGGGGATTCTGTGGCAGAACATCACACTTCGGATAGCTTCAGAGCTACTTGTTCCAATGCAAACAGGACCCAGCCTGACTCCTGAACTGACTCCTCTTAGCATACATGGGGCCAGACTGTGCACAACTGGGTAGTTCTTGGACTCTAGGACACCGAAAAGAAGGAAGTTAGGAGGCAGGAATGTCTGTGTCCCTTGCACCCCACATAGGCCACCAGCTGAGCCGGTCCACTACACATGCGTGTACAAGGATCAGCACTAGAGAGACAGTGCCCATGTAGGGCACAACTTCTGGTACTCCTCCAGGAGTGGTGTGTCTCCACACAGCCCAGGGCTGTGATATAAAAGCCTCTATCTAATGCAGGGGTCGGCAACCTTTCAGAAGTGCTGTGCCGAGTCTTCATTTATTCACTCTGATTTAAGGTTTCGCGTGCCAGTAATACATTTTAACGGTTTTAGAAGGTCTCTTTCTATAAGTCTGTAATATATAACTAAACTATTGTTGTATGTAAAGTAAATAAGGTTTTAAAAATGTTTAAGAAGCTTCATTTAAAATTAAATTAAAATGCAGAGCCCCCCGGACCGGTGGCCAGGACCCGGGCAGTGTGAGTGCCACTGAAAATCAGCTTGCGTGCCACCTTTGGCACAGGTGCCATAGGTTGCCTACCCCTGATCTAATGTATAGTTTAGGATTCTTCAGGATGAAAGGTGCTACATAGTTAACATAGTATGTCACTGTTTTGCACACTTAAATATACAGTAAGTGGAAAGCTGCAGATCCTGTGATGTTAGCATCTTTTATCATAGCCTTTCAGATATCCTTCTTCAAACAAACAAGAGTCTCAGCAAGCATGTGGATTCCACACTAGTTCAAAGCCTAGTTTGTTCACCAGGAATGCTTTGACCCATTCGCTTTATACTCACATTCCCACACCCAATATGTCTAGGTGGCCTCCCTTTGCTCACCCATTCCTGAAACAGGACTTTCCTGACACACTGTTTAGACTACAAGAGACTGGTTTTCCTTCCCCTTTCATCCTTTGTATTTTTTCAACCTATGCCTTATCTCCAGTCTGAAAGATGGGATAAGATGCTCCTTTATTTGATTGTTGATGCAGGCTGCTACTCAGGGTGCTCTGGTTAGTGATAGGGCCAGCGTTTCCACTCCATAGCCTCAACCAGTAGGCATATAGGGCTGGAAGAGGTTGGTTTTAGCTGATAATCAATATCTGCTGCATAATTATTAATATGACAGCAGCTCCCAGGAGTCCCAATCAAGACTCAGAGCTTCACTGTGCTTGGTGCTGTACAAACACAGGAAAATGACAGTCCCTGCCCTATTAAGCTTGCAGTCTGCTGCCTAGAACTTGGAAAACAAATTTCCATCACTGATACTCTAAATGTCTGAAAAGTGAAAGTAAGTATGTCTTGTGGGTTAATAAAAATGTGTGTGTGTGTTTGTTGCAGTACGAAATAATAGGTCATTTTATTATTATGGTTGATTATTAAATGTTAAGAAATGTATTATGAAACATCAGATAAATTATTTCTGAATCTGTTACAACTTCTGCAGTCATTACAGTTCTGCACTAGCAAGATATTAAAACCCCGAAAAGATACTGTTTGTCACAGGGTCCACTCACCACTAGGGGTGCCTCCTCCTGGCCACTCTGGGGATTAGCTCCTCCCAGGTCCGGGGCCCCCTTTTGCTGCTCACTGCATGCCCTACCACAGTGCTCTCTCAGGGCATGTCTACGCTACAAACTTAAGTTGACCTATGTTAGGTTGGCTTTCAGCCACCACAGTAATTACTGCGGTGGCTCATGTCCACACTGCCCTTCTTTGACGGCGGTGCATGTCCTCACCAGGACCGCTTCCAACGACTTAAGAGGGGCAGTGTAGTGGGTTGAGAGCCAGGCTGCCTCCCCTTCTCAGCTCCCCACTGGGAGCCCGTCTGCCCACACCTTCTTAGATCCCCTCTGGGTGCCTGGCTGCCCAGTGGGGAGCTCCACGCCTGGAACCCCAGCTCTAGTTGGAGCCCCCGCCCCGGGATGACAGACCTGTGAGCAGATTTCTTGTCGATTTCACGGCTCTGTGAAATTGAAAGGAATGACAGCCAACAGCCCATGTAAGTAACTGGAAGTGTCTACACAGACACTGCATCACCCTAACTCCACTGACATAAGCGCCTCTCATGGAGGTGGAGTTATGTTGGGGTAGTAGGGCACTTATATCAGTGGGAGCAAGGCTGTAGTATGTACACTGATATAATTAGGTCAACATAAGCTACCTTACATCAACCTAACTTTGTAGTTTAGACCAGGCCTCAGCCTCTGCAACTCCAGTTACTTTTCGTAACTTGGCCTTCCAGCCAGATCACCATGCATATTTCCCCCTTGATGTATCAAAGTCTTTCCTTACCAGCAGTCTGAGGCAGTCTTCCCATTCACTGCCCCTATAGTGCCTAGGGTTGCCAACTATCTAATCACATAAACCCAACACCCTTGCCCCATCCTCTGCCCCTCCCCTTCTCCAAGGCCCTGCCCCCTATGTCGCTCACTCTCACTCACTTTCACCAGACTGGGCCGAGGGGTTCAGAGTGTGGGCAGGGGCTTTGGGCTGAGCCTGAGGCAGCGGGTTGGGGTGTGGGAGGGGGGGTTCGAGGTGTAGGCTCTGGGAGGGAGTTTGGTGCAGAAGGGGTCTCAGGGCTGGGGGGCTGGAGTTCAGAAGGGGGTTCAGGGTGTGGGCTCTGGGAGGGAGTTTGGGTGCAGCAGGGCCGGCTCTAGGCACCAGCGCTCCAAGCATGTGCTTGGGGCGGCACTCCGGCTCCTTTTTTTTTTTTTTTTTTGGGCGCTTGGGGCGCAAAAAGTCAGGAGCCGGCCCTGAGCTGAGGTGAGCTGCGGTGGTGGGGGGAGCGGGGAGCGCCGCAGGCAGTAACCGGGGGGGGCAGAGGAACCGCCCCCCATCACCGCCGCCGCTCCGCTTCTCCCCCCTCGCTCCCAGGCTTGCTGCAAAACAGCTGATTCGCGCGGCAAGCCTGGGAGGGAGGGGGGAGAAGCGGAGCGGAGGTGGGCTGCGACGGTGGGGGGCGCGGGGAAGGCCGCAGGAAGTAACCCGGGGGGGGGGCAAAGGAACTGCTCCCCCTCCACAGCTCACCCAAGCGGGGTAGGAGGGGAAATGCGGCGCATCCAGTGGAGGAGGCAGGGCCGGGGATTTGGGGAAGGGGTTGGAATGGGACGGGGAAGGGGCGGAGTTGGGGCGGGGTCGGGGGGGGGGGCGCGCGGGAAAAATTTTTTGCTTGGAGAGGCAAAAAAACTTGGAGCCGGCCCTGGGTGCAGGAGGGGGCTCAGGGCTGGGGGTTGGGGTGCAGAAGAGGGTTTGGGGTGCAGGCTCTGGGAGGGAGTTTGGGTGCGGGAGGGGGCTGAGGCAGGAGAAGGGGATTGGGATGCAGGAGGAGGTTCGGGGTGCAGGCTCTGGCCAGGCGGTGCTTACCTTGGGTGGGCTCCTGGAAGCGGCAGCATGTCCAGCAGTGGCTCCTAGGCTCACGGGCAACCAGGCGGCTCTGCGCGCTGCCCCTGCCTGCAAGCACTGTCCCCGCAGCTCCCATTGGCCGCCGTTCCCCGTTCCCAGCTAATGGTAGCTGCAGAGTTGGTGCTCGGAGCTGGGGCAGCATGCAGAGACCCCCTGGCCGCGCCTCCTCCTAGGAGCTGCTGCGGACATGTTGCCTCTTCCAGGAGCCACGCGGAGCCAGGGTAGTGGCCTAAAATCTCCTGCTTTGGCTTCAGTAGCCTCTGGGAGATCGAGCCTGATTCCGGGAGGGTTGGCAACCCTAATAGTGCCACTTCCCCTGTGGCTGGCAGGGGAACCAGGCTCACCCTCTACTCCAGGTTCCAGCTCAGGGACCCTCTAGCCAGCAGCCAAGGTCTGTTCCCTCCTAGACTTACTGCTTTTTCCCTGAGCTGCTTCCATACCTTCTGGCTCTCCTCTGGGTTTGCCAGCCTCACACCTTCCTTCTTCCTGGGAGTGACTGCACCCTACTTCCCTGCAGCCCCCTCTGCTATTAGCTTCCTCCTCAGCTGGGCTCCCTCATTCTGTCAGCCACCTCATTCCCCTCATCTGGGGCCTGTCTGGTAAACTGGCTCCCCTTTTAGCCTACATTAGCCCTTTCAGGGCATGTGAGGGGTGAACACACCATCACACTGTTATTTATGAAAAAAGTAAGTCAAAACAAATATACATATATAGATGTCAAAATGTCAATATTATCCATCAAAATTCATAAACAAATAACACTTGAATCTTTTCAAGCCTACAGATACAGTGGGAGGATTTAAAAATGCATTGTGGTTTTTGAGGTGATAATACATAAAATGTTTACCTATATGGATCTGCTTCTGTATCCAGTAAATCAGCAGCAAACTGGATCTAGATCTGGTTTTCAAAATTCAGGGGTGCTCAGCATTAGGGATCTTGTCTAGGTTTGATACTGAAATAGAGAACAGCAAAAACATTCCAATTTGGATTCAAATGCATATTGTGTAATTCTCTCTGGAGCTTTGGTTCAGGCCAATGTCTAGTTGGACACAAGAAAGCACAGAACATCTTACTGGAAAAAAATCAATGAGATGGGACCAATGTAGCAGTTCCCTATAAATTTTTGCAGAAAATGATATGCAACTACCATATCTTCATTGCAGTTTTCCACGAGCCTGGCTTATTAGGTGCCATCTAGATAAATTCGTGATATGTTTATGCGTTTTACTTCTGATGTTTCACTGATGGCATCATAACTGACTTGGATTGCAGCAGATCTCGTATTACAAGTTGTTCTTAAGATCAGACTTATCATTTCTTAAGACTTCTCAAGCTAAGTCAAACATTAATGTTTTCAAAGTAAACTGCACAATTTAAATGTCTGCCAGGTTTTTTTTTTTTAATTTTATGTACACCAGTACTCAAATTACTTACCGAGAAAGTTAGTCTTGTGATCTGGCACTTGCACTTTGCATTGTCATAATGAGACATACAATGCTGGCTTTGTCCAAAAAGGTAGTCGTGTCCTTGAAAGCGATTCAAGTCATTTATACATTCCTTAAAGCATTACACACACAGACACACACACACTTGTGCACCTTCATGTGTTTAAAGGCCCTCTGGCTTAGCACTGGTCATTGTAACTGTACTGATTATTATATGAAAAAAATCACAAAACACATCTAATGGCAATGCTTTGTACTGAACTTTCAGACTTTTGTGACTATTTTGTATTAATAAGTCCCTTTCTTCCTTCTCTAATATGAAACTGGCCTACCACACCTTTCTAATGTTGGAGAAGCTAGGATGTGAATTGGAGGTGTGACAACAACAATTAAAATGTTTGAGAGTACTTTTGTGATACTTTTAGTAAGGTAAAAATAACAGGAGTACTTGTGGCACCTTAGAGACTAACAAATTTATTTCAGCATAAGCTTTCGTGGGCTACAACCCACTTCTTCTTGTAGCCCACGAAAGCTTATGCTGAAATAAATTTGTTAGTCTCTAAGGTGCCACAAGTACTCCTGTTATTTTTGCGGATACAGACTAACACGGCTGCTACTCTGAAACCTTTTAGTAAGGTAAGAGACCAAGCATAAAGCACTTCCCTTTACTGCATACTGTCCCAAAGCAAACACAGAGGTGCTGCTGGCTGGTTTGTTCTGTGCTTGGGTGAGTGTCCTGGTTTCCTGTTATTGTTCCTGTTCTCCCTCATTCCTATCCCCATCACATCCCTTCTATGTGCCTGCATACGCCACTAAATGCTTTTGTTTACAGGAGGTTACACGTGCTTGGTGTTCCCAGGCAGCTTGTGCCCTTAATCCTCATCCCTCTTTATGGCAATGCTGTACTCCCACTGGCCCCCTCACTTGTCTGCCTGCACAACTACACTGTCTATATGCCATGTAAGGGGCACAATATTATGCACTACTATTTTTGAGCAATCTTTGCAGCAGTTTTTCATACAAGCTGTGGTGGAAACCACAGAGGCAGTGTAACCTACTGGTAAGTGTGTGTTACAGCTGTGCCAGATCTGCAGAGGCTAAATAAGTCTATTACAGCCCTGGCACTAGCAGTAGCTGCTTTTTTGCTTTGGAAGTCTCCAGTTCAATCCCCACTCTGTTGGCCAAGACGATGGTTGCAGCACCACTTGATGACTTCTGCAGATGTAAACTCCAGCATAGATCTTGCTTGTGGAAACTCCAAAGGAAGAAGTTGTGATGGCACAAAAAGCTGCAGCCTCCCTCCTGCAGTGGAGGGGGACTCGGAAGGCCAGTACCATCCAAAAGTGGCCAGAGCTGGAAGGAAAGGAGGCAAAAAAGGAAGAATCCATTCATCTCCTCAGTGGCTACTGGCAGAGCATCTAAAGAGCCTTTAGTGGAACTTAAAGCTATACTTAACTTTCTACAGAGAGCGTGGGGGAGGATGACAGTAGAAACACCAACTACCTGTGCAAGACTTAAATGTCTCATGGCGTAAAGGGTGCACTGCTGGTGTAAGGTGGTAAAATTTGCACTGCCCTCTGCCAGCTTTAGCAAATCTGGCCTCTAGCTTTTTTGAAGTGTTAGGACAATCGCCCAGTTTAGTATTCTACTCACAGAGCCTTGCTCTCTGACAAATAAACCTAAATTACATGAGGCAGCTCTCTACTTTTTTCCTATGTATGTAATAAGAAATTTTGCAACTATTACTAATGGGGACCAAGGGATCCCAAAAGTACTTGATCCCGATAAGTTCTGCCTGTTTCTGTGTACACTGCTGTGAAGTATTACAAAGTCAGACTCATTCTTATGTTAATCCTTAACCATTTACCTTTGTTAATGTTCTCCTCATTTCTCCAGTGCCCTGATTTGAAGCCTTATAATAGAACTGGGAATTTACCAATTTACAGCTGCTGTTGAGATGCAAGACTGGGCTGCTAAAGGCACCCAATTGCATCTGCAAACATCTCATGCCATGGGGTGGGTGAGGAGGGCTGAGTAAGGGCTCCTCCCATGTTTCCACTGTGTGTATCATGTGAGCAAGGAGACACATTCCTTGCCCAAGAGGCTGAGCACACTGCCTCTAAGGTGAGGGGGTGTGGTTGGGGAATCAAATTCAAATGCCTCACTGCTGGGAAGCACAGAGTTGCCAGAAAACCTTAGGGCTGGCTCTCATGTGTTTGTTAATCATCTGAGACACGATGTTAGTGAAATGGAAGATCTGCATTATATAAATTGCCATAATCAGAGCTCAACAGATCCCTCCCTAACATTTGTGAACAACTTCCTTAAATGTCCTAAAATCACATGAAGAAGCCATTGTCCATGATTCAGAGAAAGAAGAAGAAAGCAAGCGAGTGATCAATATTATTACTATATTCTAGTATTGCAAATGCTTGGAAAAGAACCAGATTTCTAACAGAGTTTAAAGTATCAGCCAGAATGCATCCTGAACACAGATGCGAAGTCTGATCTCAGTTATGCTGGTGTAAAAGCGGTGTGTGTCCAATGAAATAAAGATAATTAAATTCTGATATTAGAATTTCACCCAATCTGATTTAATTTTCTCTTCATTCCTTAGACACGTCTGTGATGGGCTGGATCACAGAAACCCCCTTGGGAGCTGCCACCTGATGTGCAAAGACTACCTCTGCTCCTGTTTTCCCTGCCAGCTCAGGACTCCAGCACCCTGTCTTGCTGAGCCAGACACTCCCGTCTGCTCCAACACAGACCCAGGGTCTGAATCACTTGCCCCAAAGCTGCAAGTTTACCTGAAAACAGCTCACAGAAGTGTGCTTGTCTTTAGCACTCAGATGCCCAACTCCCAATGGGGTCTAAACCCAGATAAATCTGTTTTACCCTGCATAAAGCTTATGCAGAGTAAATTCATAAATTGTTCGCCCTCTATAACACTGATAGAGAGATATGCACAGTTGTTTGCTCCCCCAGGTATTAATACATACTCTGAGTTAATTAATAAGTAAAAAGTGATTTTATTAAATACAGAAAGTAGGATTTAAGTGGTTCCAAGTGGTAACAGGCAGAACAAAGTAAGTCACCAAGCAAAATAAAATAAAATGCGCAAATCTATGTCTAATCAAACTGAATACAGATAATCTCACCCTCAGAGATGCTTTAGTAAGTTTTTTCTCAGGCTGGACACCTTCCAGGCCTGGGCACAATTCTTTCCCCTGGTACAGCTCTTGTTGCAGCTCAGGTGTTAGGTAGGGGATTCTTCATGATGGCTCCTCTCTCCCTTTGTTCTCTTCCACACCTTTATATATCTTTTGCATAAGGCGGGAACCCTTTGTCCCTCTGGGTTTCCACCCCCCCTCACTGGAAAAGCACCAGGTTAAAGATGGATTCCAGTTCAGGTGACATGATCACATGTCACTGCAAGACTTCATTGCCCACTTGCCAGCACACACATATACAGGAAGACTAACAGGTAAACACAGCCATCTGCAGACAATGGTCCTGGTTAATGGGAGTCATCAAGATTCCAAACCATCATTAATGGCCCACACTTTACATAATTACAATAGGCCCTCAGAGTTATGTTTTATATTTCTAGTTTTAGATACAAGAGTGGTACATTTCTACAAATAGGATGATCACACTCAGTAGATTATGAGCTTTGTAATGATACCTTACAAGAGACCTTTTGCACGAAGCATATCCCAGTTGCATTATATTCACTTATTATCATGTTTTTATAAAACCATATAGACTGCACAACGTCACAATGCCTTCTACTTACAATTGTGTATGTGAATTTCTGTTTTATTGCTTTTAAAGTACAGTTCTTAAATCTGCTCTGTCTGGGTTCAATAATATGCAGGAGAGGGGGGGAAAGGTGGCTCCACACCACCTTTCTGCTCATGATTCTAAGCCAAACGGGGGGCTGAAAAGATCTTCCACATAATTTAGAGCAGTTTAGGGCTGCTCTAAGTTACACTACCTAAAGTCAACAGCTGCGGCGGTTAATCTGGAGCATAAAGAATCTTGTCATACCTCTACCCCTTCCCCAAAAAACCTCTGTACCAGGAAAGGGTGTGGTATAGAGCCAGCTATGCCAACTTTGTGCCATGCAAGGATTCCCTTGTGATGGGGGGAATCCTTGGCTGCCATTTTTAGGTCAGCTTTCTGGCTGCTCTACACTGCCTCAGCAGCACAAAGAACAGAATTCACAACTGAGGACTGAGCTTTCTACTTGTATTTTGTCTAATGCTTTGGACTCAGAGTAGGGCTGATCAAAAAAGGGATACATTTTTGCAAAAAATATATGCAATTGTTTTCATCAAAAAATTTCAAAATTCTGCATTATATAGCAGATTTCTATCCAAGAATCTCAACATGCTGAGCCTCACAACAGCACTGTATTTACCCCCATTTTAAAGATGGGAAAACCAAGGCACAGAGAGGTCAACTGATTTACTCAAGGTCACAAAAGAACACTGTGGTAGAGAGGAGTACAGACCCTAGAGTGCCAGACTCCTTGTCCAGATTTTCAGCCAAGGATCCCTGTCCTTGTTTCCTTTCATGTCAGGATAAGAGTTATACCCACCCCTGGAAAACGTTGTCTCATTTTTTAAAAGTCTCTCACTGTAATGCACTATGAAATACTTTCTAGAAAATATTTTTTTTAGTTTTTGTTGAAAAAACAAAACATTTTCAGCCAAAAACCAAAAAAGTTTGGCTTGGGTTTTTGGTTTTCCAGTGAAAAATTTAAAGTTTGAGGACAGCCGATACTTTCTGGAAAAGTTTTCATTTTGTTGAAAACCCAATTTTCCATTGAAAAAAGTTGACAGAGAAAGTTTTGTCTAGCCCTACCCAATAATATAACCCTTGAATCTATAACTTACATTTATATAGAGTTTTTCATCTAGTATAATTCCCTTCTTTACAAATGTAAATACATTATTTAGCTAATGGAATTGCCCCAAGAAGTTCAGAGCACTGGAAAAGGAAAGTAACATTTATTGGTATTAAAGGTGTGTTTTGTTTGTGTGGCTGTAATAACTTTAATATTTGGAGAGGTTAGGTGGCAGATATCTGGTCAATGCTTTGAAATATTTTAAAAATATGAAAGTAAATAAAGTCAAAAAGAGCCTCCAGATTTCTTTATCTTTAGACATCTCTAAGTCTCCTTCAACTCCTCTACCAAGGACCAGGAACTTATCCAAAAGCTCATTGCTAACCACGCTCACTGAGACAAAAAGGTTTTATTGAACTTTTATTTACCTGTTCCGTCAGATCACACCTGTTCATGGCAGCATATTACAGCATTATGTAGTTGGTGTGTTTTATGGGAGTGGCATATTGGCTATAAATGTACTCTGCACCTGCAAAGAATAAAAAAGTTGTTCACAGTAAATCTTTCTATAAATTAAGAAAATTCAGGCCTTAATCAATAAAGGGGCTTAGATGTTGCCAAGGGTGACAGAAAGTCCCTAAAAAGGGGACACTGGCACCTGAACTGTGGCCCCAGTCATCCCCCGCCACCTCTTCCTCTGAGGCCCTGCCCCCACCCAGTCGCTCTTCTCTGCCCCCTCACCCCAAAGTGATGGGGCGAGGGCCCCCTGGCCTCCCCTGTTCCAACGCCTCTGGGTGTTGCAATGCCTAACTTATAGGTGCCTAGAAAATCACTGGCGCAACACTGGGATCCACAAAGCCTGAGTTAAGTGCCTTAGCTCCCTTATTCAATGCACAGAAAGAGACAGGCACCTTAGAATGGGATCCACAAAAGTCAGCACGCTAGGTGGGGATTCTCCTAAACTAGCCAATGGGAAATACCAATGAGAGTGGGAGGTCCTAAGCCCTACCTATCTCTCAGAGTTATGCGCCTAAGCCCGGGCTGCAGGGAGACCCCTATCTCTGCTTGCAATCCACAGCCAGAAACCCCTCTACTGGAGTCAGGAGCTGTCATAACTATAAAGGGAAGGGTAACAGCCCTCCTGTGTACAATACTATAAAATCCCTCCTGGCCAGAGACTCCAAAATCCTTTTACCTGTAAAGGGTTAAGAAGCTCAGGTAACCTGGCTGACACCTGACCCAAAGGACCAATAAGGGGACAAGATACTCTCAAATCTTGGTGGGGGGAAGGCTTTTGTTTGTGCTTTTTGTTTTTTGGGGGTTGTTCGCTCTTGGGACTAACTGGGACCAGACATCAATCCATGCTCTCCAAATCTTCTGAACAAGTCTCTCATATTTCAAACTTGTAAGTAACAGCTAGGCAAGGCGTGTTAGGTTTAACTTTGTTTTCTCAACTTGTAAATGTACCTTTTGCTAGAGTGTTTATCTCTGTTTGCTGTAACTTTGAACTTAAGGCTAGAGGGGGTTCCTCTGGGCTCTTTGAATCTGATTACCCTGTAAAGTTATTTTCCATCCTGATTTTACAGAGATGATTTTTACCTTTTCTTTAGTTAAAAGCCTTCTTTTTAAGAAGCTGATTGATTTTTCCTTGTTTTAAGATCCAAGGGGTTGGATCTGGACTCACCAGGAACTGGTGGGGGAAAGGAGGAGGGATGGTTAAATTCTCCTTGTGTTAAGATCCAAGGGTTTGGATCGGAGTTCACCAGGCAATTGGTGGAGGAGTCTCTCAAGGCTACCCAGGGAAGGGAGTTAGTACTTGGGAGTGGTGGCAGCAAAACCAGATCTAAGCTGGTAGTTAAGCTTAGAGCTTCTCATGCAGGTCCCCACATCTGTACCCTAAAGTTCAGAGTGGGGAAGGAACCTTGACAGGTGAGAAAGGATTTGAGGAGGGGTCTCCCACCTCTCAGGAGTGTGCTCTAACCACTGACCTATGGAACATTTTGATATAGAGTTCCCTCAATCTTGTCTATTGAAGCTGTTCCACTATGTATAAATACTTAAATAGCCATTGAGCCAAAGAAAGAGAGTGAGAATTACTTAGGGCATCCTCCTGGGCTGACCCAAGATCCCGTCTCCCTGCTCTAGTGATTATTTAATTATTTATAAACAGTGGAACAGCTTCAACAGGAGAGAGACTGAGGGAGCCCCACATGAGAGTATCCCATAGTTCAAAGAACAGGAGTACTTGTGGCACCTTAGAGACTAACAAATTTATTTGAGCATGAGCTTTGGTGTGCTCCCCGCAGAGAGAGGATTTGAACTGGTGTTTCCTTTCTGCCCCTCAGGCAGAAGAGAAAATTGAATCCTAGGTCTCCTACATCCTAGGTGAATGTTCTAACCACTGGGTTAAAATTTATAGGTTGGGTGAGATCACCACCTCCCCCAGCTGGATTTTTAATGAGGCTTGATCCAGTAGACATGCTCTGAGCATACCTAATGGATCTGCTTATCTTCCCCTGATTTGTAGATTGCATTGGGGCTTAGGCATGAGAAAGGTTTTCAGATGCCTAGACTGAGGCCGTACCATAGGTGTCTAGGAAACTTTAACCCTGAAAATTTAGGCGCTGAGTGAAATTAGGCACATACAGAGTTAGTCAGCAGCTGAATGGGAGTTTTGTGGATTGCAGTGGAGCCTAAGATTTGGATTTAGGTGCCTAAGTCTGGGAGTTGGTCACCTGAGTCCCTAAGCCTAAACCTAAGCTTCTCCACTTTCATTTCAGTCCCTGTGAATAGCAATCTTCTGCACTTGTGGATTTATCCCAATTCCATTGACTTCAATGGGAGCAGCAGCAGGTCCTTCTGAAGTACTTTAGAAACATTAAGGACTAAATTGTATCTCAGGGATGCAGCCGATAGTAAGGTACACTATGTATCTGTGCTGCACCAGCAGCAACACAGTGAAGAAAAGAGCCAGTTCCCCTACAGCTCCATCTTATTTCTCCTAACCATGCTGACTCTTGGCTCCCTGCTCCAGGGAGAGTGTAAGGCCTGGGCTACACTACACCAACTTGCCCACCTTTGTGAGCATCCAACCATGCCACTTGCACATTCACAGAGCTACTAGACATGCTTCTGCCTGGAACAGGAAAGAAGTCCTGGATATCCTCGACCTATTGGGAAAAGAGACTGTGCAAGCCCAGCTAAGGATCAGGGGAGCTCATATGAGTCCAGTGATGAAAGGGAAGGAAGTTCAGGTGAGTGTATACATGCATTATTCCTTATAAGCATTTTTTGCCTTTTTGTTGCCCAAAACCTCCTCTCCTTCCCTCTCTCTATCCTGCCTTTCTTCCTCATTTAATAATGGTGCCCATCCCATCCGCGCATTTAGAGAACTAAGACATTTATCCATAATACAGCATTTTCCCTGCCCTCTTGCTCCAGGGAGAGTATAAAGCAGGCATGTAGCTCTGCTTATTCCTGTGCACCTGCATCCAAGGTCTGGGTAGCCCAGGGAAAAGACTTTTTACTCCACTGTGGATGTGTGTTGTCCTAGTCACAATCTCTCCCTAACTAACTTTCACAGTACCCCGAGGCAGGTGAGTATTACTATCCCCATTCTCAGATGGAGAACCTGACACCAAGAGGCAAGATGTTGCAAAGTCTCAGAGGAAAACAGTGTCAGAGCTGACTCAGCTAGGATTAGAACTCGGGGGTCTGGCCACGAGGCTACACCTCCTTCTCCTTTCAGTTTTATAATAATTTTCAATAATTGCCATATACTTTTTATGTTGTACATTTACAGATGCATTCTATAACTCCTCCAAGTCCCATGGAGCTCAATGGGCATTTCATGTATAGAGGGGCTGCATAATCAGGCTCATAACTGGTCTGGAATTGTTGTTTTATTCCTCCCACTGAAGTCTTTCAGGAAAGCCAAACAGAGTACAGTGTAGGGTTACCATATTTCCACAATCAAAAAAGAGGACACTGGGGGGGGGGGGGTGTAGGCTCTGGGATGGAGTTTGGGGGTGGGAGGCGGTGCAAAGGGAGGGGGTGCAGGCTTTGGGAGGGAGTTTGAGAGCAGGAGGGGCTGTGTGGGAGGGGGAGGGGGTTTGGGAGGGAGTTTGGGGATAGGAGGGGATGCAGGGGTGAGGGCTGTGGGTCTGAGGATGAGGGGTTCATGATGCAGGAGGGGGCTCAGGGATGGAGCAGAGGATTAGGGTGTGGGGGGATGAGGGCTCTGGCTGAGGGGTTTGGGGCATTGGAGAGGCTCAGGGCTAGGGTGGAAGGGCAGGGTAAGGGCAGCCTGTCTTCCCATTAGTGGATGGGGGACGCTAGGACCCGGGGGCAGCAGACAGCAGTTGCTGCTGGCTCTGGCAGTACAAGCAGGCAAGGGAGGGGGGGGCCACGGGGTGGGGGGACACGCGGCAGGTGGAGGCTGGGGACCCATCCAACACTCCCCCGCTCCCTGACTGCCCCCCCCCCCCGGACTCTCCTTACCATTCTGGCTCCACGTGTTTGCAAAACACGCTGCCCGGTGGGTCGGTTTGTGTGTTACACAGGGCTGCAGACAGAGGGAGGGGGGAGCAGGGGAGGGCTCTGGCTGCCGGAGGCCAATGGGAGCAGCTCAATCGGCCAAGCCGCTCAATCAGCAGCTGCACTCTGCATGGAAGGGAGGGAGGGAGGCGAGGGAGAAAAAAACCCCGGACATTTTAATCTTGTTACCAATTCCTCCCGGACGGCTATTTAGAGACGGAAAAGCCGGACATGTCCAGGGAAATACGGACGGATGGTAACCCTAGTACAGTGCAATGTACACATGGTGCCCCTGTGATGGGAAAAGGAACACAGCATTCTTGGGCCTGGTCTACACTACAGAGTTAGGTGGATGTAAGGCAGCTTAGGTCAACCTAACTCTGTCAGTGTCTACACTACATTGGTGCTCCCCCCCGATGTAAGTCACCCACTACATTGACTAAGGCCTGGTCTACAATGGGAGGGGGAGGGGTGGTGGCGAGCTAAATCGGTCTAAGTTACGCAACTTCAGCTACAAAAATAGCATAGCTGAAGTTGACGTACTTAGCGCTACTTACCGCGGTGTCTTCGCTGCGGTAGGTCGACTGCTGACGCTCTCCCGTCGACTCCGCCAACCCTTCTCGCTCCGGTGGAGTACCGGAGTCAACGGAAGAGTGCTCAGCGGTCGATTTATCGCGTCTTCACTGGATATGATAAATCGACCCCTGCTGGATCGATCGCTCCGGAGGTAAGTGTAGACAGGCCCTTAATAACTCCCACTTAATAACTCTGCGAGAGGCGTAGTGCTTAGGTCAATGTAGTTAGGGCGACGCAGTGTCTGTGTAGACAGTGCGTTACTTACATTGCCCGTTGGCAGTGAGCTCTGGAGGGAGGTGGTGGTGTGAACTACAGCTGTGAGGCCCAGGGCAGTGGGGCTTCAGGAGTCAGTGCCCCACAAGGTCCCACTTCAGTCAGTGGAAGCGCTCCTGGTGAGGACATGCACCGCCAACAGAAGGAACACAGCGTGCACGTGAACCACTGCTTTAATTACTCCAATGGTTGTTTATCGACTTAACTTAAGTCGACTTAATTTTGTATAGTAGACAAGGTCTCGGTTTTGATTACAGTGTCATCCAGAAGAGTTATATCAATAATATACACTGTGATTTATTATTTGGAAGACAATGTTAATCACTTTTAACCTGAGGTTTCTGAGTATATTGCTTCCGCAGATCACTATTAAATTAACCCTCAATTTAGAAATTATAGAACTTGCCTTAAAACAGCTGTACAGTAATTTTCAAAGACACTGCTTTCTAATACATTTGAAAAAGGGACCTGGTGTTCTCCGAGCCCTCGTCTACACTACGAGGTTAGGTTGAACTTAGCCGCGTTAGGTCGATTTTATAAGCAATGCGGCTACACATTAGGCCCGTGACCTAAAGGGCTCTTAAAATCGACTGCTGTACTCCTCCCCGGCGAGGGGAGTAGCGCTAAAATCAACCTTCTTGGTTCGAATTTGGCATAGTCCAGACACAGCATAGTGCAATTCGACGTATTGGCCTTTGGGAGCTATCCCAGAGTGCTCCAATGTGACCACTCTGGACAGCACTTTCAACTTTGATGCACTAGCCAGGTACACAGGAAAAGCCCCGGGAACTTTTGAATTTCATTTCCTGTTTGGTCAGCGTGGCGAGCACAGCAGCACAGGTGACCATGCAGTCCCAGAATCGCAAACGAGCTCCAGCATGGAGCGAATGGGAGACACTGGATCTGATTGCTGTATGGGGAGAAGAATATGTGCAGGCAGAACTCCGATCAAAAAGAAGAAATGCTAATATATATGCCAAAATCGCACAGGGCATGGTGGAGAGAGGCTACGCCAGGGACACACAGCAGTGCTGTGTGAAAGTTAAGAAGCTCAGGCAAGCCTACCACAAGACAAAGGAGGCAAACGGTCGCTCCCGGTCAGAGCCCCAGACATGCCGCTTCTATGATCAGCTGCATGCCATTCTAGGGGGGGACCCTACCACTACCCCACCACTGTCCGTGGACACCTGCAAGGGAGGAGTCTCACGCAACACGGAGGAAGATTTTGTGGATGAGGAAGAGGAGGAGGAGAATGCGCAGCAGGCAAGCGGAGAATCCATTCTCCCCGGCAGCCAGGACCTTTTCATCACCCTGGAGCCAATACCCTCCCAAGGTGGGTTCCCGGACCTTGAAGGCAGAGAAGGCACCTCTGGTGAGTGCACACTTGTAACTACACTTCAGAGGTAAAAAGCAATTGTGTTTAATGTTTGATTTGCTCTGAAGAATTGGGATGGATTCGCAGCCAGTACAGCTACTGGAAAAGTCTGTTAACGTGTCTGGAGATGGAGTGGGAATCCTCCAGGGACATCTCCATGAAGCTCTTCTGGAGGTACTCTGAAAGCCTTTGCAGAAGGTTTCTGAGGAGGGCTGCCTTATTTCGTCCTCCATGGTAGGACACTTTACCACCCCAAGCCAGTAGCAAGTGGTCTGGAAACATTGCAGCACAAAGCATGGCAGCGAATGGTCCTGGGTTTTGGTCGCATTCATGCAACATTCAGTCTTTGTCTTTATCTTTCTGTGTCAGCCTCAGGAGAGTGATATCATTCATGGTCACCTGGTTGAAATAGGGGAATTTTTGTAAGGGAACAGTAAAAGGACCCCGTTCATGCTGGGCTGTTTGCGCTTGGCTAAAAGGGATCATCCCTGAGAATAGCCACGCGGTGGGGGGAGGAGTGTGCTGCACATCCAACCCCAAATCACAGCCCCCTCCTTTTAAACGGCAAACCCAACCGGCATTGCTTGTTATGGGAAAGGAGGGCGCTGCAGTTTGAAACCATTCCCACATGTTATGAAGATGGAAGAAGCCAACCCCGCATATCCTTTGGCTTACCATGGCTGCCTGGAAACCGAATTCTGTTGCCCAGCCGTGTGTGATGTGTGACCATACTGGCAGGCGCTCAATATAAAAGGCAAAATACGACCTTGTATCTAAAGCACATGTGCTATCTGCTGTGAATTGCTTAATTCACTGTGAAAGAGTCTCCCTTTTGTTCTCAGAAATGTATCTTCTTAAATTTTACTCTCCCTTTTTATCCCCCCTGCAGGTGCAAATGCTTCCATGCTCTCTGTATCATCTCCGTCCTGAGGTTATCACAGAGTAGAAGGTGAAAAAACCACACTCATGATGACATGTTTTCAGAGCTCATGCAGTCCTCCCGCACTGATAGGGCACAGCTGAATGCATGGAGGCATTCAGTGGCAGAGGCCAGGAAATCATTCAGTGAGCGTGATCGGAACATGCAGGAGCAGATGCTGAGGATAATGGGGGAGCAAACGGACATGATCAGGCGTCTGGTGGAGCTGCAGGAAAGGCAACAAGAGTACAGACTGCTGCTGCATCCATTGTATAACCGCCTGCTCTCCTCACCAAGTTCCATATCCTCCTCACCCAGATGCCCAAGAATGTGGGGGGCAAGGCTCGGGGCACCCAGCCACTCCACTCCAGAGGATGGCCCAAGCAACAGAAGGCTGTCATTCAAACAGTTTTGATTTGTAGTGTGGCTACAATAAGCAATAGGGCCTGGTCCTTCCCCCACCCCACCAGGGCTACCTTGTCAGTTATCTCACTTTTTAAATAATTAATAAATAAAGAATGCATAGATTCAAAACAATAGGGACTTTACTTCCTTTGTCAGCTGTGGTCGAAGGAGGGAAGGGGATTGGCTTACAGGGAAGTAAATTCAACAAAGGGGGCGGTTTTGCATCAAGGACAAACACACACAACCGTCACACCGTAGCCTGGCCAGTCATGAAACTGGTTTTCAAAGCCTCTCTGATGTGCAGCGCGCTTAGCTGTGCTCTTCTTATCGCCCTGGTGTCTGGCTGTTCAAAATTTGCTGCCAGGCGATTTGCCTCAACTTCCCACCCCGCCATAAACGTCTCCCCCCTTATTCTCACAGATATTATGGAGCACACAGCAAGCAGCACTAACAATGGGAATATTGGTTGTGCTGAGGTCTAACCTAGTCAGCAAACAGCGCCAGGGAGCTTTTAAACATCCAAAGGCACATTCTACCACCATTCTGCACTTGCTCAGCCTATAGTTGAACTGCTCCTTACTACTGTCCAGGCTGCCTGTGTATGGCTTCATGAACCATGGGAGCAAGGGGTAAGCTGGGTCCCCAAGGATAAATATTAGCATTTCAACATCCTCAATGGTAATTTTCTGGTCTGGGATGTAAGTCCCTTCTTGCAGCTGTTCAAACAGCCTGGAGTTCCTAAAGATGCGAGCGTCATGCACCTTTCCCAGCCATCCTACGTTGATGTCGGTGAAACATCCTTGTGATCCACCAGTGCTTGCAGCACCATTGAAAAGTACCCCTTGCAGTTCACGTACAGGTTGGCAAGGTGGTCCGCTGCCAAGATAGGGATATCCGTTCCGTCTATCGCCCCAGCACAGTTAGGGAACCCCATTGCAGCAAAGCCATCCACTATCACCTGCACATTTCCCAGAGTCACTGCCCTTGCTAGTAGAAGGTTAGTGATTGCCTTGGGTACTTGGATCACAGCAGCCCCCACAGTAGATTTGCCCACTCCAAATTGATTCCTGACTGACCGGTAGCAGTCAAGTGTGCACCTATTCACAAGGATGGTGGGGAGAACATGGATTGTCTTTTTGGCCCTGAGGAAAGAGAAGACTGGAACCTTTGCTTGTACCTTTCCTGGTAAGGAAGAGCAATTGCTGGGCTGGCTATGTCATCCACATAGACACACTGGTGTTATCTCAGATTGTGCAAGAGTCTAGACTTGCTGCTGTGGAGAGTACTGCATACACTACAAGCCAGGGTTTATTTAGAAGAAGAGGATTTATAATTTTTCCTTTCTATTAAGTATCTTTCTGTAATAACTATGCTTTTTCCTGTTTTTCATATAGCTATTGCTGTTTTTATTTAGCTTACAGTTTTGAGAATCAGAAGTAGTAATAAAGCTCACTGCCAATATGACTTGTTAGTTGATAGTAAAGAATCAGTAACCATTGGGAGAAAAGAATCATGGGGCACTCTGTTTTTGTTGTCCCACTAGTGTAAAGGCCAGGATTTGGCCCAAAATTTCAGGAAGATAGACTAGAATGCAGGGGGAAGGTTATAGAAATATTTACCTTTGAGATTGCCTCTCTCCTAATGCAATGCCATGGTAGATGAGATCAGCTTCCAGTTACTACAATGCTGGTGCTACAGAAAGAGAGAAGATAACAAGATCAGTTTGAGCTAACAGACAGTTAGCAGGAGGGGGTTGGCAGTGGGACACAGAGTGACCAGACAGCAAGTGTGAAAAATCGGGACGGGGGGTGGGGGGTAATAGGAGCCTATATAAGAAAAAGCCCCAAATATCAGGACCGTCCCTACAAAATTGGGACATCTGATCACCCTAGTGGGACATCTTCAGTAAACTGGAGCTTTGGAACACTCTTTCCCCATTGATCAATAGAGTCCCAGCATCTTGACTCTCAGGAATATTGCAAAGCCTGTCTGTTCTCCCAGGCAATTGAGACAGGGGTGGTACAAGGAGTGCAGGGAGCAGATTACAGGACATGATGACTGTCAGGGCACTGGGGTTTTAGCCCTGGTGCTGCTAAGCTAGTACAAACCACTAGTGTGGCTGTAGTGCACTTGTGCAAAGTGAGACTTGTACCAGTGCTGTTTACCCCAGTTTCAAACTGGTACAATTCTTTTTGTAAATCTTCATAGTTGCACATATGAACAACTCTGCATTATTATTGTGATTTTAGCTATAGGGTGGTATTAAACAAATAAGTAGGCTTACCCAGCAGTTTTCTGCAAATAGAAATTTTATTAAATAAATTCCAGATCAGCTTACAGCTTAAACCAAGTCATTGACAGCTATCATTCACAGAAAACTATTATTTCTCAGTTAATTGGAGTTCAGTTAAACAAGGTTTTGCTGTAATGCACAAATACTGAAAGACCAAATTTATGATTGACTGAACTCCTAAAAATTGGGTACATCCTGGATAGTCTAAGAGAGCTGCAGTTTAAATTTCTCCTTTTTGAGACAACTTGAAAGAATAAAGGGTGCCCCACTGTAAATTCCTGAGAGAGACTGAAAAGACACCAAATGATCCAGGAGTCTCTGGGCCTTACCCAATGCGAATTGGGTCTTTCCATTGATGTGCTTTGAATCAGGCTCTTTAAAGAGGCTGAAGGTAAGACTTCTTGTAGATGTAGAAATGTAGGACTCATTTTTACTTTGGCTAACAGAAGTTATTTTTGATGGACCTGACCTGCTATGATCTGTCTATACTTTGCATCACTGAAGAATAGAGGTGTATGGATCTGGTGGTTTGGTTTTGCCCATTATATATGATGGGGCCAATGGTGAAATTTGGAGGCAATCAAATTTATCAATTTTTTAAAACATTAAATTCCTTTGCTAAAAGAAGTTTTAATATTTGCAGGACCTGGCTACAACAGACAGGATGCTACTATCAAGCACTTGCAAACAAAATTTCTTTATACATGCCTGATTCTCATTGCATACTAAATCCATGGCAAGTTTGAAGCAGCATGAAATATATCTATTTTTTAATTATCCTTCCTCAGCTGCGGAGGGCCTGCCTGCAGTGAACTAATGTTGTTCTATTTCATTGGTTGGGGAGATGATTTTAAAATGCTGCACAGAGGGTCCATGTCTCCTGCACACCTCAGAAGCCAGCCAGGGGCTCACTGCACAGAGAGGCTTTGGGTGGAACTGTATAGCCACAGATCTGTTGGCTACTGTGCCATCTGAATATTTCTTAACTGGCAAAAAACATTTTCATCTTCAGAAAACTCAAGTCAAACAGAAATTGATAAACTCTTTTTAAACTGCCTGTTAGCTGAGAATAAACATGATGAGAAATGTCAGTCCAAAGAGTAATTTCTCCAGACATAAATGTGTGCCTGGCTACAGCAGCTTAGAATCACAATGCTTCCTTAAGTCTCTGGCTTTATCCTTGCATGACACTATAATTCAAATCACATTACCTTGAATAAAGAGGGGTTTTATGTATATTTGTTGATATGACTACAGTCTCTCTCTCCTTTCACAAAACATCAATATAAAAAATAGACTCGGCACTCATTTGTCTCGCGTGTCAAAACCATGTTCTTTGCCATAGCATATGAATGTGAGCGTAACATTACAAAGAACAGATTTTCAGCATCACAAAGCAAAGCAACAAACCACATTAGCTAAGCTTAGTGGCTGCAGTCTATACTCTTTCTATTTCCAACAAAACCTCATTCCTGGAAATGTCTTGCTCCTGGAACAATCCTGGCAACACCCTGGACAAGAAGGACATTTGTTGGCTGCTTTCCTTGACAGTCTCAATCCGATCAGGTCGCTGCTGGTTATAGGGACTTCAAAGGGACTTGTCATTTCACATACATTTGGTAACAGTTCCTTTCTGCTGGAACAACTGTTTGGCTCTAAACTCACACTTTTTACTCTAGAAATTAAATGTAATATTAACATGTGGCACTTTTCATCTTCCAAGTGCTCTTCTCCAGTGGTGTATTTGCTTTGGGACAGAGAATGGCTGAAAAAGGCTCAAGAGGACGAGTAGTTTTGTGCTTAAGGTACTGGATTTGGGAAATCTAGGTTCAATTCTGCCAAAGATTCCCTTGAATAAGTCACTTAGGCTTTGTCTACACTCACACTTTTGTCAGTATAACTTATGTCACTCAGATATGTGAAAAAAACACCCTTCTGAGCGACATAAGTTACACCAACAGAAGCACCGGTGGGAGACGATCTCCTGCCAACATAGCTACCGCCACTCATTGGGGGTGGTTTAATTATGTCGATGATAGAGCTCTCTCCTGTCGGCATAGAGTGGCTAAATGGGAGATCTGAAAGTGGCACAGCTGCACCGGTACAGCTGTGCCATTGTAAGGTCTGTAGTGTAGACATGGCCTGAGTTTCTCTGACTCAGGCTATGTCTACTGTGACAGACCCAGACCAGTGGGGTACAGGAGTCTGGTAGAGGGCAAATATACTGGTCACTGGATGAGTAGTTTTCTGTTCCCTGAGTGACCAGAGCAGGGGCTGCACTAGAGTAATCAGGAACCTGCTAGAACCAGTTAAGGCAGGCAGGCTAATTAGGACACCTGGAGCCAATTAAGAAGAAGCTGCTAGAATCAATTAAGGCAGGCTAATCAGGTCACCTGGGTTTTAAAAGGAGCTCACTTCAGTTTGTGGTGCGAGTGTGAGGAGCTGGGAGCAAGAGGCGCAAGGAGCTGAGAGGGTGAGGGTGTGCTGCTGGAGGACTGAGGAGTACAAGCGTTATCAGACACCAGGAGGAAGGTCCTGTGGTGAGAATAAGGAAGGTGTTTGGAGGAGGCCATGGGGAAGTAGCCCAGGGAGTTGTAGCTGTCATGCAGCTGTTACAGGAGGCACTATATACAGCTGCAGTCCACAGGGCCCTGGGCTGGAACCTGGAGTAGAGGGCGGGCCCGGGTTCCCCCCAAACCTCCCAATTGACCTGGACTGTGGGTTCTTCCAGAGGGGAAGATCTCTGGGCTGTTCCCCAACCCACATGGTGAATTTCAGAGGCAAGAAAATCCGCCAATAAGCGCAGGACCCACCAAGATAGAGGAGGAACTTTGTCACACTACACTATGCAGCTTTTGGCGAAGGGGCTGTGTTGCTACAGCCATGTTGCTAAAACAGTGTAGCCGCTGTTTGTCTGCCGACAAAAAACTTCCACCCTCAACAAGCAGCGTTAGCGTTGTTGGCAGGAGAGCGCTCTGGCCAACAAAGAGTTGTTCACACCAGTGCTTGTCGTCGGCAAAACTTTTGTCTTTTGGGGGATGTTTTTATAACACTTCTGAAAGACAAAAGTTTTGTCGTTCAGTTGCCAGTGTAGACATAGCCTCAGTTCTTCATCTCTTAATTCTTGTGTCTGTCTTGTCAATTTAGATTGTAAGTTCTTCAGGGCTGGGACTCTCTCACTATGTGTATGTACAACATGGCCCTGAGCTCAGATGGTGCTCTAGGAGCTGCAGTAGTATAAACATAGGTGTAGGGCCAGTGGAGATTGCTGATCTTTATTTATATTGTGCTTTGTAAACAGGGGCGGCTCTATGTATTTTGCTGCCCCAAGCACCGCAGTGAGGCAGCCTTCGGCGGCATGCCTGCGGGCGGTCTGCTGGTAACGCGGATTCGGTGGCATGCCTGCGGGCGGTCCGCTGGTAACGCAGATTCGGCGGCATGCCTGCAGGAGGTCCGCCGGTCCTGCACCTTCGGCGGACCCGCCGCCGAATTGCCATCGAAGCCGCAGGCCGCCCCCCATGGCTTGCCGCCCCAGGCATGCGCTTGGTGCGCTGGTGCCTGGAGCCGCCCCTGTTTGTAAATGATTTGGAACCACCATCTAGGAACCACCAGTTGCACAATGTTAGGCTATGTAACTGTGCAATGATATTACTATTATTTCTCATCCTTCCTGCTCACTTGTCTCCTACTGTTTGTTACACACACTTGTGCATCATGCTTGAAATTAGGAATTACTTGGCCCAATGGGGGCTCAGGCCTTACACGTCCTTTGGGCACTACCATGCTTGTATCATTGTTACCCCAGCCCAACTTCCCACCCCTCGCCCATTTTTACTTTCGCCCACCAGGTATGTTTTGTTATTTAGATTGTAAGCTCCTTGTGTCTATACAACACTGTGATGGGGTGTGTACCCCACACAGGCTCCAAAAGGGTTAATGTGGGCCTGAGTGACCATTTTACATACCATGTTGCACCTAGAGGGAGAGCATAAGAATGATTTGACTGAGGATGAAGCCCAGCTGAGGAGGAGCAGAGAGAGGACTATAAACAGAGGAAGTTGAGAGCAGAAGGGGGCTGTTATAAACTTCACAAGTGCCAGCTTCCTCCGGGCCCAGGGGATGCTCCGCCCCAGGCCCCGCCCCCACCTGACCCCTTTCTCCAAACTCCCACCCCCACCCCTTCCTGCCCCTGCTCTGCCCAAAGCCCCACCCCACCCCTTCTCCCAAGCCTGGTTACTCTGGATGGGGTAGACTTAAATTTCGACCTGGCCAGAGAGACAAAGTCATGGGACGAGGGGGACCATCAGAGGACCAAAGCAGCTGTCGGCAAGGATGCCAGAGAGGGAGAAAGCAGCTATGCATTTCTGTCCACAAGGAGGTGATCTAGCAGTGAGTCCCTCCTCCTTCACAAGCACCTAGCACAATGGTTTCCCAACCTGTTTGAGACTTGTAGGTGATATTGTAATAATTAATAATACGCTAAGAGAAATTCTTACCACAGTCTCTTCAGGAGCTTCTCTTCAATCCCCTGCAAGAGCCTTTGGCTCTTATCTCTTAAGGTACGTCCAGACTACCCACCGGATCGGCGGGTAACGATCGATCTATCGCGTCTTGTCTAGACGCGATATATCGATCCCCGAACGCACTCCCGTCGACTCCGGAACTCCACCAGGGCGAGCGGCGGTAGCGGAGTTGACGGGGGAACCGCGGCCGTCGATCCCAGGCCGTGAGGACGGGAGGTAAGTCGAACTAAGATACGTCGACTTCAGCTACGCTATTCCCGTAGCTGAAGTTGCGTATCTTACATCGACACCCTCCCAGTGTAGACCAGCCCTTAGTGTTAGGACAAATGGGTATTCCAATATTAGATCCAGGTTCAATCCTTAAAATGGACCTGAACACTCACATCTTCTTGAAATGGCTCCTGTGCTGAAACTTTCTGAGCTTGGGCAGCACCCTCCACCAAAGACAGATTTTAGCCCCATGCTGGCTTTACCAGTTCAGAATCCAAACCAAAAGATTACTTATGAAAGTGCATTCTTGGATATTGTAAAGATGCCATGCCACACACTAAACATTCTACAGCACTGCCAGATTAACTTCACATAAATTCTATTATGCTCATTTTACAGATAGAGAATCTGTGATAGGTTTAGTGACTTGCCCAGTGTCACATAGCCCTGGTCTACACTAGGGGAAGGGATCAATCTAAGTTACGCAACTTCAGCTATGTGAACAACGTAGCTGAAGTCAACGTACTTAGATTGACTTACCGTGGAGTCTTCACAGCGGTGAGTCGATTGCTGCCACTCCCCCGTCGACTCTACTGGATTGATTGCTGCCTGCCGATCCAGCGGGTAGTGTAGACATACCCATAGTTTGTAGGAGGCAGAGCCAGGATCAGAACTCAAAAAGTTCCCAGCTTCCACTCTGAGGTCACAAATAATCTGCCTCTCTACATCAGACATAGGAGAACAGCTCTCCTATTGAATTGCTTTAGCACTGCAGCGGTTGTCAAACTTCATTGCACTGCGACCCCCTTCTGAAAACAAAAATTACTGCACGACCCCAGGAGGGGGACCAAAGCCTGAGCCTGCCCAAGCCCCACTGCCCTGGGTGTGGGGGAGTGGCTGAAGCCCTTGGGTCAGGGGTCTGTAACCTGAGCCCCACTGCCCCGGACAGTGGGGCTTGGCTTTTGGCTTTGGTCCTGGACGACGGAGCTCAGGCTTTGGCCCTGGGCCCCAACAAGTCTAGGGTGACCAGATGAGATGAAGAAAATATCGGAACACCGGGGGGGAGGGCAAAAAAAAAAAAAAAAAGCTGAGTGCTGCCGGCCAGCCGAGAGAGAAAGAAAAAAAAAAAAAAAGCCAGCGCAAAATATCAGGACAAAATATCGGGACAAACAGCTCAAAATCAGGACGGTCCCGATTTTATCAGGACATCTGGTCACCCTAAACAAGTCTAACACCAGTCCTGGCAACCCCATTTTGGGGTCACGACCCACTTTGGGGTCCCAGCACACAATTTGAGAACCGTTAGGGGTAGCTCCTTGTAGTCTCCTCAGGAATCTCCCTCTCAACTCCCCCTCCTTTGGTTGACATGCAGCTGGTTACCATAGAATTGAGAAGAACACTTTTTTTCTAAAAGCAAATGTATATTCAGATAGGAAAGTTGTATGTTTGTATCCCTTTCCCCTCACCCTCAATAATCCTGGAGGGAGTAATTTGCAGTTTGCCATTAATCACTGGAGTAGGTGCATTTGATATCCACCTAATTGCTGGAGGTGTGGCAGGGTTAATATGGCAGTATAAACATGCCCTTGGCTAAACACAGAAAGCTCACGTAATGGTTGCGTAACCATGCCTAGGAGTAACTCTCATAGTTAAAGTATCAGGGGGTAGCCGTGTTAGTCTGTATCTACAAAAACAACAAGGAGTCTGGTGGCACCTTAAAGACTAAATCTGTTAGTCTCTAAGGTGCCACCAGACTCCTTGTTGTTCTCATAGTTAAAGGGTCCCTCTGTAACTATTCCCTCTGTTCCCTCCTACAGGGCCAAGCATAGTGGAGCACTTCACTTCTTTCTGGCCCTTTCAAACACTGGCTGCTACTTGGGGTTATAGACAGCATATCTGCTGGCTCTGGGTTTTTTGAACATGCAAAGGAAGCTAAAAAATAGCCATTACAAACAGCGTTATCGGATGACCAAAGTGTTATATAGGTACAGTTCACTGTCCATGTATACTGCCTCCGGTATCACAGAAGGCTTCTGAGACTATCATTAGCAAGGGTTTTTATCATTAAAACATCTATCATTAGCAAGCAATAACACACCGTGTTGTCTACTCCGCTAAGCAAGGGCTAGGAAACTGCCAGCAGACTGCAAAAGAAATCAGCTGTCTAATTCTGAAAAGCCAAATAATATCCATCAGTTGCCCCTGACACCCTAAAGTCCCATCTGTCTCCACCACCCTAGCACATCTACACTGACCTTGCCACTGTGTCATTACTCTAAGGACTAGTCCCTGGAGGAGGCTATGCAAAGTGAGTGCAGTATGCAAATGTAGAACCCCTTTCATGATTTATAATAAGTTTGCAGTTAAGCAGTCCCCTGACTTCCTGGCATTTGCTCCCAGTCTTGATTACTCCAGTTTTTGTTCATTCTTAGAAACCAACACAAACCTGTTTACTGACTAATGGCCTGGGTTTCTGATTACCCTGAGCTGTGGGAGTTGTCCCAAAACATCTCTTCTGTTGTGACTGCATTAACTGGCATCTCTTTGAAATGCAGACTCCTGGTGATTGACTTCCAAACAAGTGGAGCTGAATGGGGGTTTAGACAGATTAACATTCTAACAGCAAGTGGCAGCCATTCCAAGAAGCTAAATCAAATCCTCAAGTGCTCATTAGCAAGTCCCCCCCCCCCCCAAACCCAACCTATTTTAGAATGAAAACCGAGAAAAAATTGCCACATAAAGGACAGATCTTTGGGGCAGCCGCTTTCTTTACTGAAAGATAGACTTTCATTCTATCCCCTTAAAACAGTAGGTAATGTGGCGACTGCAGGCTAACATTTTTTTTTATATAACTATGTATGCAGGCTAAAATGAATCAATATTCAGGTTCAATTCAAGTTCAGATGCAGTCAGGTAAAGTTCATATTGCACTATACAAGAAAACAGAACTATGATACTTCAATGTTAGGAAGGTAAACAGCAGCAGTAGTGTTTATCCTGTGTTACAAGGTCTGTTACACACTTAGGCCTTGTCTACACTGCCACTTACAGCACTGAAACTTTCTTTGCTCAGGAGTGTGAAAAAACACCCGCCTGAGAGATGCAAGTTTCAGTGCTGTAAAGTGGCAGTGTAGATAGTGCTACAGCGCTCCTAGCGCTGGTAGCTATTCCCCTCGCAGAGGTGGTTTTATTACAGTGCTGGGAGAGCTCTCTCCCACCACCTGGAAGTGCTGATGAATTCAGATGACTCTGGTAATTTCATGGACTTGGATTTGTGCAAGCACATATGATCCTTGTCCAGCATAAAAGCTTTCCAGACTTGGTGGAGTCTATTGATGGGTCGCTCCTCTTATTGGGCCCAGTTACCCACCAGACTGTCTCTTTGGAGGTCACCACCCTCCAGGGTCATCAAGAAATCCTCCATTTCAGGCTCATCCAAACCCCACACTTCCCAGTTATCCTCAGCTTGACCTGGTTTGCCACCCACTTTCTGCATATCTGTTAGCAGGCCAGTGCAATACATATCATCTCCTTGCACTGTCGGCAGCCTTGTCTCCCCAAACCTAGTCACGTCATAAGCCCTCTGCAGCTCAGTTTGCCTCCTCGGAGAATCCAAGACCGAGGCTGTTATTTTGCAGGTAATCTGCATTTTCTCCTATCTCTTCTGCAACACCTGCAAATACCTAGGGTTACCATATTTAACAAATAAAAAAAGAGGACCCTCCACGGGGCTCTGGTCCCGCCCATTTCCCACCCCGGCCCCGCCCCAACTCCGCCCCTTCCCCGCCCCAACTCCGCCCTAACTCCGCCCCCTCCTCCCTCGCACTCCCAGCCACGCGAAAAGGGCTGCCCGAGTGCTACCGGCTTCACGGTTTGCCAGGCAGCCCCCAGACCCTGCGCCCCCGGCCGGCGCTTCCCCAGCGCAGCGGAGCCCGGGAGGGGAAGCGCCCAGCCAGGGGCGCAGGGTCTGGAGGCTGCCCGGCAAACCGCGAAGCCGGTAGCGCTCGGGCTTCGGGCAGCCCCCATGCCTCCGGACCCTGCGCCCCCGGCCGGGCACTTCCCCTCCCGGGCTCCGGCGGCGCAGGGTCCGGAGGCATGGGGGCTGCCCGAAGCCCGTACCGCTCGGCTCTTAAACAGAGCCGAAGAGTCAGGGGAGGAGCAGAGCCGCCACGGCCGGAGGCTCTGCTCCTCCCTTGACTCTTCGGCTCTGTTTAAGAGCCGAGCTGCCCGAGCGCTACCGGCTTCGGGCAGCCCCCATGCCTCCAGACCCTGCGCCGCCGGAGCCTGGGAGGGGAAGTGCCCGGCCGGCAGCTGGGGTCCGGAGGCCAGGGGTCTGCCTGAAGCCCATAGCGCTCGGGCGGCTCAGCTCTTAAACAGAGCCGAAGGGTCAGGGGAGGAGCAGAGCAGCCGCGGGAGGGGAAGTGCCCGGCCGGCATTTTTCCCGGACATGTTCGGCTTTTTGGCAATTCCCCCCGGACGGGGGTTTGATTGCCGAAAAGCCGGACATGTCCGGGAAAAACCGGACGTATGGTAACCCTAGAATACCAGGACATCAACATGTTCAATAAGAAGAATATAGACACTTTGCCACCTCATCACAGTTACGACTGCCTCATTGACCTTCACCCGGAAGCAGAGATTCCTTTCAGTCACATCTACTCCCTCTCAGAGCCTGAACTACAGGCTCTCTGGAGCTACCTTCATGAGAACCATCAAAGGGGTTTCATTCATCCATCCATATCTTCATCTGGGCCACTGATCTACTTTGTAAAGAAGGACAGATCTCTGCGGCCCTGTGTAGACAACAGGGTGCTAAACAAGGTTACCATCTGGAACTGGTATCCCCTGCCCCTTATCAACAAGCTTTGTGAATAACTACACTCTGCCAAGGTCTTCATAAAGTTAGACAACTGCACAGTTTATAACCTGGTGCAGATTAGGAAGGGAGACCTTCTGTATCCATTACGGACATTTCAAATATCTAGTTATGCTAGTTATGCCCCAGCGACCTTCCAGCACTTCATCAATGGCATCTTCAGGGGACATGCTAGACTATTTTCTAATTATCTACCTTGATGATATTCTCACCTTTCAGAAGACCAAGCTCTTCATGATCATGTATGCAGCATCCTAGGGAGACTCTGTCAGATCATCTGTATGTTAAATCTGAGTAGTGCAAGTTCAACAGAGATATAATTGAATTCCTTGAGTATATCATCTCTCTCAAAGGGCTAACCATGGCCCCAGGCAAGATGGCAGTCATATCTTACTGGGCCGCACTAAAGGAACATCCATAGGGCATAGCGATTCCTGGGTTTCACCAGTTTTTCTAGGTGATTTATCAAGGGGTTTTCTAATTTACTACCCCTATGACTGCCCTGCTGCCTAAGGGAGCCTGGTTCACCTGGTCACTGGAAGCCGAATCTGCCTTCGAGCAACTAAAAGAGAGATTCATCAGGGTGCACATCCTGACCCACTGGACCCCACAAAACCATTTACAGTAGAGGCCAACATGTCAAACTTAGCTCTGAGCATGGTGTTGTCCCAGCCAGCAGGCCCCCATGGCTGACTGCACCCCTGTGCCTTCTACTTACACAAGCTAACCCAGGTGAAGAGGAAATATAATATGTAGGACAAGGAGCTGTTAACCATCAATGTAGCACCATCTCCTAGAAAGGGCCAGGTTCCCAGTCCAGGTCCTTACAGTTCACGAGAACTGGAAATACCTCCAGACAGCCAGGCACCTTAACCAGTGCCAGATCTGCTGGTCCCTCTTTGCCCAGTCACCTATCACCCAGGGCAAGAAATGGAAAGGCCAATACCCTGTCCTATAAGGATGAGTACATTGACTCTGGCAGGGAATCTCCATCCATTAGTCTTAACGCATCCAATTTTTTAAACAGGACAATAGACAGCAATCTGATGTCACACATCCATTCCTTGTTGCTCAACATTGCGCCAGTTGGATATGCCAGGCCTTGGCTGGTGCCAGTACCCAATCTGTGGCCAAGTTCAGATTACAGGAGGCCATATTTATGTCCTGGAGGGCCACCTCAGGTGTCAGATCCTCAAGTTATGCCATGATACACCACTAGCTGGTCACTTCAGCCACTTGAAGGCCTGGTGTCAAGGACTTTCTGGTGGCTTGGCCTACACATGTCTGTCAAGAACTATATGAGATTCTGCAATCTTTGTTCTCAAACCAAGAACCCATGCTTGAAATCACGTGGCGTCTCCAGCCCCTGCCTGTTCCATCTCAGCCATAGGTCACTGTGACCAGGGACTTCATCGTGTAGCTGCCACACTCTCAGGGGCACAGCAATCTAAGTCAAACTTTTCATCAAGATGGCACACCTTGTCCTGTGCTGCACTGTCCCTACTACCACGGAAATGGCTCACCTTGTCTTAGAGAATGTTTTTGTTTTCACAGATTGCCAGTGTGTATCGTGTCAGACCAGGCTCTGTTTGTCTCCCGTTTGTGGCAGGAGTTTCTAAGTCTTCTGGGTTTAGAACCCCTCATCTTGTATGTGTACATAGTGGACTGGGGGCGGGGTTACAGTCACGATGAATGATCCTGGGAACCAGTAGAAAATATTCACATCCTACCTGCAGTAGGAGATGCATGAAACCTATCCTGACAAGCCTGGCCCTAGGGCCCTTGGGACGCACTCTCACAAGAGGAGGCATTGTCAGGAGCGTGGACCTGCAGCTAGCGGACCTCCCACCTCTCAGGATCCTACAGTGTGGGCTCCAGCCTGAGCCTGGAAGTCTACACAGCAATGAAACAGCCCTGCAGCCCAAGCCCCGCAAGCCCAACTTGGCTGGCATGGGCCAGCTGCAGGTTTTTCTTCACTGTGTAGACATACCCTTTGCGTTCTACAGCCCCGTCAGGCACCTAAAGCAGGAGAAAGCGAAGGAGATCCTTCAATCTTCTCTCTCCTTCAGAATCTTATTTACACTGATAAATGGGACCTGTAATTCACCACCAGGATAGCAACAATGGAAGCTGTATCTGAATGTTTTACCGCTGCTTTTAACCTTGCTCAGGGACCGTATGCTAGTGGAAAATGGATGTAGTCTGCTTTGCTCCACCACATCCTCAGCCCACCTGTCCTGCCACACCCTCTCACCCCCTTGCACATCCCTTATGCCCCTCTGCTAGCTCCCCCAGCTTTATGCCAACAGGAAGTTCCCCTCCGCAAGTGGACTTCTCTGCTATCCATTTGTGTGGGATTTGTTCACTTTGCTTTGCCTAACAGTGCAAATAAATGTATCCCAGTGCAGAGTATGGGCCAGAAGTGACCAAACTGTACTATGTTTGCACTTATTTCTACTGTAGTTTCTTGGGTTCATTTTTCATGCAGTTAAGTAAAGTTGTGAAACTCAATTTCTCAGTTTAGGCAACTAAATTTCAAATAAAAGTTGATATATGATAAATGTGGTTAATAGCATTATCAGGAAAATGTTTTAAAATGATTTAGTACATTTTAAAAAAAACAGTTTGTCTTATGAAACAAAATATTTAATTTGAATACATGCCTTATTCAATATATTGCCTACTTGTGAAATGTTTTAGGTGTATTATTTTTTGCTTTATATTTCAGAAACAATAAAGGCAGACCCTGAGAAAGTCATTTGTCAGATCCTTCCTCAGTCCTCCCATGCTGATTGGTTTACTTGGAGAAATATTTTCTCTGTTTCATGCAGAGATAATGAGTTTAAAACCCAGTTGGTTCACACCAGCTATGTGATGTGAGAATGTAATGCTCAGCTGTACCAAATGTACAGACTGGACTAGAGAAGAACAGAACGGGAGGAAGTAATATTTTTTTTCAGTAGTCAGATTGCATGTTTCTGTTATGGGTTAAGTTTGAGAGTTGTTATTACACTGCTCATGGTTTTCAAAAGAGAAATAGCTGGGGGTGATTTTACAGGACAAATTCCCATGACAGCACTCAGATGATATGTATCTACCAAGAAAGCCAAAACAAGCTAAAACAGTGTAGCTTCCCCTACTTTCTGTGTCACTCAATAATGTCACTTAGTGATGGCTTCACACAACAAGATCCCTTACAGCTGGAGAAGTTAACATTAAAATGATATATTATTGAAAGATACTGATCATTCAGTTTAAACCATGACCCTAACAAAACTCTCACTATCCACCTATCATCACCCTTAACTCTTCCTTCCTCTGGGGCACCCTTTCTTTCCCCTCTTCCCAGTTATTAAAATTCAGTTCAGTGCAGTGCTAGAGACCAAAGTTATCCACAGGACAGTACACCACAGTGTCCTTACTATTGAGCCTTCAGCTTAACCTGGAGGAACCACCTCCAAAGGGTTTTCTGCACTGACCGTTTTCTCCCGTCATCAGTCTGGCACGACTGCAATTCCACTCGCAAAGGTGGAAATGCCAGAGTAGTTCCACCGCCAGCGTTTTTACTATTGTCATCTAGGTTGCTCACTCTGCATGCTATTTGCAGTTGCTCCAATTTCTGAAAATTGTCAGTGTAGACACAGCCTAAGTGCGAGAATTTAGTTCAGGCTCTGTGTGAATGCAATCCTGGGTCCAATTGTTGATGCTGCTGCTAAGGGAGCTAGCTACATGTGATGGGGTCACATCTACACTTGGAACTGGACTGATCTGACCAACGCACTACAGCCAGAAGATGACAATGACTTTCAGTGAATCAGCAGCCCTGAGAAGAAAGACAACCCGGTGCTGTCTAGTCCTTTGGATTTTTACTATTTCTGAAACTTGCAAGCTATAGGCGAATGTCTCTGAAAATGGCTTGCATTGAAGCTGTTGGGATGGTTAACTCTGTAAAAGAGTATATCAAAATTTGAACTAGCTATAAAAGTTACCAATTTCACAAGGCCATTTGTCAGCCTACTCAGGTGGGAAAGTAAAACATTCCAGGCCTCCTACCAACACCTGAAATGAGAACAAACATAGGAAGAAAGTCAGGCAACTACACACAAAGTCTGATTCATAAATAACAGAACATCCCTTGGGAAGAGTGGCTTGTTGAAATTAATCTGTGTTGCAGAGGGCCAGTGCAAGGCCACTCTGCACCACTTCAACCATAGAGGGGAGGAGCATGGCCACGGGGGAGAGGGGAGCCGAGCAGCAAACAGAGTAGCTGTGAGCGTCCATCTCCTATGTACTGCACAAAAGGCCTTTGTACCAACCCCACACACCAGCACAGAAGGTCACAATGGTAGCAGGCAGGAAGAGGAGCTACAAGCTTAGTGTTTTGTAGCTCTAGTGTCCCTAGTACTATGCAACCGACATGGAGCAGCTGTGTAGCAGCTCCAGGCCCTGGCCTCTGGTTGGAGGGTGGATTTCAATTCCCTTCCCTCTGTACACAACATCTACATAGAATATTCAGGCTTTCTGTAGGTGGAATTCACTCCTGGCACAGAAAGAGCAGCTGTTCTTGAAGGCACTCTGGTACTATAGCGACAGGGTCAGCATACAAACCTGGAGAGACAGATGCTTAAATATTTCTCTTGCAAGCTTGTATTCCTTTTTTTAAAAAGCAGCCGTAGCTGAAAAAAGCTGTGAAGAGAGCAGGATAACCAGGAAGCTCTTTTGCTGACAAGGTGAAAAAAAACATATTTTTCTTATCCAAAATGAGAGAACAAGCTGAATAAGCCACTTCATTTTCCTTCCTTTCCCCTTTTCACTCACTAAGACTCTTACATTTATAAGGACACTCCTTCAGTCATTTGGTATCCTCCCTAGCGTTTCCCAAATCAGACTTTACTCTCTTACATATTCAGCCCCGGGGACCATTCAAAAAGTGCTTTTACTGCCTGCACTGGACAACTCATAACTTAGCTGTTGCTGTTCTTAGCCTCCACTGTCTGTGACTCTTATTAGTGTGGAAATTTAAACCCCACTTATAGGTGACTCAGAATTTTCTATAGAAGCGATGTTCCTTAGCAGCACTTAATATGGTGCTCACATTCCAATGTTTTCATTTGGCTTTTGCACAAACGCAGTTCCTATAATTTTTGTGATGATGTTGCACACTCTGTGCCAGAACAGATTGTGTAGTTAAATTGGTAGCCAGTTAATCCTCTTCTCTGGGAGAAGTTCTAAAATGGCTGTTGCTCTCGGATCTTGTCTGATTTGGTTGACTATTTGCGAGTAGTCAGTTTGTGGCTCTGAGGCAGAAGTTATGTTTGGAAGAACCGCACACAGCGGAAACTCCGCAGGAATTCTGGCTGACTTCTGCATGGAGATGTTTTGTGTTGCTCCCAGTCCAGCTACCAAAAAGTATGGCCCTAATATAAAAAGTGACTAAATTAAAAATGGCTGCCTTTGTATTTAGAGTCATATCTCCTGACTTCAGTAATTAAAGTAAGTGTTAATTGCTTTTACTCCTATGAGCTCTGTAGAGCAAACATAGGTAAGGGGCAGTGAACTGGATTCTATTCCTTCCTGTACATCAACGGTTGCTTAAGAACTTATTAGTTACTCCTGTGCAACCTCCATTGAAAGCACTGAGGATATCATTTGGCCTGCCGAACCTTTATTACATGAGCAGGAAAAAGCCCAGCTTGACTTCCAGATCCCAGGTTGAGTTTTCAGGGCTGGAAGTTAGAAACAATAAATCCTTTAGTCTGTAAATAGAGATTATAAAAAATATGTGAAGAACCTGGACAATATTTATATTATATTTATGAATATCATATGTATCTCTATTTGATTACTGTCATGATGTCTGCTACATCGATGCACAGGATTAACTTAGTCCTGTGGAGCTTGCACATCTGCAGGAAAGCAGACAATGGGGTACTGATAGCCCAGTCATTGACACTTAAACAATACAGTACAGGTGTCAAGACCAGCTGTCATTTTGCCCAAGTCCAGGTGGGGCACAACTGAGCTTTTTTGTCCAAATCTAAAGGGAGACTACCATCCAAAGACATAGTCAATCTCTAGCCAGGGCTCAGACTCATTAAGCTTAAAAGCACATGGGATCCAAGCTTTGGGTTGAACACAGACAGTGACCATCCATAAGGAGGAGCTTAGCCAAGGCTTAACATAAGACTATAGACAGAGCCCTACCATTCCATTTTTACTTAGGGTAAAATTTCAGAAGTGATTTAAGAACTCTTGAAAATATTACCCTAAGTCATTTTTCAGTTAGAAACACACTTTAAATTGAAATTATGATTACAAGGCTTTCTGCTAATAGCAACCTCTCTGCTAAAAATGGCATTATTTGTGACATATACAGAATGAGAGCCCAACATCAGCCATAAGTCAGTTTCCATCTTGCTACCTTTAAATTTTAGACATTTCTTTTCTAAACCTCCCAGAATGTGTAGAGACTTGGGGTAAGCAAAGGAGAGAGAGGGTCAAGGAGAGAAGAGAGACAACGTGAGTTAGGAAAGGGAGGGTGAAAGAGAAGATACAGATAAAATAATGGGGGGAAAATGGTAATGGAGTTTGGAGAAAAAGAAAACCCATCCCTGCAGAAACAGCAGCCCTTGCCATTCAGACAGGAAGCACTACTTACAAGAAAGCCAGTTCAGGTATTGGCAAGAAGGAAAGTACTTTTGTGTCACAACTTAAGGTATTCCTTTCAGAATCTTTATTGTTTAAAATAATTTAAAATGCAAGTTGAAGTCTTGGCTTTAAAGTTGTTATTAATAATCCACTACTATGTTAACAGTAATAAAAAAATTAAGGCCTATAAAATTCACATAAACTTTGTCTTCGTGGAAACAGGATGGCACAGGATTGTGGAGTCCTCAAGCCTGCATCATCGGTGTCTAATTTGCCTTAATTCACTGGGTGCTGCCATGAAATAGCATAACATAATCTGAGATTCATCAAATGTTTTAGAGTTTTGTGACAGTATGTCTCAGAAAAAAAGTTGGCAAAGCTGGTCATTACAGAGTAATTCCTACTTTTGAATTTGTATCTGAAATGCTAAATAAATGGAGTGCATATCTAGTGGTTATTCTGACAAGAGCTATACCTGCAATATCTAAACTGGTGTGGTTGCTTCCCGTCTATATTTTTTTCCTTATAGAGGGACTAAATTTGTAAGATAAAAGAACTAATCCAGAAAGCTCAGTGAATACAAGTGCAGGTGAGTTAGTACTGGTTTCCCTTAGCCTCCCACGTCAAATGTAAGTTCCTTGTCCTCACTTTCAAAGCCCTCATAACTTTGCCCCCTACTCCTTTCTTTTGCCTCCTTCCACACCCCTTCAGTCCACCTAAGCTGCACAACTAACTGTTGTCTTTGTGTCCTTCTCATTTCTGTCTCTCTCCATGTAGCCCTGTACAACTGGAACCCTCTCTTTTACAAGTCCACCTGGCTGGCTAGGTCGGGAGCTGAGACATTTGCGTAATGTATCATAACTTAATCACTTTTCTGTTGTCTTATCCACCCACTCCCCATTTGTTTGTCTCATTTCACCCATTGCACCTTGTCAATTTAGAGCTCATTATCTGAGCTTATAATATCCCAACTTCTTTCGACTAAAAATCTTGTGACAGGTTTTTCTGCAGCTGGGTTGTAAAAAGGTTTGATGCTTTATTATTATTATTATTATTTGTGTTGCAATAATGTCTCATTATGGGTCAAGACCCCACTGTGCTAGGTGCTGTACAAACACAGAATAAAAAAAAAAGACTGTCTTGGACTGTGGTAGAAATACAACACAAGAATTGGCTTTTTCACACTATTTCAATATCACATGTCCTGATCAAAACCCGGAAGTATGAAAGTTAAACCAATATGAACATTTACAAAAAGTTAACAAGCTTTTCCAACCCTTAGATACAGCTTGCTTTTTCTGTGATCTGAGGTCATAGCCATGTTTTGGGCTGGTTCTTATTCTGTCTGAATCAATTCACCCACCCCTAATTACCCCTATTTATAATTTCCTAATGAAACAAAGAATTAGAATATAAGAATAAAGAAGCTTAAAACTATATGCTTGTGTGAAAGTTTGTGGGTATAAATATAATGTGCACATACACACTGTATTTTACTTTTATATATACATGCATAGGAACCTGTAGCTTTCAAGTTTGCTGGGTGATCAGATTTTAGTATTGCATATTTTTAATAAATTCATAGAAAGTAAAGATTTAATTAATCTCTTGAATCATCCAGTCCAAATTTCTGAATGTAGTTGGAAGGGACCAAAAAAAAAAAGCAGTCATCAAAATGCTCATAACTAAGTAATAATAGGACCTCACAAATAATATGGAACTGAACTTGTGCTTTGATATGCACAAAATTCTGTTTGTATCGTTCAATCAGCTGTTGTGAATATTCACAGCCACTTTAAGGAATTCTGGAGTTGGTGTATACTTCTACAGATGATTAATTTGTTTTCCTCTTACAATACAAGGTCACGGGACACAGAATATCCTGTTCATGTATTTTTATCACCAACATTATGTCTTTGTGTGTAATTGTAAAAGATTTGCTCTACTAGTTCTTTTTCTGGAATTATAAAAACCAAACATTTCAGCTTTCTATTCCGGTCTTGGACAAGTTGATTAAGCCTTTCTACCAGCAGGGGGAGACAAATCAAAACTGTACTTAAAACATTTTTGCAGTGTTTCCTACCAGAACTGACCATACTATCTAGGTCTCAGGTTGGCTAGACACATAGTCATAATGTTTTTAACTACACCGTGTCTGATTTGAGACATCGCAATTCCAGTTCTCCTGGTGGCTTCTAATGCACTATCTGAAAAGTAGGGGATGAAAATAATACCTGCCCTGAATCATTATGAAGATTCATTTTCATTTCAAAGAAAATAGGAAAACAGGTGCAAGTCTGCAAGCTGTCCTATGAGGCAGCCTACTGTATTTATTTATCAGCAATTTGGGTGAGCATTTTATTGCATTCAATTACTTCTTCAATCCCCATTGTGACCTCCTGTAATTTCAACTTGTATTAGCAAGTGCCATCTAGTCCTTTCCTACTTCACATCACTATCACTGTTAGATTTTGGCACATCTTCATTATGATCAGAGCTAGAGGCCCTTATACTGTCAGGCTTTTGCTACTGCTTAGTCAAGTCACGTAACCTGGATTTTAGGATCTTCTGACTGATGGTGGACACTGATTGGTCCCTAGAATACTGTGGGATGTGACTTCAGAAGTGATAGGCCAGTTCCATCTGAGGTGGCCAAATTTACCTCTTTCTCCCTGTACATCATCCCAGTATTTGATGTACTTATATGACCCCCATTACCGTATCTGAGTGCCTCACAATCTTGAGGTGCTTATCCGCACATGACCCCTGTCAGATAGGGATGTGCTATTATCTGGGATTAGGACTCCTCCTTGGGCCATAGATTTACTTTTAATAACAAGAAAGAGTATAAAAGGGCAGGGATACCAGCCCCAGATAGTCTCCCTGACACAGCCACACAGCAGCAAGTGGCCCACTTTCTGCTCTTATTTCCTTTGCTTTGTGGGCTCTCATGCTCCATGCTTTAAACTGCCAGGGGAATTCTGCTGCTGTGGTAGATTATATTCATCAGGCCACCAGCTTTACATATTTTCCACCAAACAGCCACAAGTCTCTAGCGCATGCATGTACACACACACACACACACGAGATCTCAGAGTCCATGTCTCTCTCTCTCTCACGCACACACACAAATGTGAGATCTGAGTCTGTGTTTATGAGGCCTCACAGACCCAGAGTCTTTCACATGTTTTTGTACTTAAAGACTGGAATTTTTACATGAATTTTTAGGGCAGAGTCTCCCCTGATCCTTCTAATTTTTAAATGGATTAATTATGAACGTATAGATGACTGGCAACTAAACTCTACTAGAGCTGGTTTCCCATGGTCTTGGAGACTGCTTCAGCACGAACGCTGACAATTTCCTTCTGAAAATGCTTCTGCTGCACTTTTCCTCTGTTTCACTTCCCTTCAAGCAGAATGACTTTGGAGTAATTATCAGACCAGTACTCAGTCACCCTGCCATGGTTAAGTCTAACCACACTGTCTTATGATTTGACCCAGCTCCTGGTTTCACCTGCTGCAGTTTCTACTCTGTGCAAGAGTGATCAGACTTTAGCAATATGTGCAACCTGGTCTTTAGAAGGGGCTTGTTGAATCTATAATGTCCCAAATATGAAGGAACCACTCTGTTTTCTTCTGGGAAATGTAACAGGGATATGTCCAGTTCTAGATTCAGTGCCTTTTATTCTATCATTTTCAGATCCTCATTTTATTACAGGACTATCAGTTTCAGGAACAAGAAAGCCATATCTTCTGTGTGGGAGAATCCAGCAGTGTGCATAGGAGTTTAGCAATATTATTATTTATAGTTAGTATTTTGACCCTGAATGTGCTTGGTGATATCCAGGCCCATATGAAAACAGAGGCTCAGTACTCTCCTGAGACCAGCGTAAGTGGAAGAGCCACAAAGCAGCTTGTTGCATAGGCTTAGTGTAGAGCAGCATTGGGATATTTTTCCCCTCTGGCTACAGTAGCTCCAAAGGCACTGTGTGCTAGCTAAGGTTGCAGAAGCACAGTGTACTCCAACTGGCTACATCAAATTTACACAACCCAGAGAAAGCCCCTATACTGGAGAATCTCTAGCAAGGCTAAGTCAGCTTCTTTCAGCCCACGGTCCTTACCCCAAAGCACATACTGTTAAGGTGACCAGATGTCCTGATTTTATAGGGACAGTCCCGATTCTGGGGTCTTTCTCTTATATAGGCTCCTATTACTCCCCTCCCCTGTCCCGATTTTTCACACTTGCTGTCTGGTCACCCTACATACTGTCTATGAAATCTAAGTGCTTCCATCTTGTGTAGGCAGTTACTCCTGTACAAAGTAGATGTAAAACCTACCAAATAAGAAGAGTAGTATTTTATGCCCACTTTGCACAGGAGTAACTGACCACACAAGATGCAAAGCAGTGGAGAATCAGGCTATAGAGACTGAAGAGAGAGTCACCGCAAGAAGAAGGGAGGGGAATAGGATGTTGAAGCATTAATAAGCTATACCATTCAATATTGCTTAGTATGTCAGCTACTGTAAAGCATTACAGCTAAGGAACCATCTGGGAGAATAAACAATTGGAAGGATTGAGGGAGGGAGGATTAGGTTACTGACAATAGGACACAGGAGGCTGTATAGATTAGTTATGTGCATAGCTAGATGGGATGAAGTAATTTAATATTTTTAAGTAAGCGATCAGATTAAAAAAACAAAATAGATATCAGGTAGATGGCTATTAGGGCCTAAGACTATGTTGGCAGTTTCCCATGTGTACCATGGTAGAAATTGATCTTAAGGAGTGATTTAAGGAGGACACAGTAGCAGTTTTATTTACATACAAGTTTAGAGAGGGTGTTGTGTATATATAAAGAGCAGCATGGAAGAAAGTGCGAAGGCACTTGTGAAAGAAGTGGACAAAGGAGTGATTGGGGTTGGCATTATAGGTGGAACCAAGGAGGCGGGGGCAATGTAATAAATGCAAGAGTGGATAAGTACGCAGAGGCTAAGAGGTGAAAGGCCTTGGGAAGCCTTAACTTAATCCAGTGGAGAAAGGAGGGCCTGTGGAGGGTCTCACAGAGGGAAGTGACATTGTCAGAAAAGGCCAGGAAGATTATCTTAGCAACAGCATTTTGAACGGGCCTGAGGGAAGCGAGGGGAGTATGAGGAAGGCCATAGAGGAGGATGTTGCAAATACTCAAGATGGGAGATAAGAAGGGCCTGGATGCGAGTTTTAGTGGTGTGAACACAGAAAACTGGTCAGTGAGAAACCTCAGTGTCACTGACACAAGAGAAGGGGGAGAGAAGTATCAGATTTTATGATCCTCTCATCTTGCCCCCTACAACTGTGGCTATTACATGAGACTTCTCCTATAGCTTATGCAATGAGATGTGTTCTCGTATGAACATAGAAAAGAGACACGATTTTTTCCCTGCCTGTAAAATATTTTTGTGCGAGTTCCTCTCTACAGTCTGTGACACCATCCACTAGGTTATGTTGCTGCATTTTGTTATTTGGAAGGAGGTTTTTCTTATAATTATTATGATATCATGGTCCTGGCTGGAATATTTCATTGACCTGGGATGTTTCTAAGTCAGTTTTGCTGGCAGGAGGCACTATGTCCTAAGCTAAGGGCTGGTCTACACTTAAAATGCTGCAGCGGCACCACTGTAGCGCTTCAGTGAAAACACTATCAACTCCAGTGGGAGGTGTTTGTCCATTGGCATAGGCAATCCACCTCCCTGCAAGGCAATAGTAGATCTACAGAAGAATTCTCCCATCGACCTAGCACTGTCTACACTGGGAGTTAGTTCGGTTTAATTGAGTCACTCAGGGAGGTGGATTTTTCACACCCCTGAGCAACATAGTTATACCGACCTAATTTCCTAGTGTAGATCAGGCCCAAGTTTTGATCAATTTCCATTATCTGAGTAAAGTGGACTATGGGGAGAAGGTGGCTAATTAGGAATTACAATAACTGGTGCTTTTCCCTGATATTATAGGTAAAGATGTTTGTTCTCTATATGGTACAACCCCTAGAAACACATTATGATTTTATCTATAGGCTTCCAATCAGAAAATGTCCAGTTCCTTATGACTCATTATTGAAAGTTTGTGAAAAGTTAGGCATTGCTGAATATGTTAATTTCATTGGTTTTGCCAGCAACGTACATCACTTGTCTCTAGCTACATTTTTACACCATACACATCACTAAGCTATCTGAATCTCTTAGGTCCAACAGGGAGAAATTAATAGTGAATCTGAAGGTGGACAGCAGTTAGGATTAAATTGATCATAAAATGAATGATTTCCTGATTCTAAGGAAAGGAAGGAGTGAAAACAGCAGAATAAGGACAATTGACTTCAAAAAAGCAGACTTTATAAACTCAGAGAACTGGTAGGTAAGGTCCCATGGGAAGAAAATCTATGGAGTTCAGGAGAGCTGGCAATTTTTCAAGGAGACTATATTAAAGGCACAAATGCAAACTATCCTGGTGCCAAAGAAAGACAGGAAGAATAGTAAGAGTCCAATATGACTCCACCAGGAGCTCTTTAATGATCGGATCAGCGTTCGTGTCGCATTCCCTGTCAGTACCCAGCCCAGGCTGAGGAAGCTAATGAACCAACCAGTGGACCAAATTGGGTGATGAATCCTGGCCACGAGCCACCTGAGGCACGTTTCACATATGCTAAGAAGAAGAATGGCCTGAAAAATAAAAATCCTACAAAAAGTGCAAAAATGGACGAATTACTAAGGAGGAGGACAAAAGAATAGCACAAGCATGTAGAGATAAAATCAGAAAGGCAAGGCACAAAATCAGTTGGACCTAACAAGGGACAGAAAAGGGAATAAGAAGAGTTTCTTTAAATACATTAGGAGCTAGAGAAAGACGAAGGAAAGTGTAGGTCCTCTGCTTAGCAGGGAAGGAGATCTAATAACTGATATCAAGAAGGCTGAGGTATTTAATGACTACTTTGCTTCCCTCTTCACTAAAAAGGTTAGTGGGTGACCAGATGCTCAAACACAATTAATATTAACAGCAAAGGGAAAGGAACACAAGCCAAAATAAGGAAAGAGCAGGTTAAAGAATATTCTGATAAACTGGATGTATTCAAGTTGGCAAGGCCTGAGGAAATTCATCCTAGGGTACTTAAGGAACTAGCTGCAGCAATCTTGGAACCGTTAGCAATTATCTTTGAGAACGCATGGAGAACAGGTGAGGACTGGAAAAGGGCAAGCCTAGTACCTATCTTTAAAGGGGGGGAACAAAGAGGACCCAGGTAATTATAGACCAGTCACCCTAAATTTGATACGTGGAAAGATACTACAACAAATGATTAAACAATCAATCTGTAAGTACCTAGAGGATAATAGGATTATAAAGAATAGCCAGCATGGATTTGTTAAGAACAAATCAGGCCAATCCAACCTAATTTCCCTCTTTGACAGGATTGCTAGCCTAGTGGATAAGGGGAAGCAGTAGATGTGTAAGTAAAGCTTTTGACGCAGTCCCCAATGACGTTCTCATAAGCAAACTAGGGAAATGTGGTCTAGATGCAATTACTATAGGATGGGTACACAACTGGTTGAAAGACCATATTCAAAAAGCAGTTATCAATGGTTCGCTGTCAAACTGGGAGGGTGCATCTAGTGGGGTCCTGCAGCAGTCAGTCCTGGGTCCAGGACTATTCAATGTTTTCATGAATTACTTGGATAACAGAGTGGAGAGTATGCTTATAAAATTTGCCGATGACACCAAGCTGGGAGGGGATGCAAGCACTTTGGAAGACAGAATTAGAATTTAAAGTGACCTTGACAAACTGGAAAATTGGTTTGAAATTAACAAGATGAAATTCAATGAAGACAAGTGCAAAGTACTTCACTTAGGAAGGAAAAATCAAATGCACAACCACAAAATGGGGAATAACTGGGTAGGTGGTAGTACTGCTAAAAAGATCTGGGGGTTATAATTGATCAGAAATTGAATATGAGTCAGTGTGATGTAGTAACAAACGAGTTTAATATAATTCTGGGGTGTATTAACAGGAGTGTTGTTTGTTGGACAAGGGTGGTAACTTTCCCACTGAACTCGGCACTGGTGAGGCCCCAGCTGGAGTCATGCGTGCAATTGTGGTTGCCACACTTTAGAAAAGAGGTGGACAAACTGGAGAGAGTTCAGAGGAGAGCAACAAAAATGATAAGAGGTTTAGAAAACCTGAACTAGGAGGAAAGGTTAAAAAAACTGGGCATGTTTAGTCTTGAGAAAAAACTCAGGGGGGACCTGATAACAGTTTTCAAATATGTTCAGGGCTGTTATAAAGAGGACTGTGATCAATTGTTCTCCATGTCCACTGTAGATAGGACAAGAAATAATGGGCTTAATCTGCAGCAAGGGAGATTTAGGTTAGCTATTACGAAAAACTATCTAACTTTAAGGCTCATTAAGCACAGGAATAGGCTTCCAAGGGAGGTTGTGGAATCCCCGTCACTGGATGTTTTTAAGAACAGGTTGGACAAACAACTGTCAGGGATGGTCTCTAGGTTTCCTTGGTCCTGCCTCAGCACAGGGGGCTGGACTTGGTGGCTTCAAGATCCCTTCCAGACCTACATTTCTGATTCTATGATATTTCAGCAGGAAATCCCATAACTGTTAAGATAAAGCATGTAAGTATCTGGCCAGAATTTTCAGTTACAATTGGCAGAATCAGCTTTGAAGGGCACCTTCCTCAATCAAGTGCTTTTGCTTTTAAGATTAGCGTTCATAGTCTAATCATGCTACACTTAACTTAATTCACTTTGCTGTGAACTCATTAAATTCTTTTCTTTTAGTTAGAAACCCTACCATGGCTTGGCAAGGGAACAGGAAACCTGTGCTCACTACTACACAGTTCTGAATGCACTTGGCTCATTTAACCGGACAGAGTGATGGGTATTGCAGCAAATTACAGCACATCTCATTTACATTCCTACGCCGGATCACTTTTTGCTCAGCACTTAAAGAGCTACTTACAGTTGGATTGACTAAACATATAGGGAGAGAAAAAGAGACTATTATTCCAGGTTGGGCATTAGTGTCTTGGATAAATTGTTTTGTGTTATATCTTTAAAAATCCAATAACGTTCTGTATTTATGATATTTGATCATAAATCTCCAGGGATACTTTCATCCAATTTTAATTACTTAGGGCCGAGCCTTAAGTTAATGGGGTCAGTAAGGTTTTTCTCAAGTCCTTATTATCATCTGAGTCTTCTATGGTATGCTGAATAGAGAGCAAGGACTTCAGGATGTGGCCTTCACCCACCTAGTATCAAATTTGTGAATATACGCTTGCAAAACCCTCAAAATTTGCTTTGCAAAAGTCTCAAAATTTCCTTTGCAAGAATATTTATTCTATCGGTGCTCAGCTGCCCAAATGTTCATGTGAAATGGTTGTAAATACAGTTCAATAACATTCACATTTTAATTAAAATAAATGCTTGTGGACAATTTTTTTCTCCCATTATTTGCTCAATAATACTTGTGACTTTCAAAAACATTCACAACCTTTGGGGTCAAAATTTCCTATATTTGCGTTCTTCCTCAAGATGCATTTTTGGAAAATTTGAGCTAATCCCTTTATCCATTTTTGAGTTATGGTGCAGTGGAAAAAGTACACTTCTTGCTTAACAAAAATTCTAACACTAGTCTATTTGAGCAGAGCTACAGCAAAAAACAGCTGAAGTTTAAACTAACCTTTGGCATAACTATAGACTTCTTTGAGGAATAGTGTATTTGATTGGTTGGTGGGGAAATGGTTTTGATTACATAAAAATTAGGAACATTGAAACTATGCACTGAGCAAGTGCATGAGATTCATTCATTAGGCGCTCATTCCATGACTTCAAATTTTAGGCCATGTCTACACCTACAAGCTTACAGTGGCACAGCTGTACCAATACAGCTGTGCTGCTGTTAAAGTGCTCATGTAGCTGTGTTATGCCGATGGGAGAGAACTCTCTCGTTGACATAATAAAAACAGCTCAATGAGCAGCGGTAGCTGTGTCTGCAGGAGAGAGTCTCCCACAGACAGTGCTGTGCACACGAGTGCTTATGCTGGCAAAACTTATGTTGCTCAGGGGTGTTTTTTTTCACACCCCTGAGTGACAAAAGTTTTGCCAACATAAGTGCTAGTGTAGACGTAGCCTCAGTATGTGGCTGTTTGGTTTTATTATAGTAATACGGGCCCAATCCTGAAGTTCTTATTCAAGCAAAACTCAGTAAGAGTCAATGTAACTTTTGCTTACATAAAAATTTAACAGAGAAACTTAGTCTTAAGGGACAGAATGCTGCAAAACATTGCAGGTTTAGTATCTTCCCAGGTGATAAAGCTGTCAGCATTTTATAATAATTTACAAATATAGTTGCAGAATATTGTCAACAGTAGCTTTAACCCTCAATGCTATCTACCTTAAACATTTATTTTTTATGACCCTTCATTATTCTCCTGTTTGAGTTCTTATTGTGTGCAAGTATTATACAGTAAAGGTACCATGTACAACTCTCATAAGTTACAAAAAGTAATTTGAAAATAAACCCTAGCTAGAGAAACATCCCTTCCCCAAAGCAGGAAAAATAATGAAAAGATTCCATAGTATTCTGTACAAAAAGCAAATATTGTTCTGTCAAGTGTTTGCGTGCAAATGATTAAACATCAGAGTATTAAACTTTTCACACACAAAAGTGAATTGCCATTGAACAAAAGACTCTAAAGAGAAGTAGAAACATTTTTCAGTTGCATGACAATGCAAGCAGGAATTAGTACTTTTTATAAATTTCTGATGTGTGCTTCCTGTTCCAGTTTGTTTAGTCACAAGTACTGAATTAGATTTCTGTTGGCTGATTGCATTTATTATAAACAGGTTTTGTGCTTTGTTTAAATACATCAGGCTACTTAACCCTTGCATAGGCAGCTAAGGTAAAGGGGGTGGGAAGGGAAAGTTTAGTCTCTGGCATTGCTGTTTTTTTTGAGGTTAAAAAACAATTGTCAGAGAGATCACAGAGAGGTTAAAAGAGGGCTTGGCTGTTGCTTCTAAAACTAGTTTCTCTTTTGTTCCTTTTCTAGAAACTAGATGTAACTTCAGGTCAGAAGGGGTTGAAATGAGGCACTTATTTAACAAGCACAACCACTGTATTGATGAAACTGGATCAGAAAAGCTTGTGCGTTTCTCCTAGTGCAATATCTTCCTGTACTAATTCAAGCCATGCTATGCCTCAGGTGAGTACTATTGATTTGTTTTCCCTTTAAATCTACATCTATATATTGAAAACCTACATTGTTTAATAGAAGGGGGAAAGAAACCCATGATTTAACATCTTGTTCCTAAAACACTTTGTGCAGAGATAAAGCAGGTGACTCAGCAAACAAGTGGTTCCATTTTAGTGAGGAGGATATATTCTCCCTCTCTGATATTCACATTTGAACTCCACTTTTAAAAAACAACAACAACACACCAAACAAACATGGGGTGTCAAACAATAGTTAAACTGTTTCCAAGGGTCTCTCTCATGCCAGCCTTTACATCTCTTCAGGTTATCCTTGCTCCGCCCCCCCCAACCCCCCCGATTTTATTATTTTTTTAAAAGCACTCCTAAAACAGCAGGAATGCTGCGCTGGCCTTGAGCCAGCAAAGGCTCAGTGAACAGGATAAAATTTCAGTTCAGATTTACGGGAAGTTGCTGGTGTTGGGAGTAAAAATCTGGTTTGGTGAGTTTAAGGGCAGGGAGTATACAAGAGACAACCTTGCTACTGTGAGCAGGGAGAACAAGAGAGGGGGAAGAAAAAAAGAACAGAGAGATGAGACACTTAACATTTTCCTCTCACAGTCACAGTGTGTGCTCCTGAGTCCTGAGATATCGCAGGCTTTACCAAGCCAGTAGGCAGAAACTAGGCTCTGGTAGGGTAATATCTTAGCTTAACTTTCATGCTTTATGTCTAGTCAGGAATTTAGTCTAAAAGAGTGCCTTCTGATTAGCGCTCCTGTTTAGTACTTTGGAATGTGCAGCTTAGGTCAGTGAGAATCAAGGGTTTTAGCTTAGCTGGTATTACTAATTACAAGTTTCTCTGCATGCATTTCAGTGTTCAGAAACTCTAAACTGGCAGAGAGTGAAAGGAGGGGGTTAAACAGCATTGTAGGGAGTTGCTCAACACTCCTCATTTAGCAGAACATTAGAAAAAGTAAGAAGATGCATTGCTGCCCAGAAACTCTTTCTTCTCTGTGAATGGTGCTTAAGTGTAGAGACTGTCTTCAGAAACACAATACAGGTAGGCAATTTTTTGTGTTCACTGTGCTATCCCTCTGTCCTTACTGCAGGGTTTATTCTCTTGTGATTGTTTTAAGAACATGGTGGGATGTAAGGTATTTTTGAAAAAGTGTTTTACATAATTTCTGTAAAAAAACAGAAACAAAACCACAAGTTGAACTAAGTTTTGATAAATCCTTTCAAGTGATTGAGCAATGGACTGGATTCTTTCTTTAAAAACTTATAAGATTAGAGAGGAAACGAGAAATATCAACTAAAAGAAGACTGAAAAGTGATTTCTGGTACATACACTATTTCAGAAGTTAAGTTTAAAAGATTATGTACATCTTCATATCAAACAAATTATAACATGCCAGTATCTTCTTATCTGATGTGTTAAATAGTGTTGAAGTAAATATGTTTGTGTTTTTTTAGTTAAAATCAGTCTGTGCAGAACATGTAGTGGTGACATAATTCTGATGGATGACAAATTACAAATTAACAGGGCAGCTGGTTGGGATCTCTGATTAGAGACATTAAAATGAAGAGAACAAGACTTTTCTAATAGCTATTTAAAAATAAAATATATTATGGTAGATCTCACCTTTATATGCCTTTAGCCAGATTTATGTGTGGTTAGATGAGGATTGTTGGGGCATGTCTCTCTCCCTATGCATGTAAAAAGAAACCGTTTGTTTTACAAATTAAAATTATACAGTTCATTTCCCATTGGGGCTTTAAATAAAGATTGGGGCTAAAGTCACAGAATTTTAAAAGTTGGATATAGCAAAACAAAAGATTAGATTTTGAAATCTGCCTTAAGTTCTACCTATGCCACCCAGCTGAGGTCACAGGGCAGAACTTGGCCCCAGGGGCTAGTCTGAATCTAATAGTGGTGTCTTTATGAGCCTTCCAGTTTTATGTAATAATAATTTGGACAATCTTGCAATATTGCAAGTCTAATGCTGAGTTCACATGATGGTCAGGGGGAGAAAAGAAAAAAAGCATACATCAGGCATACATACAACAAATATGTAGCAAGTTGTTGTACTTTAGGACTATTGCCAGAGAGATATGCAACATTATATACTAAACATCTCCAAGTACTGCAGGTGCCAGATCATAAAGGTGAAAGATCAGTTGTGGTATTAAGCAGAGCCTGGTATAAAATTGGAAAACTGAAGACAATGTGCACTCTTGAGAAAGGAAAATAAGATAACACCAGAAATATACTGCTATTTGGAGTTTATCTAACAGAGATTCATGTTTAAATTACTAACAAGGCTAAAAATCAAACTATACAGTCAAAATAACATTAGAGTCTGAAAAATAAATTAGGGGAATACATTTTGCTTGTAGTCTCAGTTTCTCTCCCGCTCTTATATTCAGTCACTGGGCCAGATTCTTCTTTCACTCATGTTTTATCCCAATGAAGTAACTTCATTGACTTCAATGTAGCTATTCCTGATTTACAATCTGTCTGAGATGAGAATTGGGCCCTCTCTCTTCCTCATATATCTTGGGATTTCAGACACACACAACAAGACAGGCTAGCTTTGGCATGTAAATATGACTCCTAATAATATCTGTACCTTAATGTTCCAGTACAGTCTGAAAAATCAATGTTTGATTACAAAAATTAAAGGAATGTGCTATACATCGGCAAAGTATAAAATAAAGCTAAACACTTTTGGATAAGAGTTCTTATTTTAAGCAACTAAGATGGCAAATGTTTATGGAAATATTGTTTCAAGAGAAATTTTATCTAAGAGCCTGAGCCTGCCAGGAGGTCCATGCATGGAGCCCCACTGATTACTGTAGGACTTTTCATAAGTGCAGGAGTCCACCTGCATGGAGATTACTGCAGGATCATTGTTTAAGTCTGTGGCCAATGGCCATCCATATCACTAATGTTTGGTGTTATAATTTGCTGTTCTACACATTGTACAGAAGTTGTATTATGCTGATTCAGTCATCACTGTCATATGATAGAAGCCTGTCTGTGAAAGCTGTATAAGTGTCTGGTATCAGGGAAATTCATATGACTGCACTCATTAGGATTTTTTAAATGTCTGCTGTACTTTCTCTGTTAAATAAAAGCAGGTGCTCAGATCTAGTTTGAGCTGGTTGTCAATGTAAATATCTAATAACAAAAGTTAGATGGCACACTATTTAGAGTTGAACACTATTAAAGCTATTCTGAACATACATATGCATGCTCATATTGGTTTAGAATAATGAGTTATGTATGTATTTTCCTGGACTCTGGCAATTCTTATACATTCAGATGAGAGTAATATAATTTCATCTCCCACTTTTATAAAATTCAAACTCTTTTCTCTGAGCATGCATGACTGAGTTCTCAAATTAAGAATGATCCAAATGACTAAGAAGTATACTAAAAGTGTCTGCATTACTACTGACAAACAATAGTAGAGACTTAAGGGCCAAATCCTTTTCCTACTGAACATAATGGGAGTATTGCAATTGATTCCTATGGGACCAAGGAGAAGGATTTGGCCTTTAGGGAGGAAATACATCTGCCAGTTACTAGTTAACTTTGTATACCGATAGTTATGCATGAAGATTGTGTCTCTCTCTCTTTCAGGACATTTACATCTCAATATTGGAGATGACTATAAAGCAAAAGCCCTAATCTGAACACCCCTCGACCTAAATTATACTCGGGTCACTTGGAACTGTGTTCCCATCTATCATTTTTCAATTTTCACGCTTCTAAAACTGACCAGTGCATGCTACACACTTGTAGTAAGGACACTGCTCGTTATCTTTCCCAATAAGAGGCCTAAAAGAATATTTTTTTGTTGTTGTTGTTTTTTAATAACATGGTTCTCGGTACACCTAGGTCCTGCCAAGATCAGGCACATCTTCTCAGTATCCTTGTCAAGACAATGTAGGCTTTGTATAGTTAAGACTTGCAAGGGTTTTGGTGACACAGTAAACTCAATAGAGCACAACCACTTCTTATTAACTGCAAAGTCGACAGACAGCCTCATGTTTGGGGGCTTTTTTGTTTGTTTTCTTTTTACATTTTATCTGCTGAAAATCATAGAGGAACTCTCTCTCAGCAGAGGACTTTTTTTTAGAATATACTTTTCACAAGATAATATTCAGACTGTAATTTTTTTTTTTTTTTTTTACCTAGTTAGGTTGCAGAAGATTTTGAGAGGGGATACAGGCAAAGGTGGGATATTTTGGAGAATGAAGGGGCGAGACAAACTACAAATGCATCAGACTTATTTCAAATAGAATATTAAAGAGCCATTCAGATAGTAACAATTTTCAGTCACTAACTAGGGTTGCCAACTTCCTAATCACACAAAACGGAACACCTCAGTCCTGCACAGCCCCTTCCCCAAGGTCCCGCCCCACACTGCCCCTTCTCCGAGGCTCCACCCCTGCTTGCTCCATCCCCCCTCCCTCTGTCACTCACTCTCCCCGACCCTCACTCACTTTCACCGGGCTTGGGCATGAGAGGGGTGAGGGCTCTGGCTGGAGGTGCGGGCTCTGGGGTGAGGCTGGGGATGAGGGGTTTGGGGTGCAGGAGAGGGCTCTGAGTGGGGCAGGGGGTTAGAGTGCGGGGGAGTATGGGTTCTGGACTGGGGGTGCGGGCTCCAGGTGGGGATAGAAATGAGGGGTTCAGGGTATGGGAGAGGGCTCTGGGCTGGGGCAGGGGATTGAGGTGTGTGTGTGGGGGTGAGAGCTCCAGCTGGGGGGGGGGGTGAGGGCTCTGGGGTGGAGCTGGGTATGAGGGGTTTGGGGTGCAGGAGAGAGCTCTGGGCTGGGGCAGGGATGCAGGGTCCCGGTGGTGCTTACCGCGGCTCCCAGGAAACGGCTACCAGGTCCCTGCGGCCCCTAGGTGCTTGGGCAGCCAGTGAGGGTCTTCATGGTGCGCTCGTGCCTGCAGGCACCGCCCCCGCATCCCCCATTGATCGCGGTTCCTGACCATTGGGAGCCGCTTAGCCCGCACTCGGCGGCCACTTCTGGGAGCCCTGCGGAGCCAGGGCTGAGCCATGGACTGGACTTTTAATGGCCCAGTTTGCAGTGCCTACTGGAGCCGCCAGGGTCTCTTTTTGCCCAGGCATTCTAGTCAAAAACCGGACACCTGGCAACCCTATCACTAACAAACTGGGCTGGATTTAACTGACAACCCAGAGGGAGAAAGCTCTGTATCCTATTTACTATGCCCTGGAGTCATCTAGTCCCTCAACTGGATTTACTTTGTTGAAGCACCATCCCAATTGTAATGCATCTTACAGAATGAATGAGAAGAACTCCATGTACAGACCATAGAGCTAAAAAAGTTAAGGATCAAGTTTAGCTCTTTCCCACCTTATGCAAACAATAGGGGCCTGATCACCCTCTCGTTTACACTGGTGTAAATTAGTAGTAACTCCACTGATTCAGTCTACTGTACTGATGCAAAACCTGTGTAAATGAGAAGGGGTATAAGCACTAAGTAGGAAGTAGAATGACTTGCTTCATCCAAGACAGGTTTAGGTTTGTCAGTGTGTAAACAGTAAAGCCAACTTGGATAAGTCACTATATAAATATCAAGTTATCAGGGATGATCACAAAGCACTTTATAGAAATGTACTGAGATACACATAGGGATAATAAAAATACAGCTACCTCTGGAGTGGAAAATATCGCCCGTTTTATACCATCAATTACTTTTTTTTTTTAAGAGGGTAAATGAAACCGTAGGAAGACTCCAGTTACCCAAGCTCAGACTAGGCCCAGATGCCAGGGTTAATACATTCACTCTTGTGAAAAGTGCCAAGGCATCTTTAGTGACCACAAGATTTTCCCCCAACTAGCATTTTCTGAAACCTTGAAAAATCCATTTCCATCTAGACCTGCAGTAAACCTTTATACATGCATGGACAAGTATGTTTAGTTAAAGACCGCAGAGTAGACCAACAATCCTGTAATTACTTATTAGCACTGTGTGAAACACTGAATTTTCAATTCAGAGAGGATTAGACATATTTTGTTGTTCATGTCCTGTGAGTATCACTGTGAGTTCCAGATTCAAAGCAAAACTCCGCCAAAACCCTGGGATTTAAGATCTTTATTAGAGGTGAATCTGTACTGTGTAGAGTACAGTATATAGTACAGAATTGCTGGCCGCTATTGTCCCTTTGTTTGCTCCCCCATCTTTCTGTATGTATCCACCTGTTGCCTCTTTTCTTATACTTAGTTTCTAAGCTCCTTGGGACAGGGACCCTCTTTTTAGTCTGTGTTTGAACAGTTCCTAGTACATTAGGGTCCTGGTCCATGACTGGGGATCCCAGACACTACCACAACACAAGTAATAATGGGCTGGGCTTTAATAAATAAGATGGGCTAAAGAGCCATTTTGATTTTGATTTTGATTAGAGATGGTTCAGATCTGGGTTCTATTTTATCCAAAATGCCAAGATTTGGATGGAAGGGAGAAGTCTGATAAAAGGTTCTGATTTTTGGCTTCTCTCCAGTCCTGTGAGCCTGGGCTTCAGGCCTCCGTATGCAATAAAGAATCTGAAAACAGGAACCATTTTTTTTGTTCCTTCCAAATACTCTAAACCATCCCTCCACTTTTAGTGCATATTTCCCTCCCATGTCTTATCCGTTTGCCATGTTGTACTTGCATGTTTAATGAGACAAACTACTTATGATGATATTACGCTTCCCTATTTCCAGATCAAAGTATGATCTTTTGCAAAAATCTGGAAGCTAATTCTACCAGCACTTCATTTTTAAACCTGTCCTATGTTATGCACTAAAGATACACAAAGAACATCAATTTATTAACATTTATTTAGAATTTATTAATAATTTATATAGAATTAACAATTGTCTAGAAAGTAACTGCCAGTGCACGATTCTTGTATTTTCAATGTTGGTATTTTTGAAGTTTTTCCCAAACTCCAACCACAGCTGAAAGGATTCCCTCTGAAGTCACACTCTAACTTTTCTGTATGTTATATACACACACAATAGGTTTTAAATCAGTAGCTGAATAAAAGAGAAGAGAGGAATGAATGGTCCAGTAGTTGTAGCACAAGCTTTAGACCTGGGAAACCTGGGCTTAAGTCCCTGCTCCACCACAGACTTCCACTGTGATCTTAGGCAAATCACGTCTACACTGGAATTTAAAGATCCGCAACTCGCTCAGGCTAAGGGGCTTGGGCTAAGGGGCTATTTAATTGTAATGTAGACATTCCAGCTTGGGCTGGAGCCTGGGCTGTAAGATCCTGCCAGGTGGGAGGGTCCCAGAGCTTGGGCTGCAGCCTGAGCCAGAATGTCTACACTGCAATTAAACAGTCCCGCAGCCCAAGCCCCATGAGCCTGTGTCAGGTGGCATGGGCCAGCCGTGGATGTCTACTTGCAGTGTATACATACCCTTATTGTCTCTGTGCATCAGTTCCCCATTTGTAAAATGGGGATCATAGAACTTCCATACTTCACAAGGGTGTTGTGAAGAGAAATATATTAAAGATTGTGAGGTGCTCAGAAATTATGGTAATGAGGGCCCTATAAGCATCTAAGATAGATAAAAAGCTCCACATAAACATTTATACCACAGGTGGTGGCAATACCCATATGATAAACTGCATTTATCTTGTACCTTTCTGTGGCTCTTCAGCACTATATGCCCCCTCATCTCTCTCTGCCAAGACTATTACTAACAGTCCAAATCTCTGAGCAGCTTTCAGACACCTTTAAAAATGTTAATATTTAAAGATGGTTTCCTTCTTTCCCCAAAACATGGGATCCCTCCTTCCCCCAAAAATTACACTGCTCTGAGATTTAGGATGGGCAATGTTAAGTCCTAGACCAGCGACAGATTAAAGGTCCAATGTCTCCTGCACTGTGAAGTGACAAATGCGTGTTTTATACTAGTGGTTCTCAAAGTGTGGTGTTTGGGTAACTGGTGGTCACCTGACCATTTGCTTCTGACCTGGGGAGAGCCAGCCAGTCTCCTCTTTGTTCCAACCTTCTCAGTTCCATTAAAAGAGAACTGAAAGACAATAAATACTTTCCCAATATTACTTTCCCATATAAGCACTTGTTACCATTGCCAAATGCACGTATGGTTACAAACAAGAGGGTAAATGGTATAAACAGTTGAGAGTGGATTGGGTGGTCGTCTAGGAGGCAATGGTCTTGAATCGCCTCTATAGTTACACTTGCCTAAAGTGGGTGTCAAACACTAACACCTGGGTGGGAGAGTGGAGAATTCTGATTTGGTAACTTTGAAAAACCTGATGCCTACCTTTTGGAGAGGATCTGGGAATCCCCATGTTACTTTACTTGTTTCTAGACCTGACAAATCATGGGATTTCAAAATTGTCATTATGATTTTTAGAAAAGTCATTTTTAAATATATCACTTCCCGCTTTTTTCTGAGAGCTGTATAGTTGGGCCTATATAACTGAGGGTTGGTCTACACTAGAAACTTAGATCCACCCAGCTACATCCACACCACTGAGTGATGTAGTTAAACTGATCTAACCCTCAATGTAGAGAGCTCTAGGTTGATGGAAGAATTCTTCCATAGATCTAGCTACTGCCTCTCAGGGAGGTGGATTTACTACAATGATGGGAGAACCCTCCCATTGCTGTAGTAAGTGTCTACACTGATGCACTACAGTGGAGCAGCTGCAGTTATGCCACTGTAGCGTTTTAAGGGTAGACATAGCCTAAGGCATCAGTCTTTAAAGACAGCTGGATATGAAAAGTGATACCAATAAATGCATGAAAATCCATAATCCACTTCTAAAATAACTTGTGTGTAAAATAATTATAGCTGTGAGCAATACAGTCACCCCGAATGCAAAATCAGGTGTATATCTAAAACAGAGAGAGGGAGAAAATCTAGATGATATTATAGGTGGAGCGGATAGCTTCACCTATTATTAAGTTGCCTGACACTTCCCATTATAAAACCCTGTTCTCAGTTGCTTATAACGTTGCCAAACTTTTTAACTGCTCGGGCTGAAATTTTCCATCCTGAGTGTCTGCCTCAGACTGAATTTTTAACTTCAGACAAAATTCAGCCACTTCTGAAAACAAGGCTAAAGAAAAATACATTGTTTTACTCATGTTAAAAAATGTTGGTGATTTTTTTCATTGAAAAGCTCTAGTGCTCCCATGCTTTAGAGCAGGGACTTGAAAATGGGGGGGGGGGGGGGAGGGGTTGTGAATTCTTCCATCTCCACCAAGGTCTGTTCACATTTGGCCCAGTTATATGCCTTTGAAAATCACAATTCACACATGCTCCAGCCCATGTCTGATCAAGACCTTCCCCAAATGTGTTGCAGATCTAGGGTTAGGGTCCAGGTATCTTAACTGAGAGCAAGAAGACCCATGTAGAGGTGGGAGTTGCCTGATTAAAATGCAGAGGGGACAACAGTTGGACACACAGAGAGACTGCGGGGAGGGGAAGGCAAAAATTGGAACTTGAGGATGATTGGGGAGAGAAAGGAACAAAGGGACTGGGTTGGGAGAAGACTGACTGACTGGACAAGGAGACTGGGCTAGCAGCTGGAGAGTGCAGGGGAGAGGACTGCAATTGGTTGGAAAAGGAGACTGGGAGTGGGAGCCAGAAACCAGAAGGTTGGGGAAGGGTGGGGAGGAAGACTGAGATTAGATGAGGAGCCGAGGAACTAGGACAGACTGGGCAAGGAGACTGCGACTGGGGAGACAGTTCTGATGAGCAGCTGAGGTACAGTGGAGAACTAAGACTAGCTGGGCAAAGTGAATGGGACCAGGAGCAAGAGGGAGGACACTGATATGGTTGAAGAACTTGGCAGGGTGTGTGTGTGTGATTGGGACTGGGAATCAGTGGCAATGAAGGGGTAAATGGAGGAATGGAGACTGGGATTGAGTAGGCAGGGAGAATGGGACTAGGAAAAAGAACCATGGGACAGGTTGGAGGAAACAGGGCAGACGGGGTTCCCCTTGTGGGGAATGGGCAGACGAGTCTGTGTCCCTTAGAGGAAAAAACTCCTTCAGAGCCTGGAATGGAACCCAGGGTTCCTGAGTCTCACCATTCCTCTGCTCTCAACAAATATCTGTGAAACCCTCTGGGAAAGTGTACCATCCTCCTCTATAGCTGGTTCACATAGCAGATGACAACCTATAACTAGTGCTATCAGTTACTTAGCTCAAGTGGCAGAGGTCTGTGGGGGGGATCTAAAGGTTCAGAACCCTGCTGATGACCCTTATGAGTGTCAATGTTATGCCATATGAGGGAATTTCTATTTGTTTCAGTTTGCTTTTTTAAAAACCTAGGAAATTATAACCTTAATGTTATTTTAATGTAGTTTTTTGTGTATAAAGTCAAACACTCAAAAGTTAGGAAATGTAAGAATTAAAGTTCCCTGTGCAACCTTAATTCAAGCCCCATGTGCGTATGCATTGTGTTACAGTCTTCAATTACATGCTTACATACTACTTTTCCCACTGGAGCCCTGCCTCATTCAGTGCACAGGCTGGACTTGCTCTAGGGATTAACTGGGGTGGTGTAGTGCAGGAGCAAGTGAAGGACCCCTGTAGTGACTGAGACAGGGGACTACAAAAAAGAGAAGGGATGTCCTCCTGGTTAAGGCAGTTGAATTCTGCCCATGAGAAGTGGGTTTTATCCCTGCCTCTGCCACACAGTTCCTGTGTGATGCTAGTTAAGTCACTAGACCAAACTTTTCACAGGTGGTCACTGTGTTCCTCAATTTCTTGGATGCCCATCTTGATGCCCTGAATCTGATTTGCCAAAGACCTGAGCACTCTCAGCTGCAACTGAAGTCACTGGTAGCTGTGCTTTGAATGTACATAGTGCTGCATAATGCTGAGTACTCTGAAAAATCAGGTCCTCAACACCTCAAATAGGGCACCCAAAATGAGTGGACACTTTTGACCTTAATCTCTCTGTGCCTTACTTCCTCAACTGTAAAAAGGGTTCACACCACCCCCCTCATCTCAGAGAAGTGCTGTGAAAATAAATTCATTAATATTTGTAAAGCTCTCAGATACTGTACTGATGAGCACCATAGAAAAAACCCCATGAGGAAGTTAATAATTCTATCTTCAGAGCACAGTTTCAACAGTAAATAAGGCCTAGTGTCACATACTGAACAGTGAGAAAACACAATATTGCATAGTTGCTCCTTAAGTGAGCACTGTCCATCCTATGCACTGAATGAGGCAAGGGTCCTGTGGAAAAAATAGTATGTGATCATGCAGTTACAGAGTGTATCATAATGCATACACCTAATGGGGCTGAATTAAGGTTACACAGGCAACCTTAATTGTGACATTTCCTAACTTTTAAGTGCTTGACTTTGCAATCTTAATAATGTTCTCTCTCTCGCTCTCTCAGAAAGAGAGAGATGTTATATAAAATTGTTTTTTCCAAGTCCAAGGAGTTCTGTCATTGGCCTGTTGAGGAGGGGACACTCAACGGCGATTATTCAGCCTGTTTTTTGTTCTCAGTTCTGCCATTGGCAGTATGTTACCTTGGTCAAGTCTCTCAAAGTCTGTGCCTTAGTTTCCCCACCCAAAAAATGGGGCTAATATTTCACTGCCTTTGCAAACTGCTCTGTGATCCCATGCTGAATGGTGGGAGTGCAACTATTATAATATTTAATTGAAGATATCTTTCCAAACATTTGAATGACCTCAGCTCCAGTTTGAAGAATCCGGTTTATTGCTCATCTATGATCTATTTATATAGTAGTTTAAAAAATATTATGGGCCAAATTCATCCATGGTTCAACTTCACAGAGTTCAATGGAGTTACACCAAAGATGAATTTGGCTCTGTATAGATTATCCAAAGACTGATTAAATTAGCAGAATTATATTATGAATTCCTGATAAACCATTAGCATATACTGACATTTTACTATAAATCAGATAATATGCAACAATTGTTACAAAATACTCCTAACTCTTCAGCTAATTGTTTAGTGCTAATCTATTAACATACAATAAATAGTCAGAAATTCCCAGAGGGGGTGGCTCTCTGGATAGATGGTAATGCTCTGGACTGTCATATTATTGTTATTTAATATTTTCATCAAAGTATCAGGGCCCATTGTGCCAGGGGGATCTTGCAGTGAGATTTGAGTGAGGAGAGAGTAGATACCATGTTAATCAGTTCAGAAAAGATGTTCCGTGAGTAAGGATGTTTGTGTGAGAAGCTGACAAAGGGGTGAATGAGGCTGGTGTGATGAGTACAGCAGAGGATATAAGGGGCAACACAATAAGCGATTAGCGCAGATAACAGATTGGGACAGGGTTGTGAAAGATCTTAAAAGATGAGGATAAAAATTTTGAACTGGATGCAGAGTAATAGGGGAACCAGTGGAGGGATTCAGATCAGGATTGGGTCCCCCTGGTGCTAAGCACCCCGGAGACATAGGTAAATGCCATCTGCACCCCGAAGACTTTGCAATCTGTTGTCAGTATGGTCAAGTTATAATGTTAGGGATATGTTTACATTAACAGAGTCTGGGCTGGGGGATGGCAGTAATTTGAGGCTGATGCTTTATCCTCTTTTGTTTGAGGAAAATAAAAACATTGTTTTAGCCAGGATTTGTGCTATCCTGCGACATCAGCCAGGACTGGCTACTTACACTAAAGCACTCTTTTGGAAATCCCAGGGTCACACAAAGGGCCTGATCTTCACCATAAGTGACACCAAGGCTGAGACTCCAGACGTCGTTGCATCGGTCAGGATTAGGGCCTTAAACACTATATGTGGGATTTTCAAAAGCACCTGAGGGAGTTAGGCAGCCAGCTCCCATTGCAAGTCAGTGGGAGTTGGATGCCGAACTCCTTTAGATGCTTTTAGAAATTTTGCCCTGTATCAAATGATCATTTTAGACTATGGGTTCTGCATGGGCACAGGGGTCCGTGCACATGGACCCAGTGGTAGGATTGGAAATTTGGACCCTAATCTAGAGAGGTGCTGAGCACCTGCAGAGACCTTGTAAATCCCAATAAAGTTGATAGGAATTGCAGAGTCTCAGCAAGGATGCAGCATCCTTCAAGATCAGACTCTTGTAAGTATATTATACACACACACACACACACACACACACACACACACACACACACACACACACACACACACACAATATGACTGCTTTTTTAAACATAGGAAATAGTAGTGTAGAAATCCACTCTGTTCCACTGAGGGTTTTTTCTCCCCCCTCCCCCCCCCGATAGACAATTATTCATAAATTAAGTTGATGTACCACACAGTTTACCTGAAATGAACCTGTGTTTTCATATTAGAAGGTAATGAATGGGATATTGGAAATATGATCTCTATTCATTTATTGTCCAACCTGCTATAAATATGGTACAGATTGATTTGGACCTTCATTTTTTTAAACATAACCAGCCTTACAGCATTGAGTGCTTTGGCGGCGAAGTGATTAAATCAGAATCAGCAATGTTCAAATTGCTCCTACGGTGTAGGATTTGATATTTGCTTGGCATGAACAAGCCAACTTAACAGAAGGGGGGAAATGTGAGTCTAAACTTGTTTAATTCTGAATAGCGAAGGAAAGGGCTTTTTAAATATTCTTTTACAGACAAGTTAAGAGTACTGAATAGGAGTTGGGTCTCAATCATTAGCAGTTAGAGATTATGTGATTGCAGACTCAGATGTGTGTTGTTTAATACTTTCTCTCTGCTTTGCCAAATGGATATCACAACTGGCATTTTATTTATAATCAGACCCACTGATGAGGTATAAAATTTCAGAATGGATGTTTTGTTCCTTAAAAAAGTCTGTTCCTCTTGAAGTCAGTGGCAAAACTCTCAATGATTTAAATGGTGCAGGTTCAAGCCCTTCGTATGCTAAACATACTTGACAAAATCCGAAGCTATGTAACTCGGCATAGCTCCATTCTTGTTTGTGTTTTGTTGTAGTAGCACAGCACACCAATCAGAGATCCCCATTGTTCTAGGCACTGTGTGCACAATGAAATGAGTCCCTGCCCCAACTAACTTGAGGTCAAGAATCAGAAACAAGTCACTTAGGTAACCATTCAAACACTATTCATACCAAATAGTTGAAGTTAGAGTGCAAGCAATTACTTCACAAATAAGATGAAATGCCATATATACCCCTCAAATGTTCATTTAACAATTCTGAATAGTAAACACCCTTCCTAAAAATTATTGTGTGGATAGTTCACAAGCAGAAAAATGGGCAAAGTGCCCATGTAAATTATTCGCTAGGAACAGTTTACCCAGTTCTAATAGGGGAACAATTATTAAATTCTTCTCATGGTAAAGCACTGAGTTGGTGACCTTGATAGAAAGACACAGAGTGATTTTTGTGAACCGTAGTATCAGAGGGCCTTTATAACACATTATCATAATTTTTCCAAGTTTTGAGGCTTGATCCTGCATTCCAGGCATACCCAAATTCCAATTCACTTATGAATGGAAGTTCACAAAGAACATGGGATAGATCTCTTGGTATCTGAGATTTTGTTTAAATAGAGGGGTTAGCTCTGATTTCAACCAGCAGCAGATCACAGCAACCACCATAGCTGCACTAGCACAACTCTCTAATGTAGACAAGGAAAATCACAATCTACACTAGTTTGAAACTTACACACTATACTGATTATTAGCCTCCAATGGCTGAAATCAGGGCTAAACCCCAGTGTACATGTACTCTGCAAGTCATCTTATTTTTTTACAGTTAGGTGATCTCAGTACCTTTATATTATTTCTCTTTTTGGAATATTTTTTTATTTTTAGTATTCTAACAACTTTGTTGTTGTTAGTTTGTTTCTTAGTGCCTATAACTTTCCTGCATTTATATTCAATTTTTATGAAGAATTGTGGGAATACTTAAAGCTGTAAATTAGTGCCCTTTGTAGTTTTTTTAACAGAAGGAGTTAAATGAAACTACTTCTAATCTCTTTATCCTTGTCACACCACTCCGCTATGCAGTAATACACCAAAGAATTTCCAGAAAGCAAAGGTTGGCGACTTAAAGTAGCTCCCTCCCTGGCTAAAAAAAATATATTCATAGTGTAAATTCATGTTCTTTTCTATTCGGTGCTGAAAGTTTGTTATGCTTGTGAGTAAAGGAAGCTTAAATGCAAAGGAGCTCGAGGCAGGAGAAAGACTGGAGCAGAAAAATGGAACTCTTTCTCATTTTGTATTAAAATTGAATCCAAACAAACCGTTCCCCTCTGAAAGTTAGATCAGGTTTTGAAATGCTGAAAATAAGGCATTTTATAGGACTTTATAATGGAAGATATCAGTGGCACATTGCTAATACCTGGTAGAGAGGTAAGCCTGCAAAACAAATAGCAGCATGTCCTTGAGTGCACCAGAGTTATGTGCTAGACAGGTTTTCATTTTTTACCGTATTGCATAATATCAGCATACACAGAAGGACACGTAGCATCTGAACGGCCCTTTCATTATTGGACAAGATCCTGCTCCCATTCAAATCCAGGGCAGTATTCTCATGGACTTCAACAGGACCTGGCTCTTTTTCCACACTGGATTCTACCATAGCCTGCTAAAAGCTGGACAGCAATTTTCTAGAATGTCATCCTTCTTCCGCTCTGAGTCCAATCCTTCCCTGCTTGCCCCAGCCTCCTCCCTCCCCACGCCCACTCACCCATCTACACACACCACTACTGAAATCCCATAGCAACTGATGTTATTTGCAACCTGCCCGCCCTCCCCCCACTTTTTTTTTTAAATAAGGGCCCAGCTATTACTTAACTTTGAGATATTCAAGGCAAAATGCATATTGATTTTCTTGGCACACAGTAGTTATCAATCTTACCGAAGTTGCATGTGTAGGTGGTATTCTGATTAAAAATAAACATACAAAAATGTAAAATGTGGGTGGAGGTGAAACTGTGGCTGATACTATTCAATGCATTTCTATCATCATAAATCTCTCTCTTCTATTATGCAACAAGCTAGAAATCTACAGATTACTTGAATCATCCTTTTGTCAACGGACCAAAAACTGTGTGGATTAATGCTTGTATCATATTAGCAAGATCCTTATATACCAAATTTATATTTCATATTTAGAGCCAGCACCAGCCCACACTGATGTGATGAAATGTACCAACAGAGAAATATGTGTTTTTCCTAACACTACATACAACCAGTATCTCTCAGCTTCCCTCCTTCTGCTCCACCTCCCTGATGATCCTATTTAAATCCAGAGAATATCACTGCATATAGTACAACACACTCTTTCAACAAAGTTTCCCTGGGTAACTCTGGCAAATGAAATGTCATAGTAAAAGTGTACCTGCATAAATTCTTCAAAAGAATCAATTTTTCTAAACATACTTTTTACTGGCAACTTGGGTTTCCATGGGACCATAATTTATTTCAGAGCCAGCTGTATCATATATAGGCAGAATTGTCAGATTCCTAAAATTGCAAAATATTAGGAACAGCAAAATGTTTATGGACAGATTTTTAAATGAAGTCCATACCCAACACTTCCCATTTTAGGCACCAAAATAAGTGGCCAGATTTTAAAAAATATTCAGCAATTCCAAATGTTCTCATCCTCCCTAAAGCAGTAGAACACTAGCACATATATAACATGCCCAGACCACCCAAAAACGCTAGCTATAGAACTCACACCATGATTCTAGGACTTAACTATAATCCCGTTTCCATGGGGAGCAGTATTGCTGAATGAAGTAGAATAGAAATTTGTTACAATATTCCCACATATCTGATCATTCTCCTCTAAATTTCCACAGGTAATGGATAGGGTCAGTGAGCCTTGTCCACTAAAGTTTTATTTTGGGTGGTGGGAGAAGGGTTTAGTTGTCTATTTTTGTTCTCTGTTGTCTCTGTTTATTCCTTACTGGAACTAGAAATGCACTTCAGTTCACTATTCCTCCTTCAAGGGCGCCAGTGTCAGATATACATGCTTAATGCATCCTGATTCAAATAAGAGCGTGACTCATCATTTCAGGAATTATTATCTAGACAGCAGAAGTAAATCTTTCTAAACTGGGGCTTGGGCAGAACAGGACAGAAACCTTGGGAGTTTTGGGATCTCTGCTCCACAAGTCATCTGGAGCCCTGAAGGAGCAAGGCAGAGTAATAAGTGACAGCAGAGGACAATGCTGAGTGTTGCGGGTTGCCTGCTGAGCTGGACTGCCTCACTTGGGAATTGGCTTATGAATTTATGAATGGGAATAAGACACTGGTGTGTTGGGAGACCATGAAGTTCTATTTTTGTTATAGTTCTTTGGCAGGGTGGGAATGCTAAGTGGGTACAATTCACTGGTGAAATTACATTCCATTTAGCTGTTACCTATCCTGGTCAGGGCAGCTCTTGAAGCAATCCACTCCCAATGGAACCAAAAGGTTAGTTTGGTTCTGAGTCACACTCACACCTAAAATAAACAGGTTTTTTTTTTTACAACAGGGACCTAACTGGAAGTAAAAACACAATGTGGTTAAAAATCACAGACTCCATAGCTGGTAAATATAATATTAATGAGGCTTTATGGTATTTTTCCATCTGTTAACAATAGACAAATATTATGTAAACCAGTGGTTCTCAAACTTTTGTACTGGCAACCCCTTTCACATAGCAAGTCTCTGAGTGCGAACCTCCCCTTATAAATTAAAAACACATTTTTTTCTCCAAAGCAGAAGGACATGTTGTAAAACTTTTTTTGTTTATAAAAAAAAAACTTGTTTGGTTTTATTTATATAATATCCATTTTATAAGTGGGATCACACACTCCAGGGCTTTTACAATTTGTTGGTTGAAAGCACTCAGCCTCCAACCGAACTACTCAACTTTGTGCCTTTGTCTTTTAACACCGTTTTAAATGCTGGAGGCAAAGCGGGGTTTGGGGACAGCTCATGACCCCCGATGTAATAACCTCGTGACCCCCTGAGGGGTCCTGACCCCCAGTTTGAGAACCCTGATGTAAACCAAATGGTGGCCTGATATTTCAGGTATTATATGAGATCACGTACTGAAATGCCTGCTGAGCTTTGTGATGGTTAAATATTCTTTGCTTCAAATGTTACTGGAAAGTGAGGATGCTAAGAAAGGGTTGGAATTACACTGTCCTACCATTTTGATTGAGGCTCCTAGATGCTATGGTAATACATAATAATAATAATAGTTTTGATATTAAAGATCAAACAACTTTAATCAAGGTTGCTGAAATATTCAGAACGAAGATCTCAGTATGCAAAATGAGTTATTCCCTTCTTAGATGGAAGTGTTAAACTTTGTAAAGCTTGTCAAAGGTTTATCTGAGGAAGGCATTTTTTCCTAAGAAATATACCAGTTGATTTACTGTCTTCCTGTTAATTCTAAAATGAAAAAGATGTTCTGGGTTCAATAGCAGGATTTTTTTTATTTGCCAGATTAACGCCATCATCCACCAACTTCATGGAAATCTGCTAACGGTAACAAATTTTAAAATTAATAGCAACAACTTTATTTCCTACTTATATCTAGTTTAACTAACGTGGAAACATCTAATCCGCTTAGTTTTTATACTTTCACAAACAGGGATTTGTTTGATTAAAAACTTTTAATTAGTCCAATCACATGGAGTAAGTATTTAACAACTCCAAGGCAAACCTATTACAGACATCAGAGGTGCCTCTCACATCCAGTTTCTAGAGCTTAATTCTAGGACTCTTTAACCATAGGCTAAAGAACTTGCATAGCAGGGAAGGTGAATGCTAACCCAGTTTTTCTGGATAAGTGGGTAACATTCCTCAGAGGTAGCTTCCCCACCTCCAGAGATAATATTGGCATCTTTTGCTAGCCTCCATTATGTGCTCTCTAACTAAGGTAATATCTCACTTTGTGTATTAAAAAACACAACTAAAGAAAGTAATAATCTTCTCACAGGTTTGGTGGGATTGTAGAAGGGCTGAGTGAGGTTACTGAGGCAGCTGATCACATTAAAATACTGGGGTGCTGAGCCTACTGAACTTTTGAGCACAGTAGCGTAAACCCAAAATCAAGACTCCACAGTGACTATACAGGTCTTAACACAGAAAGTGTGGGGTCACCCCTACAGAAAAGAAGGCGAGGCTGGATAAGGAATGCTAATCAGCAAATGGCCATCGATTTTGTAGTGAGTGAAACCAGATAAGAAAGGAATGGTTGATATAAAAGGAAAAAATTAGTTACAGTAAAAAAGGCAGTGCGAATGTTTGCATAATGGGCTAAATGTGTACATTTATTTGTGTCCCAATTAAATTCTAGAGGTGCCAGTCAAATCAACAGACTGATTCACTTTTTTGTATTGCTTTTATAGGATTTTCACTTGCTTTGGAAATCAAAGATGTGAAAATGGGGTATAATTCAAATGCAAGTAAATTAGAAAGTCTGTAAACCTGAATCTGTAGAAATCATACACACAGTGAAGACAGATTTGTGCCTAGTACAGTGCAAAGAGCATCATTAGCAGTCAGTAATAATAATGGTGCTAAGGTATGACTTCAGCACATGCACTTCAGCCCTCACCCTACGGATCCATCTCCCAAAAATTTAAAGGGCCTGATTCTCAAAATGGCAAAAACAAGCTGTTAAGCTGCCATGACATAGAGGAGTTCTGGGCTGACATACAGAGGATCTGCATGTATGGGAGGTGGGGCCAGCCAGTGGCACTACAATAACAAATATAGCTGTGAGCCAATGCTGCAGGGGTGATAAATAGCACTGGTATTCCTATGGATTTCTGTGAGAAGTGGCAGCCATGCTCCTTGAATATTCCTCTCTGCTACTAGCCCAGCCATCAGCAAGGGTGGATGCAATAGAACATGAAGTATGCAAAGGCCATAGCCTGCAGTGTTCCCTCTAATTTTTTACATCCATGTGCGGAATGACTTTTGTTATGTGCACCGTATGGAGGTGATGTGTGGTGGGGGTGGGGCCGAGGGGTTCGGAGTGTGGGAGTGGGCTCAGGGCTGGGGCAGAGGGTTGGGGTGGGGGTAAGGGCTGTGGCTGGGGGTGCAAGCTCTGGGGTGGGGCCTGAGATGAGGGGTTTGGGGTGTGGGAGGGGGCTCAGGGCTAGAGCAGAGGGTTGGGGTGTGGGGTGTGAGGGCTCTGGCTGGGGGTGCGGGCTCTGGGGTGGGGCTGGGGATGAGGGGTTTGGAGTGCAGGCTGCCCCAGTGCTGAGGCAGGGAGAGAGGACTCTCCCCAGCCCTCTCCGCCGCAGCAGCCCGAGGCCGGGGGAGAGCGTGCCTATCCCTGCCTGTGCGGCCCTTGATAGCCTGCTGCGTGGCTGTACAGCTTAGAGAGAACTTAGGCCATAGGTCTTCTCATTTTCTTAAACATTTTTACAAGGAAAATGGAGAACAGGGACCTAGATATTTTGAAGGCTTGTAATGAAAGCTCCCTCAAGCTTTCCTGAGGCAGACAATCATGGGGAAAGAGTCACTACAGAGAGGCCCGTGTTTCCTAAGTATTTCATGTGCTTATGAACCTGTAAAAGAAAAAATGTGGGCCAGACTCACGCCTGATGTAAATAAGCAAAATACCTTTGACTCCAGTGGAGCTGCGCCCATTTACACCAGCAGTGGAAAGTGTATCAGAGGCAGAGGTGCCATGGAGAAATCTGCCTGCAACCCCACTCTGCCATGGAATCAGGACCAAGCCAGTGCACCCCACACATTGGCAGGGCTAGGTGATGCATTTCTCAGAGCCCTGGCCAGAGGGAGCCCTGGCCAGAATTTAAAACTGCCCCTTCCTCAGGCAGAATCCCAAAGGGAGGGTGGCAATGGTATCGATTTGTGTCCTTTCCCAGAGTGAATCCTCCTCTGCATAGTCAATGAGCAATTGGAAACCCCTGTGCCTACAGGAGTGAATCTGACCGTTTTTGTGTAAGGATATGACTTCTTAGTACCACCCATTTCTTCTCGACTGGAATTGCCATTAAAAATGTAATCTGACAAATCACCAGAAGGGGCTAGAGACCTTATAAATTAAATAAGCCAGATTCTGAACTTATTTACCCTGGCATATATTCACTGATGTCACTGGTATTACTCTGGAGCTGTTTGTACATACACTGATATAATTCATCTTGCCCAGTGTTTAATGTGCTTTGAGATGATGAAAAATTTGTGAAAATACTGTATCAGCAGTAACAGTAATAATGAATAAGAGCAACTTCCTTTCTGCATTTTTAACATTTAATAGAGGTGATGAGTATTAAATTCACTGCAGCCCAGTCCATCAGCAACTTTTAACCATGATTTTGTAACTTGCTAGGGTTGGATTTACACTAGACTTAACTTTGAGTTAATTGATTGCCAGTTAACTTGAGGCATTTGACATGTTTGTAAAGGCTCATGGGGACACTGCCCACACATTTGTTCCTAGCTACAAATGCTTGTTTTTTAGGATATAGTCTCTCTGTGCATTCTGGGAAAATCTGGACAAATATGAAAAGCTATACCATGCTGCTTCCACAGGTGATAGAGCTTATGGAGGACATGTACATAGAGTAGCAACATTAGCATGTGGTGCAATGCATTCTGTGATAACCTATCACACAGAGAGCTGGGAAGAATGACTGGCCAAACTGGTTACACAAATATAGTCTGGTGTCCTGTCCACAGTGCAAAACAAAAGGCCCATCAGTGTACTGACCCCCTTTATATGAAGACAGCCATATGCCAGAGGCTTCAAGCAGGAATGAAATACTGATAGCGGATCATGGCCAGTAAGACAGTTTTTCAACCATGTTTTTTTATGTGACACAAAACCACATTTAGAACCAACTAATAACTGGTTACAAATTCAGTTAAAACATTGTAGTGTGGACAGAGCTTGAAAGATCAGACTTTTAACCTGAATTTCCATTACTGATCACCTACAAGGCAAGTAAATGCTGGTAAAATATGACTATAAAATTCCTGTGTGATATTAGCATAGTAGGCATTGGAAAGCTCTTGAGGCAAAGTTACATTCAATTACAAACCACTGCAGTAAGACCTTTCTCATTCGCAGATAACAGTACGGACCTGATCATAAACAATAAAAGTGAGCTGCAAAAAATAAATTAGAAGAACTCCACTTTCTGGCTGGCTTTCCTAGTTGAGCTGAAAGTGAACAGGAGTAAAATGAAAATCAGGCAGAATAACTTGACAGGAGAAAGAGAAATTATGATAGGGAGCATAACTGAAAAGCTAAATAATGCATCTAAATAATTCCTTCAATGGCACATGGTTCAGACATTGTAACTCACCAAAAAAAAAAAAAAAAAAAAAAATGGACTAGAAACTTGCCACTCTATAAAGAAGCAAGAAGAGAACAAATGTGGAAATTCAATTATGAGGTTATCTATTAAATCAGTGAATACAAAGTGAATTTAATAGGTATCACATGGAAGACTAGGTTGAACAAATAGTGACAGCGAAGATAACTTGATAGTAGGACTGATACCAAAAGCAATCTCAGACTAGAGAGCAAAGCCTTAAAGACACGATGGAGGTAAATTCAACATCCATTGAGTAGATGATGTATGGACTAGACTTGGATCAAGACAAACACATTTGGTGGAGAAAGGTTCACTCAAATTTTAAAAAGAAATTTATTTCATTCAAGTGACTGCTCTTCTTCCGTTTGCCTTCTATGACTATGCATGCAACATAGTTCTGCTTACACTAGCTCCCCTGGACAGCAAATGCTAGGCCTTCACACTTAAAAAATTGCACCAGAAGGACTATGTTCTGTGTGGGATGAGACACTGCTTGATCCAGGTTCCCTGGACCCTAGAATTCTTTGCTAGGTCCAGAGAGAAAGGCAGTCAAACGAGCCAAAGAAAGATCTAAACCGTCCCCTTTGCAATTAGATCATGCGCACCCACACTCAACTACTTTGTGTGAATGTGACCAAATAAAGTTACATTTATATTCTAAACCCAAACAGCACTGGCAATTTTAACATCAAGATTGGATGTTTTTCTAAAACATATTCTCTAGGAATTGTTTTGGGGATATTCTACAGTTTGTGTTATGCAGGAGGTCAGACTATATGATCACAATGGTCCCTTCTGGACTTGGAATCTATGATTCCCTACAGTAATCTGATTTTTATACCAATGATGCTTTACATAGTACAGCCCAAAAAGAACATTTAATATTTTCTAAATTTCCCCTAGTCTTCTTGCGGTGGTTGAAACCCTTCGCTGTGCAGAAGGCCAACACAAAATGTACGCACTACTTAAATGGGGAATAAGCTTTGTGCTGGCCCTCTGCACAGGGATGAATTTCACCTTGAGAGATGTAAAGCCCAAGTGGCTTCATTAAACCCTCCTCCTGATTTAACAGTTATGCTCATCCAATCAGAGCACTGAAATAATACCATGTAACTTACGCAAGCAATCACACCTAACCAATACACTTCAGATTTCAATAATAAATAGTTGCAGTGAACTGTACATGAACAATCCAGACAGTAAAATATGGACCATATTCCTTTATAAATCCACATTTAATATCCGTCAGTACACTATAGCATAACTGCAAGTGTTCTTTAGGCTAAATTTGCTATATGGTACAACAATCAATTGTAAGCAGAAAAGTACTAACAAATTCAACCACGTCGGGGAGAGGTAGGAACACTCGGTGTATAGAAAAGAATTTGACCAGGATAATGCTAAAAGATCATCATCAGCAGAAATTGATATCTTAGGGGAGAATATTATCATAGGACTCAGGGACAAGATAAAAAAAAATATTTTTCCAAATCTATCACCTGTAGGATTTAAAAAAAAATTATTTTAGAAGTAAAGGGAAGGTTTTTAAATGCTCTAATAAGGAAGAGAGTGAGAGAAAAAGAACATGACAAGAAAAGGAGTAATCTTTAAAACAAGCAGGTAAAGAAACTGGAAGGAAAAGAAGAAAGATAGAAAGTTTTTTTTAAAACTGATGGGAGAAAGAAGGGAAGGGATGGGGGATTCATCACAGGATAAGGAAGGCAAGATATCTGAAAATGATGACAGGGACAGAAGTATAGTGAGGAAAGGAAAGTGGTAGGGGACATAGAAAAGAAGTATGTTAAGGAATGGAGAAATAGAAACAAGAGGGAAGGAAAGCAAAGAAAAGTAAGAAAGGGAAGAATGTTTTGAGGATAAAAAACAAACTGAAGCTGAGCTAGAGGATGGATCTGGAGATTTTTAGGGTAGGGAACTCTTTACCTTCAGGCTGCCAGTTCAAAGCCAGCCCCCACATTAGCTGTTACAATCTGATGACTGTTAGACGGCCTTCAGAGATTGATGGTCTGACTTTACCTCACAAAATCCACCAATTAGCACTGTTTTACAGAATCAAAAAAGGTGGCAAATGCTCTGCCTAGAAGGTAAGCATCTCCGTGTTGATGCAGAAATAAATCAGTAATACTCTCCATTTGTTTGCAGAAGTTCAGCCATTTCTACTTTTTAGAAAATATATGTAGCACTTCTTCTTAGCATATGCACAACCTGCCTCAGGTGGCACGTGACCAGGATTTCATCACTGAATTTGGTCCACTGGTTGGATCATTAGCGTCCCTGGCTCGGGCCAGGTCCTGACGGGGGTTGCGACATAAACACTGATCCATGCCCCCGTATGTAGCACTGAGACTTGTCTTCATTCATTCATTCTCCTGCTTATGGAGAATAGAGTGCACACTTTGGATCACCCGTTTCCAGAGAGCCTGGTCTCCTGCCAGTGTAGTGCTCTATATTAAGGCTGAGACAGGCAAGGTCAGAAGCCACACCATCCCTCCAGTGTGTGTGAGGCCATCAGCAAAGTCTTTCCATCCAGCTTCTGTTGGATCTATCGCATAAAGCTGGTGGGCTGGTACTAGGGTGATCAGATGTCCCAATTTTATAGGGACAGTCCCAATTTTTGGATCTTTTTCTTATATAGGCTCCTATTACCCCCTACCCCCGTCCCAATTTTTCACATTTGCTGTCTGGTCACCCTAGCTGGTACAGACTCCTGCATGCAGAGCAGAAAGCCAAGCCACCTCAGCCAGTGTTGAGTCAATGGAGAACACATTGGAAGCTGGTTGGTCTGATGCCAGACATTCTCATTCGTAACATGATAAAACCACTATATGACTTCAATACGTCACATAGAAAACGTCTCTGTGGTGGCCCAGGTTTCAGAACAATACAAAAGGACAGAAGCCACTGCTGCTTCACAAATATGCATCTTAGTCTGAATTATATGTGGTGCTGATTCTACAAAGACTCCCAAAAAGTGTGTGTAATACCCATAACCTTGTGTTGGGATGCTTATGTTGGACCATCAATAAGGCCTCTACAAATCATACTGGTGAAGATATATAGACGACCTTATGATGACCTCACACTGGTGTAAATCAGAAATAACTCCACTGAAGCCAGTGGAATTTCACTGGTATAGAACTAGTGAGATTAAAATTGTGTCTGTCTTGCTCACTTTATTATGATGAGAAATGAACCTGAACATAAAATGAAATAGTTCATCAGCACAGCTTGTGATGACCTAATTTTATGAAACATTCAGTGTTTCAGGAAAGCTAAGAAAAAATGGAATAGCAGAAGTCTATTCTGCTGACTGAATAGAACTTTCCACTTGGGGATGCAAAACCCAATACCAGGAATGGTTTCAATATTGTCAACCCCCAACATTTGAAAGCCATGAGTCAGACCCCCCAAAATCATGGGGTTAGCTTAAAAGATCAGGAGATTTTTTTTAAAGTAAATTTAGAGTTCTTTTTATTTGCCTTCTAGTTTTTGAGCCATTGGGGTTCACAATTTCAACTTTTCCTCTACAACTAGAAGCATTTATTTAAAAAAAGTAAGTTAAGATTTTCATGTAACCACATGATTCCAGGAGATGGGGCTTTAAGAAAAACACCAAATATTGTAAGACTGGCAATAAAATAATGAGAGGTGGCAACTCAGGAGTTTAAAACCAGCAATGGTAGGGTGGTTTACAAGACCCATTGGTTCTCACCACAGAGTGCAGGTGGGCCCCTGCTCCTGTAACACCCTGTCCGCTGCCTGGCCCGGGGTTATGGGATTTTTAGGTGTGCGCACGCGGTGGTCAGGGGGCCCTGTGTAAGTGTACTGAATACACATTGGTTAATCCAGGTCTGCAGCTGAGAATCTGGCCTATCTAGTCTCAAGAGAATTATCAGGCAATGATTTGACGCATCCCAGTGACTTCTATGAACTTTGCTTAATAAACTCTTTTGTATGCCTCTAAGCATGTCTAGTTTTTTCTTTAGACTGCAGGGCATTTGACTTGTATACTGCCCCTAATACTTCTTAGCAAGGAATCAGGTTTGGAGACATTTAGGATTCTTCATAAAATCTAGAACTTTATGAAAGAGGAATACATGTTTTATGAAATATTTTAGAACTGTTTTCACCACTCTTTCAAAGAGAGAGGTTATTTTTATCTCCCCCCGTCCCTTCCCAACTGGAATAAAATCATCCAAAGTTTTGGATTCTAGACATGAAAATTTCAAAAAGGATATAAGTTTTAGGTTCTCCTGTCTCTAGGAAGGAGGATTCCTGTATGGAAATGCAGCTTTTCACTCACCTTCCCTAGGATTTGTATTATTCTTGGTGTCCTTCCTAGGCTAAACTCTGTCACTTATGGGTGGGATTTTCAAGAGCAATCGGCAATGGCCTAACTCTACTTCGGAGGAAGTCAATGGGAGTTTTATTGGTTTCATTGGGAGCTGTTAGGTCAACATAGAAAATCCCAACCTTCATCTCCAGTTTACTGTTTAATCGCAGGTGGTACAAACAGCCCTGACTTTGGTGACACCTTACGTGGAGACTTCTTTTTCTACTGAAGTGTACCTGATGCCTCTTTCTCTCTGTCCTTTCATCTCCTTAGGGCCCATTTCCCTCAAAGGGTTAAACATACAGTCTGCTAACACTGATGTTTATAATATCTTAGAATACATTATTATGAACTTCCTTTCCCCTGATAGCTGGGCTAGAGGTGGGTATGGTTTGAGAGAATGAAAACTGAAACAAAGTCAGGGTTGCATCACTTGTTGCCAGCTCCGGGGGGAGGCAGTCACTGCTGTGTGAGGGCTCTGGCTGCATTGAAGCTTGTTCGATTTGTTGATACTGTTGTCTCACCTCATTCATTCAGGTACCCCTGATGCTACTTCAGTATGAAATAAATAACTGGACACTATCATCAGTTAACTGGAAGCAGATATTATAGCGCAGGATTCAGTTGTTTATCAAAGTCACTTACTTAGGGTATGTCTACACTATGAAATTAGGTCGAATTTATAGAAGCCGGTTTTATAGAAATCGGTTGTATACAGCCGATTGTGTGTGTCCCCACATAAAATGCTCTAAGTGCTCTAGTCGGCGGACCGCGTCCACAGTACCGAGGCTAGCGTCGACTTCCGGAGCATTGCACTATGGGTAGCTATCCCACAGTTCCTGCAGTCTCCGCCGCCCATTGGAATTCTGGGTTGAGATCCCAATGCCTGAATGATGCAAAACAGTGTCGCGGGGGGTTCTGGGTACATGTCGTCAGGCCCCTCCCCCTCCGTCAGAGCAACGGCAGACAATAGATTCGCGCCTTTTTACCTGGGTTACCTGTGCAGACAACATACCATGCCAAGCATGGAGCCCGCTCTGCTCAGCTCAGCTCACCGTCACCATATGTCCTCTGGGTGCCGGCAGACGTGGTACTGCATTGCTACACAGCAGCAGCTAATTGCCTTTTGGCAGTAGACGGTGCAGTATGACTGGTAGCCTTCATCGGCGATCTGGGTGTTGGCAGACGTGGGTCTGGCAGATGTGGGGCTGCATTGCACACAGCAGCAGCCCCTTGCCTTTTGGCAGTAGATGGTGTATTAAGATTGATATCCATCGTCGTCATATTGCATGTCAATCATGGGCACCTGGGCAGACATGCTCAGTCCTATCGAACTGTCTTGACGATGATGGCTATCAGTCTTAGTACACTATTTTCTGCCAAGTGCCCAGTATTTTCTGCCAAGCACCCAGAAGATGCCGAGGGCTATCAGTCATGCTGCACTGTCGTCTGCCAGCTTAAGATGTAAAAAATAGATTTGTTCTGTATTCATTTGCTTCCCCTTCCCTCCGTGAAATCAACGGCCTGCTAAACCCAGGGTTTTGAGTTCAATCTTTGGGGGGGCCATTCTGTGTGACAGTTGTTTGTGTTTCTCCCTGATGCACAGCCACCTTTGTTGATTTTAATTCCCTGTACCTGTACGCCATGTCGTCACTCGCCCCTCCCTCCCTCCCTCCCTCCGTCAGATACTAGTTTCGCGCCTTTTTTCAGACCAGACGCCATAGCACTGGGATCATGGAGCCCGCTCAGAGCACCGCGGCAATTATGAGCACTATGAACACCACGCGCATTGTCCTGGAGTATATGCAGAGCCAGGACATGCCAAAGCAAAACCAGGACCAGCCGAGGAGGCGATTGCAGCGCGGCGACGAGAGTGATGAGGAAATTGACATGGACATAGACCTCTCACAAGGCACAGGCCCCAGCAATGTGCAAATCATGGTGTTACTGGGGCAGGTTCATGCCGTGGAACGCCGATTCTGGGCCCTGGAAACAAGCACAGACTGGTGGGACCGCATCGTGCTGCAGGTGTGGGACGATTCCCAGTGGCTGCGAAACTTTCGCATGCGTAAGGGCACTTTCATGGAACTTTGTGACTTGCTTTCCCCTGCCCTGAAGCGCCAGAATACCAGGATGAGAGCAGCTCTCACAGTTGAGAAGCGAGTGGCGATAGCCCTGTGGAAGCTTGCAACGCCAGACAGCTACCGGTCAGTCGGGAATCAATTTGGAGTGGGCAAATATACTGTGGGGGCTGCTGTGATCCAAGTTGCCAGGGCAATGAAAGACCTGGTGATATCAAGGGTAGTGATTCTGGGAAACGTACAGGCCATAGTGGATGGCTTTGCTGCAATGGGATTCCCAAACTGTGGTGGGGCCATAGACGGAACCCATATCCCTATCTTGTCACCGGAGCACCAAGCCACCGAGTACATAAACCGCAAGGGGTACTTTTCAATGCTGCTGCAAGTCCTGGTGGATCACAAGGGACGTTTCACCAACATCAACGTGGGATGGCCGGGAAAGGTACATGATGCTCGCGTCTTCAGGCACTCTGCTCTGTTTCGAAAGCTGGAGGAAGGAACTTTCTTCCCGGACCAGAAAATAACCGTTGGGGATGTTGAAATGCCTATCGTGATCCTTGGGGACCCAGCCTACCCCTTAATGCCATGGCAGCCTGGACAGTAGTCAGGACCTGTTCAACTACAGGCTGAGCAAGTGCCGAATGGTGGTGGAATGTGCATTTGGACATTTAAAAGCGCGCTGGCGCAGCTTACTGACTCGCTCAGACCTCAGCGAAAAGAATATCCCCATTGTTATTGCTGCTTGCTGTGCGCTCCACAATATCTGTGAGAGTAAAGGGGAGACATTTATGGCGGGGTGGGAGGTTGAGGCAAATCGCCTGGCCGCTGATTACGCGCAGCCAGACACCAGGGTGGTTAGAAGAGCACAGCAGGGCACGGTGCGCATCAGAGAAGCTTTGAAAACGAGTTTTGTGACTGGCCAGGCTACGGTGTGAAACTTCTGTTTGTTTCTCCTTCATGAACCCTCCCGCCCCCCCCCCCTCTGGTTCACTCTACTTCCCTGTAAACCAACCACCCCACCCTCCCCTCCCCTCCCCCCTTCGAGCACCGCTTGCAGAGGCAATAAAGTTATTGTTACTTCACATTCATGCATTCTTTATTAATTCATCACACAACTAGGGGGATAATTGCCAAGGTAACCCGGGATGGGTGGGGGAGGAGGGAAGGAAAAGGACACACTGCAGTTTAAAACTTTAATTCTTATTGAAGGCCAGCCTTCTGATGCTCAGGCAATCATCTGGGGTGGAGTGACAGGGTGGCCGGAGGCCCCCCCACCGTGTTCTTGGGCGTCTGGGTGAGGAGGCTATGGAACTTGGGGAGGAGGGCTGTTGGTTACACAGGGGCTGTAGTGGTGGTCTCTGCTCCTGCTGCCTTTCCTGCAGCTCAACCATACGCTGGAGCATATCAGTTTGATGCTCCAGCAGCCGGAGCATCGACTCTTGCCTTCTGTCTGCAAGCTGACGCCACCTATCATCTTCAGCCCGCCACTTGCTCTGTTCATCCCGCGATTCAGCCCGCCACCTCTCCTCTCGTTCATACTGTGCTTTTCTGTAGTCTGACATTGACTGCCTCCACGCATTCTGCTGTGCTCTCTCAGCGTGGGAGGACATCTGGAGCTCCGTGAACATATCATCCCGCGTCCTCCGTTTTCTCCTTCTAATCTTCACTAGCCTCTGTGAAGGAGAAACATTTGCAGCTGGTGGAGGAGAAGGGAGAGGTGGTTAAAAAAGACACATTTTAGAGAACAATGGGTACACTCTTTCACTAAATTTTGCTGTTCACATTACACAGCACATGTGCTTTCATTACAAGGTCGCATTTTCCCTCTTATATTGAGGGCCTGCCGGTTTGGTGTGAGAGATCACTCACGCAGTGCCAGGCAACAGATTTCGGCTTGCAGGCAGCCATGGTAAGCCACAGTCTTTTGGCTTTTTTAACCTTCTTAACATGTGGGAATGGTTTCAAACAGTAGCGCTCTCATTTCCCATACCAAGCACCCGTTGGGTTGGCCATTTAAAATGGATTTGCAATGTAAAAGGAGGGGCTGCGGTTTCCGGGTTAACATGCAGCACAAACCCAACTAACTCCCCTCCCCTCCCCACGCCCAATTCTCTGGGATGATCACTTCACCCCTCCCCCCCACCGCGTGGCTAACAGCGGGGAATAACCCGCAGAGCAGGAAGGTGCACCTCTGAATGTCCTATTAATAAAATCGCCCCATTTCAACCAGGTGACCGTGAATGATATCACTCTCCTGAGGATAACAAAGAGCGATAAGGAATGGATGTTGTCTGCATGCCAGCAAACACCGGGACCATACGCTGCCATGCTTTGTTATGCAATGATTCCAGACTACATGCTACTGGCCTGGCGTGGTAAAGTGTCCTACCATGGCGGACGGGATAAGGCAGCCCTCCCCAGAAACCTTTTGCAAAGGCTTTGGGAGTACATGAAGGAGAGTTTTCTGGAGATGTCCCTGGAGGATTTCCGCTCCATCCCCATACACGTTAACAGACTTTTCCAGTAGCTGTACTGGCCGCAATTGCCAGGGCAAATTAATCATTAATCATTAAACACGCTTGCTTTTAAACCATGTGTAATATTTACAAAGGTACACTCACCAGAGGTCCCCTGTGTGCCCTCAGGGTCTGGGAGCACGCCTTGGGTGAGTTCGGGGGTTACTGGTTCCAGGTCCAGGGTGATAAACATATCCTGGCTGTTGGGGAAACTGGTTTCTCCGCTTCCTTGCTGCTGTGAGCTATCTACATTATCTCCATCCTCATCTTCCTCATACCCCGAACCCGCTTCCCTGTGTGTTTCTCCAGTGAGGGAGTCATAGCACACGGTTGGGGTAGTGGTGGCTGCACCCCCTAGAATGGCATGCAGCTCCTCGTAGAAGCGGCATGTTTGCGGCTCTGCCCCGGACCTTCCGTTTGCTTCTCTGGCTTTGTGGTAGGCTTGCCGTAGCTCCTTAATTTTCACGCGGCACTGCTGTGCGTCCCTGTTATGGCCTCTGTCCTTCATGGCCTTGGAGACCTTTTCTAATATTTTGCCATTTCGTTTACTGCTACGGAGTTCAGCTAGCACTGATTCATCTCCCCATATGGCGAGCAGATCCCGTACCTCCCGTTCGGTCCATGATGGAGCTCTTTTGCGATCCTGGGACTCCATCACGGTTACCTGTGCTGATGAGCTCTGCGTGGTCACCTGTGCTCTCCACGCTGAGCAAACAGGAAATGAAATTCAAACGTTCATGGGGCTTTTCCTGTCTACCTGGTCAGTGCATCTGAGTTGAGAGTGCTGTCCAGAGCGGTCACAATGAAGCACTGTGGGATAGCTCCTGGAGGCCAATAACGTCGAATTCCATCCACACTACCCCAATTCCGACCCGCTAAGGCCGATTTTATTGCTAATCCCCTCGTCGGAGGTGGAGTAAAGAAACCGGTTTAAAGGGCCCTTTAAGTCGAAAGAAAGGGCTTCGTTGTGTGAACGTGTCCAGGCTTAATTCAATTTAACGCTGCTAAAGTCGACCTAAACTCGTAGTGTAGACCAGGCCTTAGATTGTAATCTCTATGGGGCAGAGAACCATCCTTTTATTATAGACATGCACAGTGACTAGTACTGATCCCTGATTGGTGCCTCTGAGCAATACTGCAACACAAAATAAGAAAAAGGAGTTCCATGCACAAGAGTTCCAGGAGAAGTTTATATAATCAGATCCATGAGTCCTGTGCTTCACAGCTCCTTATACTTCACCTAGTCTCCTTCCACCATGTTGAGACCACACAGCTCATAGGAGTTTCTGCAGTTCTTGGGCTGTGGTGATTCGCCCACATAGCCTCTATATGGAACAAATCAGGCTAGAGCAGGGATGCTCTATGTGTGTTCAGCCCCTGACATGATAAGGTATGTTGTGCTCTGGCAGGTGAGCTACATCTACTGGTCAGTGCAGTTTGAGTGGCTCTCCTCAGTCAGAGGTCTCCTATGCTACCTGATGACCAATTGTGCTGGGAAAGCAAGTGCTGCATGGTTCCCCTCCGTTTATATAGCTGGCAGCTCCATTTCAGAAATCCACTAAGAAGAGGTGACAGTACTTTACATTTCTTCTATGGATGAATTACAATCTGCTAGTAAAAACCTGGGCAGACTCTGAGGATTCACTGAGCACAAGTCTCCTGTGTCTGCATATCAGGTATGAATAATAATACTGGAATAGCAATAGAGTGGGGTGAAAAATTATTCCACCCCAGGGAATAGGTCAGTCTAGGATAGTTGTAGAGGCATTCTGCAGCTGTTGGTTAGAAATAAATACCATCAGAATTGGTTGCAACTTCAGAGTGCAGAATCTTGGAAACATGCTGAGTTTGCGGGCCAGCCGCATAAAAATTTGGGGATGGATAGGGTTCCAACTTAACCAGTGCCCATTTTTGGTACAGTCCTGGAATCTTAAAACTGGCTCTCCCTCATTCTTCCCCCTCAATGTAAGTAAGGGATGCATAAAAAACCTCCTCTTTGACAACTCAGAGGCGCAGTATATCACATGTGAAAGATCGGTACACTAAAGCAGTTGTGAGCAAGGAACCTTAACTTGTTCCTTTTTTCCTTTCTCATTGTATGATAGAAGAATATAATCAGAAATCTGAAGACACCCACAACTTTGACTAATAAAGTTTCAACAAGCATTAATCAATGTGCTATTTAATTTTTTTTCCCCCCCCAAAAGATCACTACAGACTATGCAAAATGGTCCATAGGCTGACTCATATCCTGGAATTTCACACTAATACACCATGTGATTCTACAAGGTTTGTATTCATAAATAAATGACTAGCATGCAGATATTTTATTTAAAAGTACACATACAGAATACAAACCCACAAGAAAATTATACTTGGCATCAAAGATTGACAACTGCAAATAAGCAAGGGAATCTATCTAATCTATGCCTGTGAATTTTTAATGCATCTATCAGTTCAGTATCTAAGCACCAACTGCATAAGCAAAAAATAGCAACAAGTCTAATGGACCAAATTCTCCACACTTTTTTTGAGTGTGGTATTCTCACTTGTTCAGATTACCTGAGTGATGTTGCACAACACATTTCATTGGCTTTATGGACGGAAGACTTGTATGAAGGAGGTCTTATTTTGTGCCCTAACTGTGGGAAGTCCAAAGCTCATGCTTATTTCTGGTAGTAGGGAGTTCCACAGATGAGTGCCTGCCAGTGGGAATGTCCAGTCCCTAGTTCCTGAGAGTTTCACCCTAGACTCTGTCAGACACAACTAACCTCGTTATCTCTAGCCTGACTCACTCTTGTTTGCATATTTATACCTGCCTCTGGAAATTTCCACTACATGCATCTGACGAAGTGGGTATTCACCCACGAAAGCTCATGCTCCAATATGTCTGTTAGTCTATAAGGTGCCACAGGACTCTTTGCTGCTTTGTCAGACACAGTATCTCCAAGATTGCAGCCGGTTACAGAGAGAGTGGTGACCTCTGACATAGCTAAGCCTGAGTCTTTGAGGGCTTTAATGAGTAATACCAGAACCTTGGGTAAATTTGGAATTGGATGGGGAATCATCCAAAAGTTATGCTTTCTGTCACCTCTGGTTCACTAGAATACTCCATCCCATCTTGGTGGACGATGACCGGGCCTCAGTTATCCCTATCTTTGTCACCGCTCCTCTCAGCTGGTCTACCGCAATGCAATATACCTGGGCATGAGGCCTTCAGCACTTAGGAAACTTCAGCTAGCAGAACTGTGCAGCGCATCTTCTCAGCAACACAGGCTACCATGAGCACATCAAACCTGTCCTCTACTCTCTACACTGGCTTCCCACAGAATTATGAATGAAGTTCATGGTCTCAGTCCTTATCTTCAAGGCCCTCCATGGGGTTGGAATCTAAAAGCCTAAAGCTCCAGAATGGAGGCGATAGTCAATAACTATGCTCCTCTCACACAATAAAACTTTCTACCACAAGGGTAAGTCTAGTATATGCAGGAGACAGAACTTTCTCAGGGGCCTGTCCAAGACTGTGGAATTAACTCCTGAAGAAACTAAGAACCATCAAACCTCACCACCTTCTGCTCCAAGTGCAAGACACATGTCTTTGACCCTGCCTTCTCTAACATACATATCAATATGTATGTTAAAACACCCTACTAAAACAAGGCACTCTATTGCACATGCTTCTTTTCCTGGAGAGAGGCTGAAAGAACAAACACGTGACACATGCTAGTCACATTGCTTAATGCACTACTGGAAGGCACTTTGGGTACGTCTATACTTCTCCGCTGGTTCGGCGGCAAGCAATCAATCTTTTGGGATCGATTTATCGCGTCTTGTCTAGACGCGATAAATCGATCCCGGAAGTGCTCGCCGTCGACGCCGGTAATCCTGCTCCGCGAGAGGAGTAGGCGGAGTCGACGGGGGAGCCTGCCTGCCGCGTGTGGACCCGCGGTAAGTACCTTTAAGTTCTAACTAAGATACTACGTGAATAACGTAGCTGAAGTTGCGTATCTTAGTTCAAACTGGGGGCTTAGTGTGGACCAGCCCTTTGTTACTGTACTGATAAATGCAGTATAATAATTGATACAAAACAGAACTGCGTAAAATACAGAGCACAGGTGTGATGCGTTCTTGTGCATTGAGCACTATGTTACCTAGCAGGCAGGGCACTGCATGATAACTATGTGCAACAGCTCTAGAAGAGACATTGCAATTCCAATTCTCTCCTGGGCTAAAACAGGCCCTGAATATGCCAGATAGCTAGCTGGAGAAAACTTATATTTTTAATTGAAACAAAACCCAGGGAAAATAGGAGTTTAAAAATGGAAACATATGAGACCCAGCACTGTAGCAGCACTATGAAAAACCACACAGAAACTTGATGACAGTGTATTCATCCCTGCTTCTTTTGTTGTATTGGACTTATGAATCTTGAATTAATATTCTTCTCTTAACAACTCAACTTTAGCCAATGTTTCCCCCCCCCACTTACGCACAGTGGTAAATACAGCAAGCAGGACTGGTAAACAGAAATTCCTGAGTTCTAATCCCAGTTCTAGCAAGTGGATCCCCATTTATGGTCTTGGATAAGTCACTTACTCTCTTTGCCTATTGTTTCCCCATAACACCACTCCAACTCACAGGGCTGTTGTGCAAATTGTTTGTGACGTACTTTGAGTATGAAAAATACAAATTATTAAGTATTTCTAGGGTTGGGTGTGTTAACAATCTGCTTAAATTAATGTGTGAGACCACATAACACAAAACTGCTGTTGCTGGGGCCAGCCTGGCAGTTTAGTAATACTGCAGTGAGTTGACATGTGGAGATCTGAGTTTGGATACCATGCTTCCAGGACAGCAGGAAGCGATGCTGCAAAAACAGGCAGGACACTATGCCCCTGAGGGAAGGAAGGGAGAAGTCTTGCATCACTCTTTAGCGCTCCTTTAGGTCACTGCATGGAATGGTGTTTACTGACTCCAATGACAGACAAATTCAGCCCTCTTCTGGTTGAGAGAAATAGGCTGTATGAAGGACTTTGGAGAGAGGCATAGTAAAAATAGGGGAGGATAAATTTCCTTAAGTGGATCAGAGGGCTCCTTAGGAAAATATATTTGTTTTACTGTTGTCACATCCTTATTGGGACCTGGAGCTGGTTTTGGATCTCTTAAATATGTCACCAAGCATAGAAATAACCTACCGATGACAAATACATAACTGATCTAGAAAAGTTTTGTGGGGTTTTTTTTGGGGGGGGGGGTGGCAAGGCCTTTTAAGAAAGAAAATGACCTTTTCAAAGTGCTTTAACTAAATTTACAAATCATGCAAACCCTTACTCATATGAGTAGTCCCACTGAAACCAGAAATCATTAGATATATAGGAATAATTTCATACCGTACTGACATAGAGCCATCGTGGATATCTATTGCTTTGTATTTAAGTACCTATGCTTAGATCTCTGGAGTAGAATGTCAGTGTACACAAATATTATTCATCAGTTCAGGATTAGGAAGTGATAAAAAATACTGTGTCTAATTTAAAGTGTAAGGAAAATTTTAGGTAATCCGAAAAAAATCTAATTTACTCCATCTGGAATTATTTTTAGAATGCACCTTTTTTATTTAAATGTCCAGAAAATAATTTTCAGTGTAATCTTTTTATGATGGTAGTGGAACACTTATCCTAAATTCTACATTTGCCCCAAAATGACAGAGATGAGATGTGCTTTGTTTTTTATGTATAAAGATATTCTGGTTTGTGGAGCCAAAGAGCTATGTTGTATTTTGCTTTTTATTGCTTTACTAAAGGAAAGAGGCAGCCAATTATCACTTCCAAGGACTCTTAGCAGTCATTATGGTGAATTACTCTTTTTTTAATTGCGTCATTTTCTTTTTGATTATCTGTCAAACTTTATTTAGACTTTACCTTGGGAAAATGGTGTGCTCTTTTATAAAGAGTGGTGTGGCCTTATAAGAAGGAAAATTACCTTTTAAAACTTATCAGGATGCTCAGCTCTTCAGGCACCAAAGCAATCACTATGCCACCAGTACTTTTCATCTGAAAATTGGTGTAAACACTTGTGTCTAATTCGGTAGATACATTCTGCTTACCCAAAAACCCACTGTGATTTCAATGGGGTTTGGTATTATTCATTTCCAACCTTAAATGTGTAGCACGATATTCCTCTCCAGAGAATGCTGCATTTCAAGAGTGGGTGAAGTAATTAATGTATGTTGCAGTTTATCAAGTGTGTTGGGATCCTTCTAGATGAAAGACACTGTGTAAATGTAAGTCATCAATATAAATAATACAACAGTGCATAGATATGATGTCAAATACTAACCATCACTTCACAATACTTTAAGGTTATTTCAAAACACCAATAAGGTTTATATTTAGATTCATACAGTAGGTTTCAAAAGATAAAGGCAAGCAGAAGTAATTACAAAGCATCCTGTTTTCCACTTTGTAAACTCATTATCACATATGTTGACATTACTAGTATGATAACATTTTGTTCGGGTTCAGAACTTGATTTTTTATTTAGGATTGGATGACTCAAACAGCTGTCCTGCAATCTGAACTTCCTGCTTTAACATCTTTGACAATCCAATATTAAAATGACCCTCCAGGGTTGGTAAACCCCCAAATTTGAACTACTTCTCCCCTCCTCCAATAGCTATTTGCAATGCCCATACAATTGTTTAATGTGCTTTATTTCAAAACTTGCTTCAGTGGTCTCCCCTCTACCTTCCCTGCCCAAAAAAATTCTAGTAGCCTGTCACTTCTGAGTAATCCTCCAATAATAAAGCAGGTATATATGCATAATGGAGACAAAAATTCAGTGCTCCTTAAAGTTTTCTCTTCTTCACTGGAACAAATGGGAGCGTTTAGATCCCCAAATTACCTGATCAATCCATCCATTTTAGGTACTTAGATCATTCAGCTCTTAAGATTCAAAGTGGCCCCTAGAGCTTTGGTTCTTGTTCAGATGCTGTTAAACCAAGTTTAACACAAACAGCTGTTTCTCATAAGATTTTGCCCTAAAGTGGCAGAAGTCTTGCAGGAACATGCTACTCTCCTGAGATTTCTGCCCTTTAGTGCCAAAAGTTAGTGAGAACCGCTCATGAGATTTCAGTGTCACTTATGTAAAACAAATTCAAGCCTCAAACCTGAACACTAACCTAAACCTAATCGCAACTGAGATCCAAACACCAACAACCTGGCGCATCTCTACTTACAAATACAAGCCCAAATCTGCCCTCAGCTATGCATACACAGCACCTATCAATTTCAAGGGAAGATGTGTTGGTTTACATGAGGGCAGAACTGGGTCCACATGTCAAGTGTAAAGACCATTTTATTTTGCATACACCAAAATATTAAAATTTCTTCCTTCAGATAATCAAAGAAGGAAAAGATTCTAGAAATGTGTATGACAACAAGATGTACCCTATAAATGGAAGTTTTAATCAATACATTTCCACTAACAACAGCATGATCCTTGGGAAAGCCATAATGAAAGGAACTTCAGTGTGGCTGTTGCAGTTCACAGTTAGATGTTTCAAAATTCATTTCAAAGTGCCCTGCCATAGTATGGATCCCTGTGATTTTTTTTTTAACCTCTCTCGTTGCATGGAAAAATAGCTAGTGAGACAACTTGAGCTGTAATGGGGGATCCAGAAGATAGCAATACCACAAAATTACTGTGGGAAATTTCTATACTGGATAAATGCAGCAGTTTTCTGGTATAGAACATTGTTTTGTTCATCCCTTGAGCTCTCATACAATAGAATAGAACACTACAAGCATAAAGTATTACTGGCTATGTGTGCGTAAGAGTAAGTGATATCTAGTTTTAGTTCTTGCATAGAAGAGGAACAAGTTTTGCAACATAGTTGATATGCACATGTGATACAGCTGCTGTAAGAGGGTATTATTGATTTTCCTTGGCTTCTTTTATATGAAGATTCTTAATAAGTAAGAAAATCCATCTAGTGCTACTTTAATCAAGAACAGTGAAAAAGATACATTGTTCTCAGAAAAATCACTATCTAAAGCCCCTTCATCTTCCACTCTCTCCATCTCTGGCACTAGCAGAATCCTGGACCTTGCCCCTCACCTCTCAACACAGCCTCTGCAGCTGCTCGCTCTCTCAATGCCCCCCCACAAACCCCTCACTTCAGATTGTCCCCACAGGATTGTCAGGCTTTCCCTCTCCTGCTCCTCTCACTTGCAGCAATTTCCGCCCTACATATTCTCCTCCTTCAAACACCTCTCATCTGACTTTGCTCTCTTTTCCCACTCCCCAAAGCTACCATCAACCATTCTCAACCAGAGTCCTCCTCAGCCACCTTCCGCTCTGACTAGAACACCCAGCTCGCCTCTTCCTCTCCTCACAATCCCCAACATTCATTCTCAGTGAAATCAACTTAATTTGATGTCCCACCTCACCCACTAGCTTTCCAGCTCCTTACCCTCATTTCTGTATTTGATCTTCAATGCTGGATCGTTTATCCCACTCATGGAAGAATGACCTAGTCTTCACTAAATACTGCCCCTTCTCTGATATTTGAATATCCGAGTTTCCACTCTCACGATCAACTCATCTCCTTCAACATTGCCCAGCTGCCTGACATCATCTCTCCTCCCAGCCCTTCTGTGACCTCCAATACATCTGTGTCTATGCCTTCCCTACCTCTGTCTTCTCCCTGCTCTCTCCTCCTCTGGTGACAACTGTCAGATCCCTCCGCTGCACTATGTCCTCAACTCCCTTCCCTGTCTTTCCCAGGGCAAAGTCCATTCTGCCAGTCCTTGAGCCTGGGTCACTTCCAACAGCCAATTAAATGCTGCTGAATGCCTCTGGTGAAATCCCATGACCATGCAGATTTCCACTACTACAAATTAGTTCATTCCTTCTTCAGTTCTGCATATTTCTTAGCAAACAGCACTATTTTTCCAACCTCACTGGCTCCCAATACCAGCCACCCCCCATATCACTTACAGTATTTACAAACTTTTGATTCTCTCCTAAATCCTTCCTTCCCCTCCCCTGCATCCTCCTTCCTCTCTGCCTAGGATCTTGCTGACTTCCTCAAACACAATATCAATAAGATCAGCCCTGATTTCCCTCCTCTCTCCCTTTTTTCACTTTAATTTCCTTCCTGCCCTTTGCTTTTCCCTCCTCCTCCATCACAGACATCAAGGTTTCTCACCTGTTCTCCTCCAAAACACCTCCATCTGTCCCACATTTCCTCCTGCAGCATCTCACGTGCTCTCACTCTCACCATCTTCTGAGTCCTCTCCTCTGGCTCCTTTATCTCGCAATAAAAGCATGCTCGGATTTCTCCTATCCTCAGAATGCGGACCCTCCACCTGATTGCCCCACAAATATCACCCCACTTGCCTTTTCCCCTTTATCAACAAACCACATCCAAGGGGCAGTTTACAACCACTGCCTCAAGTCCCTCTCCTCCAACTTTACTCTGGATCTCCTCCAGATCAGATTTTACTCTCTTCACTTCAGTGAAAATGCTCTAACCAAGTTTTCTATTGACCTCTTCCCAGCCATATCTCAGGACCTCTACACTCCATCCTAATCCTCTGTGATCTCTACTGTTGCTGCTGCTGCTCAGTTTCCAGCTTGTATTTGGCCCACACTTGGCTGCCACAACACTGTCCTCTCCTGAGGCTGCATTACCTTTTTGAAGCCTCACTCCATATTGAGGTTCCCTCTGAGAGAGGTCCTGGAAGGAGCATTATTCCTCTGGAGTGGGGAGAGAGGGTGTCACTAGGGACACAGAATAAAGGATCCACAGTGTCTGTGGTCAGCTCTGCAGCCTCCTTCCCCCCGCTCCACCACAGTGTAATGGTGCACCTTTAACAAACACGTCTCCTTTAACAAAACCAGTGACTATCTGGTAAAACACATGAGAACAGAAAGGATTTCATCCAAATATTTCACAAATAATATGGTCAAGGTTCACCATTTTGCTGGCAAGACTGATTCAGTCTGAGCTTTCCCACTCAGCTGTAAAATCTCCATACACACTATCTTCTTATGTTTTATTCTTTAAACAGAAATTATGTTCACCTCTTGGAGTTCACTTACAGCAGCCAGTGCACTGCCTGAGCCAGAGAAAGAGGCTGTATATAATCAAGTGTTTAGGACAGAATATTAAAGTTATATAGCAAATATTTGTCAATGTTTAATCCTTAGGATGCTAAGGAGTTTTTGTAGTTCGCTACTAACATGATCAAATGGCTGCAACCTAATCAGAGTTCATATTCTACAGCCTGGAACAGCAGAATTAATGCATTATAAACACTTCTTTTTATAATTTCTTAGAAGCACTTACATTTTACAGCCCCTTATACCCAGTGATGTGATCCTTCAAGTCCTCCTAATGTGGGCCATCCAGGGGCAGGCATAGAAACCAATCATATTCTGGTCCTGTATTAGCATCACTCAGATTTTCAGCATTGCTCAGCACTCAGCAACTCCCATTGAGAAGCTTATAGCAAAATTTTCCAGAAATTTCAGCATCCAGTGTGCTCGGCTCTTTTGAAAATCTGGTTACTTGTTTTGGTGCTGAAAATGGGAGCCTAGTTCTTGTGAAAATCTGGCCCAATATCCTCTTTTATCCCACTGTAAGTCTATTTTCTGGTAGAATTGGACTCATCCACAATCTTCTTGTTGGGAAAATTCTTATCTAGTGTATGTTGCTGTCATTACCTCTGACATAAAGTGCCCTAAACGTTGCTATATACATTGCCCATTTTGGTGCAGACTGCAAAGGAAATGAACGATTATGGGGTTCTGAACTCTATTACCATAGCTTCATGCCACAAGAATCTATCACCATTTCTTCCCATGAGTAGTACAGTACTTTGTGGTTAGTCCCTCTGAAATCAATGGCACTATTTGTGGAATCTGGCCCTTAATAATTTGAGTGTTTGGTCCTCCATATTCCATAGTTACTGTATAAAAGTATAAAACTAGAAGCAGCTGTGGGAAATTTAGACTAAAATCAATTACATATAAATCCTCTGGGCCAAAAGCTGAGCTGGTGTCAATAAGCATAGCTTCATGGAGGTCAATGTAGCAACACTGTTTTTTTGTTTTCCACCTTGAAAAAGTGCTTGGGTCCTATGACTAATTTTATAAACAAGATAGAGCACAAATACTGAATTTTAAAGGATGACACCCATCTCAGCATAAAACAGAGGAGGAGGAGTTGGTGGTTATCTTATAACCGTTAGCCCAGTTTTTAGAGCACTCACAGGATGTGGGAGATTCAAATTCCCCCGCTGCCTGATGTGGAGCAGGGATACAAGTGGAACAGCTTCAACAGAGGAGACTGAGAGACACCTACCCCAGAATACCCTATAGCCCAATGGTTAGGACACTCACCTGAGAGCTACTGCTCCATATCAGGCACAGAGTGGATTTAAACATGGGTCACATCCTGGGTGAGTGCCTAAGCAGTGGGTTAAACTCTATAAGGGACCACTGCCAACTCTGATCCAGTAGGTGTGCTCTGATCATACCTACTGGATCAGGCCCTGCAGGGAACACTGAGTTTGAAGATCACACTGGGGCATATGTGTGAGATAGGTGCCAGGACATCAGGACTCAGGTGGCTTTGCAAATGTCCAGAGGTGTGTTGGGAATTCAGGTGCCTACAAAGTTAGGCAGCAGCTGAGTGGGGGTTTTGAGGATCTACATTTTGGACTTAGGTGCCTAGTTTAAACTCTGCATAGATTTGTGAGGTGTGGGTATGTTCATGGTTTGTTTGTTTTTTAAAGTAGCTTGCTTCCTGCTTGAACTTTCCCAGTTGCTTACTGTTATAAATGTGACCCCATGTGGTATGGTGCAATACAGCAACACATGTAGGAGCAAGCTGAACAGCTACAAGGAAGTATTTTGAAATACTTGTCTGCAGTCGGAGCTTGCTGAATCACCATTGTAGCACTTTCCCACAAAATGCAGATAAAATCTAGACATTTCAAGAAATCTTTGGATCTTCTAAATGAAATGTGCGTATCTGCTTTCTAAACTTTTTTTTATAAAAAGCAACAAGTAAAGAAGTGAGCAGACAAATATTTTATCTGTTTTTTAAAATTCCTTCTTATGTGGGATGTTCTCTAAGCTGTTATTGCAGGATTTTGTACTTCTTTTACCCATCTTTTGCTAGTCAGCTCTTTAAAGACAGAAAATCTTCCAGGAAACAGAATTGCAAACAGCAAGTATTTCCTCACATCAGCATTCAGTTTTTCTATGGATCGTGGACAATTTTTTTCCAAATTGCATGCTCTTCCAGCCACAGATGACAGAAACTCTGCCTGGTGAAAACACTAATGATGCCAGCCTGTGGATCGACCAATAGAGGAGTTATGTGAACAGCCATGCTATTATCTCCTTCTCCAAAAGCACTCACATTGCTTACAGGAGAACTCATTCTCTGCTCTGGGGAGGATTCATTTTGCACTAGCTCTGGACCTACAGTTCTTTGTCTAAACCCTTAGAGAAAGGCACTGAAGCTATCACCAAAGTAAAGAATAGGCACAGATGTTGCAGTGGCTGAACTCCTATGGTGACCATGTAGGTAGAGTATGTCTACACTGTAGCTGGGAGTGAGCCAGCGGGGCTCACACTTAAAATAGCTGCTTAGACATTGCAGCCTGGGGTCTCAAGCTTAAGGGGTCGGATGGACCGTGACATCTACACAGCTATTTTTAGTGTGCTAGCACGAGCCCCGCTAGCACAACTCGGTTTATCTGGGCTGGGAGGCTTGCTCCCAACTGCAGTATAGCCTTGCCCATAACATCTCAATAAGCACAAAGTACTATCTTAAAGTAACAAGCAGAATACATGCTACCCTGGTGAGCGCCATCTTCAGATCATTGCTAAGGAGCAAGTTGCCAGTGAATGCTCTTGATGCTTGTTTTTGTTATTATTTCCCCCTGTGGTAGAGATGCTTAGGGTCCCACATGGAGCCTCAAGGATAGATGCCCATTATCCTTTCTCCTTTACACCAGTTCCCTTACAGCTTCCAAGGGTTGCCAGTCCTTCTGCTCAAGAGGGTGGCATGAAGTTACCGTTGGAGTTTGTCAACTCTGCCCTGATATTTATTGGAGGGGCCACTACAGAGAAGTTCAAAACACTCTTTTCTCCTGGGATGGGGGATGGGTCTGAGCACATTATCTCCGCAGTGCTCACTGTTCTAATACAGTAAGCTCTTTATTATGAACATAAAACTTTTAAAGCTTCTACAGCAGCCATAGGGACTTGCTCCTGGCTGCCATGCTGGATTTATCTGCACTTGGTGCATTGTTTATCGATCTGAATATTGCCATGAAGGATGAAACACAAACGTACCCTGAATGAAGTGAGAACTATTTATCATTTACTAACTAGTGCAGAAACTCACGGCAAATAGAAATGCACCCAATCAGGTATTTTATCTGTAACACTTTAATTTTGTTGTTGTTGAGGCTATTAATATTTCCTGAGTAACTGACATTTAACTGATAATGCTTCTTCCAAAAGCATTATGGATTTTTAGGTGCTTTTTCCATTCCTGAAATGTACACCTTTCTCTTGCCTCCAAACCAATCTGAGGATATACATTTTCTGTCCTAAGTTAACATTTGACTTTACAGCCAGAATGCTGTATGACACAACATCGCTTCCATTTCCAGTAAGCAAATATTCAAGTGTTTTATAATTGCCCTTGAAATCTATGCTCTGTGACAAAGGTTGGACTCTGAGAAGAGAGTGAAATGCCAAGTTTCTGTGGGTCACAGTTTCTTCTGTCACTGATATGTTAATCAAAAACTTGCCCTTGGTTATCTGTGTAAGCACGATATGGGGAACTTTGGAATAGATGATGCAGAGATGGGCTGAACTGCCTGAGAAGTGTTTGGGTCATGCTGAATGTTGCAGAGCTGTGAAAAACTTCTGTTTGGAAACAGAAAAAGAGGAGAAATGAAACTCAGTCCAGGTTTATCAATCCTTACAAATAGTTTGGAGAGAATGTGACCCTGTTTATAGATTTGTGCCAAAACTGTGAGAAACAAAGTCCATCTCTGGCATTGTCTTGCCACGTCAAATCACTTTACCTCAATGTTTTCCTCATCTTCAAAATGAATTCATTAACATTTATCTTCTGACAGTGCTTTGTAGGGTTACTTACCTCATAAGTTTATGTTTGTACTATGCTTTGAAATGTTTAAGTGCTAAGTATTCTTACTGCTTCATTCCAAAAGCAGGTGAAACTCAATGGTTTTGGTTGAGTTTTGCTGTGAGGTTTGGAGTTAATTCCTTGGAAATTAGAGAAAAAATTTGAACAAACCCATATGAATGAAAAACACTGAGTTTCACAAAGCTGTAGCTCCACACAAATAGGAGAGATACTTTATCACTTGTGTATCAACTTAACTTGTTAATTAACAATAAGTTATTTAGTTCACACTATATCTCCTCATATCAAGTGTGAAAAAGTGGTTTGTGTTGTGTGGCATTATAGTGATATGACTATAAAATGCAGTGTGTCACTCAGACCTCTACCAATCGTGATGACTGAACAAAAATTTGGCCACTTGACAGGCTCAACATTATTACAGAGAGTGTGTATGACCCACTGGGGAACATGAGGTTTTGGCCATTCTTTCTATAACAGCTGCTGAATACTGGCCTGGTCTACAGTAGCACACAAACTAAGGTCAACCTGGTCCTTTAGCTCCAGCAGCAGAGTCTCATGCTTTTACCTCAAGAGCAATCCCTGATTCTGACCCAGCCAGTGGTGTCATTACATAAGAGATACTGAGATGGTCTAAAGGAGTAGAAAATTTAGATTTAATTGACGTTAATAAGTAGAACTGGTCAGAAATTTAAAAAAACAACAACATTTTTTTTGGGGCGGGGGGTGGGAAATGCTGATTCATCAAAAACTGAAACTATTCACAGAAACATTATCAGTTTTGACAAAACTTTTCTTGGGACTGGATCTCCGGTCCAGGATGGAATTTCTGGTCAAAACAGAAGATAAAGTCCATGCATCTCTCACATCCTAGGTGAATGCCCTAACCATTGGGCTATAAAATCAGTTTCTTTCTCTCTGACCCAATGGAGCTGTTTCATTTTGTATAAATAATTAAATATTCAGCAGGAGAGACTGAGAAACACACCCCAGAATAGCCAGTACCTGGTGGTTAATCCTGCACTTGGCTGTTAGCTAATCTGGGGTGACTCTCCCTCATAATTTCAAAGAACAAGTTATAAATTACTTAGACAAGTTAGATGTCTTCAAGTCACCAAGGCCTGATGAAATGCATCCTAGAATACTTAAGGCGCTGACTGAGGATATATCTGAGCCATTAGTGATTATGTTCAAAAAGTCATGGAAGACGGGTGAGATTCCAGAGGACTGGAAAAGGTCAAATATAGTGCCAATCTATAAAAAGGGAAATAAGAACAACTCAGGGAATTACAGACCAGTCAGCTTAACTTCAGTACTCAGAAACATAATGGAGCAAATAATTAAGCAATCAATTTGAAGACACCTAGAAGATAATAAGGTGATAAGTAACAGCATAGATTTGTCAAGAATAAATCATGTCAAACCAACCTAATAGGTCTTTTTTTGACAGGTTAACAAGCCTTGTGGTTAGGGGGGAAGTGGTAGATGTGGTACATCTTGACTTTAGTAAGGCTTTTGACACTGTCTCACATGACCCTCATAAACAAACTAGGGAAATACAACCTAGATGCAGCTACTAAAAGGTGGATGCATAACTGGTTGGAAAACCGTTCCCAGGGAGTAGTTATCAGTTGTTCACAGTCAAGCTGAAAGGGCATAATGAGTGGGGTCCCACAGGGATCAGTTCTGGGTGGGGTTCTGTTCAATATCTTCATCAATGATTTAGATAATGGCATAGAGAGTACACTTATAAAGTTTATGGACAATACCAAGCTGGGAGGAAAGATTGAAAAAATTGGGTTTTGTTTAGTCTGGAGAAAAGAAGACTGGGGGGGGGGGACACGAAAACAGTTTTCAAGTACATAAAAGGTTGTTACAAGGAGGAATGAGAAAAATTATTCTCTTTAACCTCTGAGGATAGGACAAGAAGCAATGGGCTTAAAATGCAGCAATGGCCATTTAGGTTGGACATTAGGAAAAACTTGCTAACTGTCAGGGTAGTTAAGCACTGGAATAAATTGCCTAGGGAGGTTGTGGAATCTCTGTCATTGGAGATTTTTAAGAGCAGGTTAGACAAACACCTGTCAGGAATGGTCTAGATAATACTTAGTCCTGCCATGAGTGCAGGGGACTGGACTGGATGACCTCTCGAGGGCCCTTCCAGTTCTATGATTCATCCCCATGTGGAATTGTGAAGAGGAGGTGGGAAGACATCTTAAAAACTGTTTCCTGCCCAGCTCTATTAATAGGCCACAGACTCCAGAGTCTGTAGCACATTTTAAAAGGAAAAATGTAGACTTGTGACTTTAAAACTCTGGCAAACTTGTGTGTCCTATTGAACTTGCCACAAGTCCTGTACAGACTCCATGTGGCTAAGACTACTTTGGTCATTGCCCATGATCAAATAAGCTTTTTTGTAGAAGAAGAATAATTTGCATATACATAGCTCCTCTCTTATGAGGGTCCCAATGCTCTTTATCTATAATGAATTAAAGTTCACAACACCTGTATGAATTACAGATGGCAAAACTGAGACACGGAGAGGTTAACGTGACTTGTCCACCGTTACACAGGAAGCCTGTTGCAGAGCTGGCAATAGATCCCAGGTCTCCTGACTCCCCATCCTATGCTTTAGTCAAAAGACCACGCTTCCTGACAGAAAGGAAAGCAAATGTTTTAAAGCAGCTGTGAGGTGCCTTGCTGTCAGGAGAGAATCCAAGATGATGATTGGGATTTAACAGGGCCCACACACTAAGCACTGCACATTTTTGTAGAGAATCCCATGGCATCACCACAGTCACCAGTTGATATGAACTGAATTAAATATGAATTGTCTGCAGATGTCAAGGACCACATTAATACCTGACTCCCATCCTGTATGGACATGGGCTGCTGGAATGACATTCTTAAATACAAAATGCTGAGAGAAGCTCATCAGAATCCTCCCTCTTTCTCCAACTTCCAGGCAAAGGACAGGTTATGTAATGGGAAGTCTTTTGGGAACATCAGGAGTGAGTGAAACTAATAAAATATAATTTCTACATTGTCCCTAGCAACTGCTACCACACTGTCTGTTTCTGAGAACTATCTAGGCTCATTTACCTATGGGCAGGGCTGTGCAAATAGTGCAGGGTTCAGTTACAAACCAAGCTCAGTTTGCTTGGAGGGATTGGCAGTGAACCAGCCCCTGTAGGTTCACATGCAGACTTAAGTTCTGTGACCACAAAAGGCAAACGGGAGCCCCAACTCTCATCTATTCCCAGGTCACCCCATGTTCTATCTTTGTGGCACACAGGAGTGCCAACAGTAGGGCTGGGCAAGTGACTTTTCAGTTCACTGGTCATTTAAAAAAAAAAATTTGGGGTCAACCAATAAATGAAAATTTTCACCGTTTCTGGCAAATCAAAAAAATCATTTTAGGTCAAACCAAACATCTTGTGCTTTGATTTCAAGCATGTTTTTAATGTTTAAAATAAAATTAAAGGACATTTCCAAATGAAAAGTCATTTTGAATAAAATAATTAAATGTTTCTATTTTTTCAAAATTTGTTTGTTTTTTGATGAAAACAATTTGGCAAAATTGACATAAATTTGCTAAATTGTTTCACTGACCCCAAATCTGCATTTTCTCCAAAAAAATGTTGGTTGAAAAATTTCATTCAGCTCTAGCGAGCAACTGACCAATCCTCTCTCCTTCCAGCTGGCCTCTCAGTCCTTCTCCTTGTCTTCAGGGGCTGCCTAATAAATGTCACTGACCTCCAGTCTTTACATGTGTTTTCTGGGGTTGGAGGCAGTTGCACATGCAAACTTCAGCATCAGCCTAGGTATGTGAACTGTTCACCTGCCCATTGCCCTTTTCTCATTACTCCACCCTGAACTGGGACTGGATTATCCAAAAAATAGTAATTTGCCTTTATATTAGCATAAGAATAGCATCATGATGAAAAATTATCTATACTCTATGTGTCAGGAAACCCCTTTGATGTATTGAGAACTAAGATGTTGCCTGTGCTTTACCATCTGCAACACGCTCAGTGAGCCTCTTCATTGCTGCTGGTGATATTGCTACCACTTGCACAACTCACTTAGTGCAGCCAGCATGGCTCATTCTTCATATACGAATATAGAAAGTTTCCTAGGTTGTACATTTGCCCCTCTAATTTACAACTGACTACAGAAGATGGGTCAGGAAACTATTCTCCCTTTCTGTGACACATCAGGATGAGTCTACTCAAAGTCTGGTTGCCGATTGGAATGCTAACAAATTCATATGCGATCATGTGTGTCAGATACTGTTCTGTGCATTAGTCATGCTCCTACTGATCCATTGGCAGAACTTTCCAAATGCCAGTGGATTGAATAAAGGTAACTGTAGGAGGACCTAGAAGACAGAGAAAAATCAAAAGTAGAGTTGGGATTAATATTTCCATTAGAATTAACCTACCAACCTAACCAGATCCTTAGCTGATCTAAATTAGTATAGGTCCACTGAAGGTAATGGACCTTCTCCGATTCACACCAGCTGAGGATCTGACTTACATAGTGCAAAATCCACACTCTACATAAAATCCAGAACACTGAAATACTCATTACCGTCATGTATACATTATGAAAAACAAGCCACCAAACAGATTGTTACAGACAGCGTGGATGTATGTATCAAGTGATTGATTATATATATTAGTACAATTTAGGAACCTTAAAGAAATCAAATTAGACAAAATAAATCAAATTTATCCAAAACAAGATAGAACACAGCAGATAATATACTGTCTCAAAATACTGATGGGGAAAGAAAGATTTTTTTGTTGGTTCGTGTGCATGTGTCTGTGTATCAGGAGTTAGTGAGGGTTCTTCTATTTTATTGCGCTGTTGTGTATGATTCAGTCATTTGCTTAAACGCTCTCTGTCATTTTCAAGTTAGTTCACTGACCTCTCCTCTTTTGGGACTAGTGGTGGTACTTTGTCAAGTCAGTGTTCACTGTTTTAATGCCAGCTGGTTTCTGCTGTCCTCCATTTGTAATTGTTAACTTGAATGGAATGCAAAAACTCTGGTTTGGGACTAGTAGAATTTTAACTTTGGGTAAGTTCAGGGAAGTTGAAAAGTGGGCAGGCTTTCTTATTAGGAAAGCACCTTGTTGAGAAGTTCCTTTTACATTCATTTTGCTTGTCACTGTGATTTGGTTCTGTTCACATAATTTTACTGTGTGATTTCAGAGCACAGTAAAAAACCCCAAAAGCAAACAGACATTGATCAAAAACCTGGTCATGGTTTTTTTTGTTTGTTTTTTTTTAAGTTGTAACTGTCATTGGGATGACTGTTCCTCTGTGCTGAAGAGTTATTTAGAAACGATATACTCCATTTTATTAACTGTTCGTCAGTTTTCCTGTTAGACACGCCTAGGCTTGCTTGCAGATTAGAACAATAAAGAAAAAGGTTATCATGATTTACTCCTTGAAAAATATTTATTAATAGTCCTGCTGATGTAGTTTTTCCCCCGGCATCCTTCTCTCATATCCCTCTTTAATATTAGGGATTTTTTTATTTCGGGGGAAGAGGGAGTCAAAACAGGGTTTCTTTGCTGCATTTGCACTGCCCTGTACTGCATATATGTGTCTTTGTGACCATGATAGCGTGTTCTCGCAATGGTGTTTGCATGGAGGGTGGGACAGAAGGTTGCTTAGTGTCTCGTAAAACATTTACCAAAAGCAGTCAGCCATGGATTTGAAGGGCATTCCATTGCCAAGCTGCCTGTGGGAGGGGAAAGAGAGTGAGAGAGCACAAGAGCACACCAGGTACTTGCCAGGTACTGTTTCATACTTTAATTTTTCTTGAGTTAGAAATTCAAGAAGAGCAATGGTGTTTGACTGTAAAGGTTGCTAACGGTTTACATGGCAGAACTTGAAAATCAAAACAGTAACTAGCATTTCTCTTTATAGGTTGTTTTTGTCAAATATAATTCAGTTACAAACTGTAATCTAAGGCATCGATTGATCAATGTCTGTTTGCTTTTGGGGTTTTTTAAACTGCAGAAGTAAAATTCATATGAATTATATAAGTAATGATCTTCATACGGTTGAGGTTTTCTAATGAATTAAAACCAACTGGACTCAGCTTGTCCTGTAACCGAAGGGTTAGAACAAGAGTCAAGGCTTCTAAAATAAAATGTATAATCCAGTGATTGAAACAGGGATGTGGTTAGTGACTCACTCTGTTAAAAGACATGCCAAATGTTGAATCTAGTTTTGCTAAAACAGGCAACATGACAAACTTTTTCAGGATTCTTTTTTTCCCTGTGCTGTCCAAGTTCCAAACATAGACAAATGAGATTTATAATTATTTTCTAATATTATCCACATACAGAAAAGACAGAAGTGAAGCTGAGTAGTTTCAAAGAACTGCTCTACGAATATTATAGATAGAAAAAATATATCACATGATATAAACTGATTCAACCAAATGGTAATATGTCCTCCTTCTGTAATGGTATAATTTGATAATTCTAACATGCTTTGAGATATAACCTTAATAATGACCGAACCACCTCTCCCCCATGATTTCCCAGTTTGTTCTCAGGTAATCACAAGAGGTGAGTTTTCAATAATAGCTTGATGTGTAATAAATATTAAATGTGTGATAGGTAAAATTCTATGATTATCTACAATATGTTCTGAATCCAAAGAGGGGAGGTAAAATAGGGAAAATATATCACTAGAAAGGGAAAATCTGTTATTTCTTTAGAGGGGAAAAATGCTACAGCATCTGTTGCTTCAGCTTTCCTCCTACTAAGTCAAGCTCAGCACAACATCCTATGCAGTTTTGCTTTAATACCTCTCTGATGTAAGGGAACACTCTATAAATCTGTGTGTTGCTTACTGTACTCACATGCTAGAGAGTAGCTAGATTTAGTAGATAGCCATTGCTGCTGGATGCTATTAAAGTTTAACAGCCCTTGAAGTATATTAAAAGTTGCTTAAACCAAATGTGATGTTGATGTATCATGCTGCATAGGGCCACTAAAAACCTAGTACAAAGTGCAGTGGTCACAGCTCCTGCAAAATAGTGAGACAATTACTGGAAAACAAGGTATCTGAAATCCCACAACACTGAGCTGTAAATAAATGAAACAGGCCTTCAGAAATGTAAAGTCTGGGTAAAACCAGCACCCCAGTCCTTCAGCTATTACATAGAAAAGCAACCCTTGTATTAAAAACAACCCCGGGCACCACCAGTGACTTTCATTTCTAGATCTCATAGTAAATATGAGTCTTATATTTGCATGCAAATAATTTTCTGTCAATGCCAGACTATAAATTAGGCTGATATAGTTTAAGAACTTTTGGTTACAATCTTAAAAATCTGAAACAAAAGAGCAACGTTATCTCGCCTGTTGTCATGTGATGATAGAGTTCTAGCAGGTCACCAGAAGGAAGAATTAATGGATTAAATAGAAGGGATAAGACTGTTGACAAAATTTGTTCAGTCTTTCAGTCCTGTTTACATTTCAAAAAACCTACTTTGGTGGGATTCCAAACACTGTATACCTATGAATCTTGTTCCCAAATGCCTGTGCAGGAATGCAAAGAAACACCATCAAATAGATACAAATTTCAATTGAAAGAGGCCATCATAGTTAAAAGGTCCATGAGCAAAAGCTGCTGTCCAGTTTGCTGTCATACAGTGGTTGCTCTTAAACCTTTTCTAATTTTGCCTTGGATAAATAGAGAATGTTACTTCAGGATATGCTTTATTCCCTAGATAACAATATCAAATTATTTTTAACTTTTCCTTGTACTTTCTTGTCCTGTTTTAGGGATTACTGCAAATATGGTTGTGACACTTTTTAACTAAGGCATTTGAAAAAAATTAATTGTGATTGCTGTATCAGAGGTAATACCAGTCTAATACCACTGCAAGCAGTGGAATTGCACAGGTATCATTGAGATCATAATTTGGCCTGCAAAACCTTTACTGTGGGTGATAGTGTATGAATTGGAAAGAATCCAGCTTGATTCTCAGAGCTTAGGTTGTTTGCAGGACTAGCAATTAGAAATTTTTTTTAAATTTTAAACTGAGCTCATGTGATACAGAAATCATTGATAAACCAAAAAACTTAAAATTAAATGGAGCCCACAATGCCATTTTTACAGTATCACTTTTCTGAGCAGCAAGCATTGCACTTTAAGTTTCCATGGAAATTGATATTGAAAGAGGAAGATTTCTACTCATAATTGAATCGGACATACTTGTGATCAATGGTCACTTCAAACTGGATCCAGTCTCTTGAGTTATTCTGGAAAATGGTAATATTCCCTTAGAACACACTTCTTAGGTATTGGATGATAAAGAACAAAGTCCAAATTCTAATCACAGTTGCCAAATCCAAAAAACAGCAGCAATGACAAATCCCCGCTCTCTCTCCCTCCTAAAAAAATATACTGGGCATGATCTTGCACCTACTGAAGTGATTACCAGAACTGCTATTGATTTCAACTGGAGCAGAAATGGACCCTTTAGTGTTTGCTATGGAATTAACATTTATTCTTTTTGTTTGGTTGGTTTTGCTAATTTACTGTGTGTGTGTTTTATTGGCATAGGGCATTACAGCTTCTTTAGGGTGAAAGGGGACGTTTTCAAAGGGACAAGGAAAGAGCAGTATTTATTTGGTAGAAGTATGTTGAGTTTGAATAAACTAACCATCAAGAAGCTACATTAGTATACAAATGTTTTAATGAATTAGATAAACGTTTTATTTTTTAAAATAAAATTTTAATGTGATGCTATGAGCATCAAGACAAAACGGTGCCAATTAAAGACGTGCATGTTTACTTTTGCTCAGTGTTTGATGTGTGCATTGAAATTGGGACACAAGCATTCATGCATAAAAAAAACCCTTGCTTGCATGTGTCAGGGATTTGCATTCCTAAAGTGCCACATGTATGTATGTCTTTGAACATTTGGGCCATATTTAAAGTATTAATAGTGGCCAATACAAAAACTAAAAAGAAATGGAAACAATTGAATCTTTACAGTGAATGGCAATTTGATAGGACATCTCACAGAGAAAAAAAAATCAGCTATAGCTACTGTAAGGACAATATTGTTAACTGACGACCTGGGACAAATTCTGCTCTAAGTTACACCAGTTAAAATCCAAAGTAATTCTACTGAAGTCAATGGAGTTATTTTGGACTTATACTTATGTAAACTGAAATCAGAATCTGATCCTCTCTTTGCTAAGCCTCCTAACTTCAGTGCAACTCACTATTGTGATAACATTATAATATAGTTTAATTTTGTATAATGTTTTTCACACAAACTGTATCCCAGAATGAGTTACAAAGTTCCTAATGAGAGACAGCCCACAGTATAGCATAAATCATAAACCACAATGTAGACTCTTGGCCCAGATCCTAAACCCTGTTGCAGCCATTTTGTATCAGGCCCTAGAAAATAATCCAGCCCTGTGCTCCCACCCCATTTGCAATGTGGCTTGCTCTCCCAGAGGTATCTGGAAGGGGCATTTTAATAAGTCAGACTAAATATTTGTGCCCCCATGACCGCCAAATAACCAGACCTCCTAATTGGCTCAGGAACTGCAACTGTGTCTGCCCCTTGCACTTCTGTCAGGCACAATCTTTGTAAATTGTGTGTGTCCTTTGAGATTGTGGCAAATTGTCAGTCTGCTCTCTGCTGGGCAAAGTTTGGGGCTTCCAATATTCTATTGCGATTCTACTGCTCATTCCAGTGGCTGTTATTCATTCTAGTGTTCTTGTACTGCAATTGCTGTGCAATCAAGAAAATAGTGTAGATTAAATTTTGTATATATTCTTCCTGATCCTACATAATAACTAAGATATTTAGTAGTAAATCTATCTGATATGACAGAACTGCTCGCTCCCCCCTCCTTTGTGTGTGTGTGTGTGTCTCCGTCGGTCTTTCTGTCTCTCCATGCAATCTTTTTATTTAAGAACAGGGATGGTGGTGAAACTTAACACTGCTGTTTAATAATTATTATTTTTTCACGTGACTTGAAATGGGAACTGCAAACACTTTGAGCCTAGGACTAAAAGAGGAGTTTCACTGCAGCTTTTGAAAGTACTACTGCATGTTCTATTGAAATGTTGATTTTAGTATCTTCCCACACATCTCAGTGATCAAAACAGATATCTCCATTTATACCACACTGAAAGGTCGGACACCACGCCAAACGGTCAGTAGAAAAGGTCCCTGCTCCAAGAAGCTTACAGTCTGGCAGTCAGACAGGACAGAAATGAATGTGACGAACATGGCGCTGGGTTGTGCTCGGACAGGGTTACATGAACAAGGTTACGGGCTCACTCCGTTAATTCATGATGAACAATCTAAAAAGTGTCTATGTTTGTCAGGGGCCAGCCAGCAGTAGAGCCAGTCTCTGGACAACCCAGTGAGCCCTGATAGAAGTTGTCTGATTGACCACAGGAGTATGCAGGCTGATACGTAAGCTCAGTAGCCGTCCAGTGGCTGCTCAATGCATTCTAGCCTGCTGCTGTGCTTGGTCCTGTCTCGGCCTCCACTATTGCTAGCCTTGCTCTTGCTTCAGCCCCAGGCTATACCAGCTCCCACCCCCAGCTCCTTCCTGATCTCTGACTTCTGGCTCAGACCCTCAGCTCCACCTTCTGCCTACAACTCCAGCTAACTCTTCAGCTTAGGCTATGGCCTCTCACTCCCGGCTATGACCCTTGGCATCGCTCCTGGACCCACTCCATCTGGATTCAGCTCAAACTGGTAGGCCTGATTCTTGCTCCAACTGCTAGGCTAGACTGCCCATGGCTCAATTGCTGACAATATTTAATTAGTTCACTTATTTTAGACTTAATAACACAAAAATACTTTTACGGGGGGGGGGGCTGCTCTTTTTTCCTCTTATGGCAACAATACATTAGTGAAGGGAATTTTTTCCCTTTCGCCTCTAGAACTGTAAGTATATTTGTGTCACAACAGGCTGTACTACATTGGGACTTGCTCTCTACATTGAGGCTAATGGAGCTATTAAAGAGCAAACCTAAGAAAGTGAAGATTTAAATAAACTACATAATTTAATACCTGCACATTTCCAAATGTGAACAAATACTTACGTTCTGACCTCCAATTTCACTTTTGCTAAAATAATAATCTGAACAAACTAAAGGAACTCTTAAATCACTGCTCAAAATGAAATGCAGTTTCTATTAAACGAAGCATCTTTAATTACCTACAATATTAATTGCCTACAATATTATGTGCAGTTCCCAATGATGTCAATGAGAATTGCTTGCATAGATGGAGGTAAGATATTCCTCTTATTTTTCTTCCTTTGTGTTCTTTGAATAGGAATATTTTCTGTGTGCTTTGCTATTATGTATTTGAAAGTCAGGTGCTGCAATGAGCAGAGGACACTGTATAAGCTGGATGGATATAATTAGCCACCTACTCAAGAAATAATAATATGGTTAAATACTACATTTAAATTACAAATGGACCCAACTGAAAGCCAAGATCTGAATACCTCTGAACTCTGGGGAGTTCTTATCTGAATTTGATGGCTCAGGACCTTCTCCAGCCTAAATAAGGAGGGGCCTCGCAAATCGTCACATTACTAAACCACCACATGTTCTAATTTACACAGACATACATAAAATGTGTGGTTTCTCTCCACTTTTTAGCCAATAGACTATAGTGAGGTCTCATATTAATAAGACTTACAAAATAAACACCAGAAATTTGTTCACATACCATAGTATATAATATCAGTCATAATTAAAACTAACCTGCAACTGACCAAGTAAATTAAAATATTTTAGGATAAACTATCCTGGCTTTTATATTATATATATTTGTTTTCTCACTCAATTGTAAAATTCAGTGAGTTGCAATGAGTCTCCCAGTCATTAATTTGTGAGGAAGGAAAAAAAAAAAAGACACTGTTAGAAAGCTTCCATCTATGTTCCATGATTGGAATGAATAAAGTCTGACACTTTGTAAGAACAGATATGAGAGAGGTCATCTGAGGAAGGTGTGTCTTAGAAATGAAACTACATAACTCAAACCGAAACCTTTTCTGTTGTTGAATGGAGGAAGTCATATTCTGCAGATGCAAAGCATTAAGTGGTTTTTCATTCTTTTCAAAGGGCTTTAAAAAACATTCATTATCCCAGCCCTTCCTTCCCTACCCACAAAGAGTGTGCAAGGCAATGAGACAAAAACAGCAGCATCATAGCAGTGAGGTCTTTTTATTATTGTTGCTGATGAAAGCGTGTATCATGCTTGGACCCCCTTCCCTCAAAGTACTTTCTGTGCTCATAAGAAAATGATGAACAGCCCCAGAAGCATTACCTGGACTGGGATCATATTAAGCTTTTCTGAACTGATTACTTTAGTTTAAATTCTACCCAAATTCTCAGCTTCAAGTTGTCATATAAACCTTCTGTGTACATCGAGACTGTATTCTTTTTAATCTGATTTTTGACATATTTGTAACAGCTTTCTCCTAGAATCACTCACTGGCAGCTCCTGTACAGTGCAGCTCTCACCTTTCTAAAGCCCTCAGAGAGTGCTCACGCCACCCCTATACTTAGCCACATGTACCCCCAAAATGGAAGGTGCTGCCCCAAAGAAATTTCAATACAAGGCCCCAATTTTGCAAGGACTTACACACATGTTCATCTTTACATTAACTTCACTGGGACTACTCAGAGTGTAAAGCATGTATGCACATTTTTCTGGGCATAGATCTTATTGCTGCAAGTACTCCTCAATGTGACTACTTGGTATCATGAGTGCTTACTACTATGAGTTCAGTGGAACTACACATAGTAATAAACACTCTGCTTGGTAGTTATGCATAACACAGCAAGGAATCACAACAGAGTACTGTGGGGCAAACCAGGGTTATAATAGTGAAAGATTATAGAAGATGTGTATGGTTCCATACATGTTTTTAAAATATATCAAAATGTAGGTCCAGTGTCTGGGATTGGTGCTCAGGTATTATGGTGATGGAGGCCATACAAGAGGATGGAGAGATGGATAGAAGGAGGGATGGATAGATGAGTTGGAGGTCAGTGATGGAAATAAATGATAGAGGCCAATTTTGTACATACAGCATAATATGAGTACACAAGTAGGGAGAGCCTTTGTCAAAGCAATATTGTACCATTTATCCATAAACATACCTATGAGTGTAAATGTTATATAAAAGCACAATAAAGAAAGAAAAATCATAGATAGACAAATGAAGAAAGGAGATAAAGGGAAACTGGAAAGGAGCAGCTGAAGTACATCAGACTTTAACATATTGGTGGTTGAAAGAGATCTGCCTGTGTCAAAGCTATTCAAACAATGCCATTCAGATATAAAATCCAAGATGGTGACATCAAGGAGGAGTAAGTAGGGAGCAAAGAACAGAGTCTTCATGAGGCACATTTTACCCACTCTTAGGGTCCGACCCAAGTTTCAAATTCCAGGTAAGCCTCAAGCCTGTGTATATTATGATACTCAGCCAGAAACTGAAATATTAAAATTTGGTACAACCTGAGAGTGAGAGAGACAAGGACAGGAGCAGAGTACACTCCACTCTCTTCAAAACCTCAGGGACAAGAGTGGGCAGTAAAACCCAGGAGAAAATTAATTTGACAGACTCAGTAGGCCAAACACATCCTTGATAAAATTTCACTGGTATCACCTGGTTGCCTGAGGTCAGTGGAGTTACACAGAGACGGATCTGGCCCATTCTGTTCTGAGTTTTCTTCCTATTGTTTGCGAAAGATTATCACATCAGTGCCTTACCGCCTTCGAATAAAGGCCCAAGAGAGGGAAAATATACAACAGGAACTGGAAGGTCAACCACAGAAGTCACAGACATCACTCTTTTCAGTTCTGAATATTAGACACAGCACTCAGACATATGATTATGACTGTGAAACTTCAAAACTGAACTAGACATTATTTTAAAGAAGCACAAGGTTTTGTTTGATCAAAATGACAGACTTGGGTCCTAAAAATAAATAGGTTGCATATCAGTGAGAAAAAGCATCAGTTACACAGTAAGGGGAGCCTGTATTTCACTCCTGAATCGCAGAGGGTGGGGGGAAAATCAGTGTACAACTGACTCTCTGCTAGGAGTTTGACAGTATTTAAGTATAGAATAATAAGATAGAAAATATTCCTAATTGAAAAAGTACTTTCCTCCTTTCTAGTGTAAGGAATACATGTACAATCCCATAAGGTTGAATAGAGGGACTCGTCATGTCTGCTCAGATAGGGCTTTAAAACAGCAAGAGATCCATTCTTGTACTAATATTATAATTACATATTATCCATGCTATAACTATAGTCATTGGTACTGTGTAGAATTCTCATCCCTGTTTGATAAATTCATTAGCCTTAAATAGTAGTATATTTTATGCTGTGAAATGTTTTGACTCAAACAGCTGGTAGTGGATATTTAAAGAACTCTGTTAAATGCAAATAATACTGCATCTACTAAGTGAAGTAATGTATACAATTTTTTGGATACCTTTCAGAGCAACTGTATTCTGTCCAGATGTCAGAGTTTTGCAGGAGTCAGAATTGTTTCTTTTTAGGTTTTTTTTTTAAATCATTTAAGGTAAATAGAATAACTTCTAATGTCAGCAGCTTTCTTACATAAGCAGAAACAGAGGGATTCATATGCCTAGTGAAACTCTTTTTAAACTAACAAAGACCCAGTTGCACTGCGAAGGTACGAACTGGAGGTGGTGAAGTTAGGTTAAGTAAGAAAACATGGAATCATCTTCACAAGTTAGGTTGTGGTGATGAACCGCTGTAGGCTCAAATTCTCTGATATTTGCATTTAATGCAAAGAAATTTTAATAAACAAACCCTGAATTACCAAGGATGATCTTCAGGGCAGCCAAAGAGACCTAGCTGTGTACACTAGTTGAACTCTTTCTGATATTTTTAATTGGTGTTGCATGGAGGTTATTGCGATGTCAGTCTTCTGGGGTGTAATAAGCAGTTAGGCTTTGATCCAGCAAGGTATCGAAGCACGTGAGTAACTTTAAATCCATGAGCTGTTCCATTGAAGTCAATGTGACTAGTCACATGCTTAAACATACAGGATCCTAATGAACATGAAGATAAACAGAGACAACATTTAGTGGAAAACTGTAGAATTCTTAGGTTAAAAAAATTAAATGTAGAAATTCTATCATAAGAAATACCCAGGATTACTGCTCTCAAATAAATCTGATGTACAAGCCTAGAATTTTACAAGGACACTATTAAGGCTGGCAAACCCATATTTTATATTCCTGCCCCCCAAAACTTGCCTATTTATCTACATTCTTTCTTAATAAAGATAAAATCCTAGTCTCAAAAATAAGGCATGGAATACTCTAAAAATCCCAGATGGAGTTGAGTGGACAATGTGATGAATTCCTAGTGTAGCATTTATTAGGATAGCGGTTTTCCAGGAGGGGTGTGTGTGTGGTTGTGTGTGCACGCGTAGACACATTCCGGCAACCCTGCCAAACATAGCATCCTGAGTTTGTTGTTGTTCTGCTTGCCAAATTAATTAATTGGGATTTAAGATGGTACAAGCTCTAGTTGTTGAGGCCTGATAGATTTGTTCTACAATCTGTTGGCATGCAAAAAGTGTAATTATAAAAGTTTTAGAGGAGTCAAATTTTGGTACTGTTCCTTTAAGTAAATGTAAAATTCTACAAACAAGCCAGACTAGAGAAGATAGGATCACTGTCTTCTATACATTTTTTGTCCAGTGGACTTCTGGGAAGTTTGAGACAGTACATTTGGTATTTTGTTAAAATGCAGGTTCTTCCAGAGTTTTAGTTATGTGGATCATTCATATTTAGTGTTATATTTAGTTGAATTTGGTGTCATATCTAAGTCATAGGTTCCTTCAGCATCTAGAGTAACCCAGTGATAAGGCTACAGCCAGTTCATTTTGAGAGGAGAAGGAAAATGAAAGATTGTAAAAAGAATAAGATGTGAAAATGACTATTCTAATCTCCAGTTCTGGGGCACATATCTGTGCCTGCTTTAACTTAGAGACACCCAAAGTTTGTTTCACAGAGGGCTTCAATGGTAAATTGACCGAGGTCTATATGTAACTTGCATAAAATGGATGATACTGTAGCCTCCCACTTCTTCTCATCTTTTATACAAAGGAACAAAGGTGTGACCCACCAAGACTATTTAAGATGGTGCACTGTGTGCAGGCAGCTGTGGTCTGTGCAGAAGGATCCTTTGTATTAGAGGTGATGGCAGAGGTGAGCCACTTTGTAGAACTGCATGAATGGCATTTGGCCATCACTGATCTAACATTCATTTTATTTCTGTCAAATTTTGCATCACTAAATAATTTCATAGCTAGAACTTTTCTGGATGAATAATGAATGTCTTTCTGAGTACATCTTGGCTACATGTATTACACTAGCAATATATTATCTGTAAACAGTTATGTTTTCCTCTTTGCTTATAAACAGTGTTTATAGAATAACATTATTTTGTATTTGCAATAGTTTATAGTTTTTCTTTCATCCCTTTTGATCTTAATAGTTTTACAAATACAGACGCACAACCATTAGTGCTCACTGATTCAGCTCTCAGTGGGATGGCTTCCCATTGACTTCAATGGGAATTACATAGGGCCAAATATTGCAATATATTAATTTGTGGTAGAATGAGGAAGCTGAAGGCCCTTTAAGAAAAACTGTCATGGGAAACCGTTTGGGGCTGTACCAGCCTGGGATCATGCAGTTCAAGTTAGCTTTCAAAAAGCTAATTCATTAAGAATATAAAATCTGAACAGACTTAATTTCTTGTTTATTTCCCATAAGCCATTAGCACCTGGCTGGTCACAAGAAGAAAAGACAAAAAAAAAAATTCCCCCAAAATTATAGGGAGATATGCCCCCTCCTTAGGAATGAGAAAAGGAAAATGAGAGGAAAGTATGAGAGGATGAGGTAAAACAAACAAAACGTTTTACCAGCTTCGAAGGAGGAAGGTGCAGCCTACAGCAATGAGATGCAAAATGGCCAAAAGAACATTGCAGCTGCTTGTTTTCCCCTGGTTAAAAGGATTAGCTATCAGAGAGACATTCAGGGAAAGACTTCTATGGGAGGGTGAACCCACATCAGATCAGACAGCTGAGTGGTAACTAATTAATCACAGAGAGAATAGCCAGTGGAAGGGTCTGAATTCCCACCTTTGTGAGGGCAACACATCAGGACGGAAAACAGCCTGAGGTTTTCAGAGCTGAAGTTTGCTGCTTCCTGTGCTTAAAGTTTACCATCAGTGCATCACAAATGCAATATAGAGAAAGGTAACATGTTAATGAACAATCACGAACTGCATTTCATCCCAAAGTGTGTTACAAATTTAAGCCCCAATCCTGCAATGAGCTCTTGTTCCCTGCACCTGTGTGCAGCCCCACAGAAGTCAGTGATGCACAGAATGGGCACAGGAATCTGTCTGCATGGATCCAGTTGCAGAATCAGGGCCTAGTGTTTCTTTACAAAGTTAAACAGTTGTGTTTCGTCCCAAAGGTTTCTGCCTTTCAATAGCGGGTGAAGCAATCCTTACACATTAATTTAAAATGAGGGTTCCATTCATGACATCATTTTTCATTAACTTAGAGCGTCTGTAACTCTTCCTCTTCCCCCTTCCCCTTCCCCTCCCAAATAAGAAGGTCAAGATTAGCTCTTCTATGAAAAGAAAGCATCAAGTAAAAATGAATTTAGCCACACCTTTAAGGGACACTTCTTCCTCATGTGAGTAATCCCATTCACGTCAATGTTATTACCCTTGTGGGGAAAGCAAATGAGATTTGGCCCTAAGGCCCTGATTTGTCAATGACCTCCATGCAGCTGGATCCCTACAGCTGCATTATGCAGCACCACTGAAGCCAATGAGATTACATCTATCTTAAACACGTGCTACAATGCTGTGCTGGTCTAGAGCCTTAGGTGCTTTCTGTTTAATTTTTAAAATATCTTTATTGCTTATTTTTAATAAATAATAATCAAGTTTTTTTTATTATTAATATTAGGCCTGATTGTGCAAACCTTTATGTGAGTAAGAATTACCCATGTGAGCAAAGATTTGCAAAAATCAAGCACATTGTCTATACAGATTTTCACATGGTGCAGAAACATTAAGAAACATGTTATCCAAATACTCCCAAGTCTTCTTAGCATTGACGGAGGCGCCAATCCTGCAAACACTTACGCATATTGGTAATTGGTAAACACTTACTTCAGTGGGCCTACTCAGTGCTTAAAGTTAAACACATGTGTAAGAGTTTGCAGGAGCTGGGCTTAAATGATTATTTACCATATATACTAGAACAGGGGTTCACAAACTGGGGGTCGGGACCCCTCAGGGGGTCTTGAGATTATTACATGGGGGGGTCACAAGCTGTCAGCCTGCATCCCAAATCCCACTTTGCCTCCAGCATTTATAATGGTGTTAAATATATTTAAAAGTGCTTTTAATTTATAAGGGGGGGGGGGGGTCGCACTCAGAGGCTTGCTATGTGAAAGGGGTTACCAGTACAAAAGTTTGAGAACCACTGTATTAGAGTATATTTGGCTACATGTGAAAAATGTAAATAATGTCAGACTTTTGTAATTTCTAAGATTATAATAATGCTAATGACAATAACTATCCAAAGCCTAAAATATATGCAATCAGATGACAGGACACATTGAATTATTAAATATAGCACTGCCAGAATCCTTTCTTAGTGACCTCCAGTTTCTTATTTGGTTCAAACTGCTAAGTCAGTACGTTCACTGTAAATCTCTGTGTCGAACACACTGTGAAGAGAATCCCATAAACACAGCTGGGATGCCATCCACATCTTGGCTGGTTCTCTTCTAGATACAATACAGCATGCAGCTTACTTTTTAAAGACATATTTCATCAGTTCTACAGCCTCTCAGCTGTAAAATATAACTCCCTCCTTCAAATATGGCTATGAAGTCTGATTTTCTAGTTTGCTAGTTAACACCAGAATTTTTGCTATATTAGTTAAATATGATATCACAATTAACTGACCGAGTAACTGATTTTTTGGTTGAGGAGCTGAGCCAAAAAAACTGAAAAATAATTCAGTTAAAAACCAAAACTGAATTTTTATGTGTTTGTCACAAAACAGATAGATCGATATTGTTTTGGAAATATCATCACATGGTGTTCTGAAAAGAAATTTGCTCCCCAGGACTGGCAGTTGCTGGCGAGTCTGCCTGTGAGTCATGGACTCAAGAAGCACTAGAGTCCCCACCAGCCCGCCAGGAATCCAGGCAGGGTTCCCTTTGGATTTGCAAAAAGTTTGTTGAACCCAGATGTCTCTGGCGAAACATTTTGAGCTTGATGAATCCACATTTTCCAGTGAAACTTTATTTCATCGGAAAAATATTCTACCAATTCTAATCACAGTATTTCAATGACACCAGTATTATAGGTGGGACTGATGGGCAACCTTAATAATAAGTGGCACTAACACTTCCCATTGTAAGTCCCTCCTGATCTTGATTGTAAGAGAATGCTAATTTCTCTATAGTTAGAGTTGAAATCACTTTCTGGCTGTTAGCCTGATTTTCAAATACCTGCTCCTCAAAATTATCAAAATCAAAGTGAAGTTTCTCATGTAAGATTTCAGCCCAGGGTAGGTTTTTTCTGGAAAGTTTCAGGTAAATCATATGCATTTTGGAGCTATGGAAACCAAAAATTGTGGTTGTTTACTTTCAGAGATTGTTTGTTTGTTTTGTGTGGATCACCATAGCTTCTAAACGGTTTGAGCTCCAAACTCCTAAGTTGATTTAACCTGCTTGGCTTTATTAGAAGTTCCGTTGACTATTTTTGAAAGGGCATATAAGGCAAGCAGTTAGATAGTAAGAGTGCCTTTCATTTAAATACTACAGCACAAATGTTGTTTGCAGGGGGATTGGGGGGAAAGCATGTATCATTAACATATGAGCTACATATATTACACACTACTGGGCATACTTGCAGCCAACATGGACTTTATGAAGTCTGCAAGTTTTTGTGGCTTAGTATGACAGTATACGGTCCACATAGCTTGACTGAATTCTGCATGATCTGATGCAGACTCTAGAACATCCATATGACCTGACACAGACTTTATACCTCCCACATAGTCCAGATGTAAATAGCTATGATTGGGGGGGAATGGCAGGCAGTGGGCTCCGGGGGCCTTGCTGCAGAATTTACATGCAACTTGCCATAGAGTATGGCTACTTCATTAGTGTCCAGGGTATTCTAAGGCTACCTCAGGTTATGCACACTCTTTCTGCCATTTTTTAGAGTTCTAATCTGCCTGACTGCTGGCTGCACAAAGAAGTGTGAACAGAAAGAGAGTAGCGTAAATCATCTCTACCATTTTGCTTACATATGAGAGATTTTTCTTTTGGGGACACAGAAACAGCTAGTGCATATCTTATTTTTGCACTAATCAAGATTAGAAGGTAAAGAATATGCTGCCAGTCTAGCTTGTTGATTATCTGACCATCCCTTAGTGTTTGACAAGTGCAATAACAATAACGTTAAAGGCACCTTCAGGATTAATCAGCAGCACTTAAATGCATTTGCTCAAGAAGTTTTGGTTTTCAAATCAGCTTCCCAAAATCATTTTGGAACTACCAGCCCAAACCTAGGCACAAAATGTGCTCAACCACCCTTTCCCATGATGATAAGAATGATAAGGATATTCTTGCTCGTCAAGAGAATTCTCACCCTGGGTGAGCAGATGAGTGGACATTAGCAAGGCTGTTTTAGGTTACCTGAAACAGTGTACACAAGGAATTTCGGAAAATTATCATAGCCCATGAAAGTTCTCTCCTTCCTTCCATTTCTTTGTAGCACTAACGTTAGCAATTGTAAGAAGTTCCCAGTTTTAAGTAAGGTGGTTATCCAGTGTGAAATAAAATCAATTGATACTTTGCTCAAATTAATTGCAACATAAGGAAACTGGCATTTATAAAAAGGAGTTCACACTATCACTTATAAACAGTCAGTTGAGAGTTCAAAACCTGTATTTCCTGATCCACTGTGAAGGGTCTGCATTCACATATGTTCTATCAACGGGAAGCTATTGCACTATTTGAAGTAGTTTCAATTCCTAATGCTGTGCTGGCTACACAAATAAAGTTTGTGAGTTAAAGGAGGAAAAGCTAACTAGTTTGTAGAAAAGTCCTAACAGAAAGGCAAATAAGGCAGCATGTCCCCTGTGCTGGAAAAACAGGATTGTTAAAATTGCCACAATGGGTCGTATTATCGTTAGCAATTAATTGAGTTTGTTTAGGGAGAGTAAGCTACTGTTATTTAACATGGGAATAAAGTGCCATACTGTAGGCAAGCATAGTCTAGGTAGTCTGTTTACTTTTAGAGATAACCATTGTTAAAACAGGGAGCAGAAGGAGCCAAAGTGTCTGCTTTTATATCTAGCATTCATTGGAAACAGAAATCATGAGGGTACTGTATTTTGAATGTTTTTGACACCTTATCCCACTCTATGCCAACAGGGTAAAAATTAACAGGACATCTCATCATCATTTGTGGAAAGCTTATGAGTAAAGATAAGCACTGAATGAACAGGCAACTTACCAAAGGATTGAATGAAGAGAATCCTCTCTCTAACTAGTGACAGGGCACAGGACATTCACCCACTCATTCTGCAGCCTGTAGTGCAGTCCATGGGCTGTAGAAATGGCTCCACACTCTATATGTTTTACAAACTCCCAATATCTCCCTCCACAGAACTATGGAAAGAGACAATGGAGCAGTGTTCTAGAACATGCAGGGGGTGTGGAGTGCCCCCGTGCCACTGCTACCACATAATTGGCTCAGCTGCATTTTGTGCCTTGTACCCCTGGGGATGGGGGACAGCATTTAGCCCGCTGAGAAGAAAAGCAATTTTATCATATTTGAACATGTTTATTCATGGATGCAACATATTTGTATTCCCATGACAAGGAATGTCAGATCACAGTTCTTCTCTTATTTTGATCTGAGAACGTAATATTGCAGGTTGTAAAACAGTGCATGCTTAACTTGGGAGGCCATTTTTAGAAACTCTGGCAGGTACTGATGGATTCTGTTTGCACTGTTGTAAATTATCCCTGCCTTCATTCAGTTCCCTGATTTCTTTGATAATTCTGGTCTAAATTTACCACAGCCATAGTCATAATTTATTAATAAGCTGAAAACCATTCTGAAATCTCCCCACCTGGACAGATCCACAAGCTATGGCTTCCTCATTCAGATGAGAAACAAGAACATTGTTCAATATTAAACACTAGGGTGTTTTTGGTACTTCAGCTTCCTTTGACCATGAAAACACAGGAAACAAAGCCTTTAAAAAGATAATAAGCAAACTGATTTTTGGTCTCTGCAGAAAGCTTAAAGGAGGAGGATGCACAAAGCCACTACACAAGCCTTCATGGACACCCAAACCTTCAAGCAGACATCAGGAGATAAATGTTGCCTTTTGCCATCCTCATTCATGAGTATAGTTGATTCTTTAGGCTGCCACATATCTGCTGATTTTTGTGGTTGCTTCTGGTTTTATTAGAGGGACGCAGTCAATTTCTGTCTGAAAATGTTTTCCTTGTTACTATTATGTTAAAATTAACTGCTGTACATTGTACCGAGGAACACCAGAGATTACTATAAATGAAAGAGATTAGAGAGAAAAATATTTTTCTGGTATTTCCCCATTATGTTTACTATGTGCATTTGACAGCAATATGGGCCAGAGTTTCAAAAGAGCTCAGCATATTGGGGTTCAAATGTCACAACAGACGCAGCTAGGTGCTGAGCATATGAATATCTGGTGCTATGCGTATACTCAGTTTCGCTATTTCCCCCTATTAGTCACTTGGCCAGTTTTCCCTGTTTGTGTGGGTCTCTTGTATAGCAGAAGGGAGAAAAACACTTTTTAAAATAAGGAAACATTATTGTAACACCAAATAAATTAGCAGGGGAAATCTCAGGACTGGCATAAATATAGCAGCTGAAATTACTGAAATTCTTTTGTTTTTAAATGGACTAAATTTCAAAATGATTATATCCCTTTATTAGTAGTAATTATACAGTGCCATTGGCATGCATGGCACTTTACAAACCAAATAAAGACAGAGTCCCTGCCTCCTCCCCCCCCCGAAATTTATAATCCAAGTTAACACTAGAACAACAGGAGATAATAGACACAAAGAGGAAGTTGGAGGAAAGAGAATGAGAGTGAAGACAATAAGATCATGTGATTTTTGGGAGAGGAGTCTATTATCTTAAGTTACACAGCTTTTGCTTGTTTTGGTGATTGTTGTTAATATGAATATAGCACTGTAGTTTATAAACTTGCTTGAAGAAATAGGTTTTGAGAAGTGGCTTAAAGGAGGAAGATGAGGCATGAGAGGCAAAATTTAAAAGGGGGTTTCAGGCAGAGAAGATCACATGAAAGAAGACACTCAGGAAAATATGGGAGAAGGACACCGAGACGATAGTCAGGTAGTCAGATGTGAAGCCTGGGCTAAGTGCAGAAGGCACTGGGAAGCAAAAAATGATAAGAACAGAGATGTAGGAAGGAGATAAATTCATGAGGCCCATGAAAGCAAGCAAGCAAGCAAGCGCTTAATTTGAGGCAATAGGGAGACAGTGAAGGGATTTTAAGGCCTTGTCTACACTACCCCAGTAAGTCGACCTAAGTTACTCTACTCCAGTTATGTGAACGTAACGTAACTGGAGTCAACGTAGCTTAGGTTGACTTACCGCAGTGTCTACACTGTGCTGCATTAACAGGAGACGCTCTCCCATCGACTTACCTTCATCTTTTCGTTCCGGTGGAGTACCGGAGTTGACTGGAGAGCGATCTGCCATCGATTTAGCGGAACTTCACTAGACCCATAAATCAACACCCACTGCATCGATTGCAGCGGCACCGATCTACCAGACATGGCCTTAGAGAGGCTGAATATGGTCATACTATCAGGGGAGGTAGCTGACTTTTACAGCAGAGCTTTGGACAAACTGAAGGGTACACTGTGAACATTAAAAAGGCCAGAAAGGTGGAGGTTGTAGTAGGGCGTAGAGCTGGGTTAAATTTTTTAGACAAAACTTTTTTTTAAATCGAAAAATGCAGATTTGGCTCGACCAAAACATTTGACGAATTTGCATGGAATGGTTTTGGTTGAAAACAATTACTGATATGTCTTGCCCACATGTTCAGCCTCAACCTGATCACCATTTTGGGGGTTGGGAAGGAATTTTCTCCAAAGTTAGATTGGCAGGGACCTTCCCGTGCAGCCTTGGGTGCTGGTTGCTTGCTAGGATCATCTGGGTATTTCTCACCAGATCAATTCTTTACCATTGCAGGAACCTCAGGCATTGGTGCACCTTGGTCCCTCCTAGTCTCTGCCTGTGTAACATGATAGTTTAATCTTTTGAGGGCTGATACTTTAGTCTAATCCAGGCTGTTAGGCTCAATACAGGGTAACTTGGTGAGATTGAGTGGCCTCTGATGTGGAGGAGGTCAGACTAGATGTGCTGGTGGGTCCTTTCTGGACTTAAATGCTATGAAAAAAAGCAAACAGAAAAAAAATCTGAAAAAAAGTCAAAATATTTATTTTTGACATTTTAATTTGAAAAGAGTTTTCATTTAGAATTTTATTTCAATTTTATTTTTAAAGGTAAAAAACCTTGAAAATAAAACTAAAATGTTTTGTTTCATTTGACCCAAAACAAAATATTTTCAACTTTTTGTGTTTGCTGAAAAATTTGAATAATTTTCCTTTAGGGTGACATGAAACAACTTTCCCCTCCAATTTTTCTGTTTGGCCACTGACCCAAAAAATCGTTTATTCCCACAGGTCTAGTAGGGATCACACTAAACCAAAGATTCCCCAAACTGATGTTCCACAGAATATTTCCTTGTTGGCCACATGTTTCCGGCTGTTTCTGAAGGTGTGCAGGCTCTTCAAAGTAGAGCTTGAAGGCCTGAAAAAAGGATTTGGAAACAAGGAGGAAGACCCACCTTAACTGCCTCCTTTAGGGACCATGGCTACGTTAGAAGAAGAAGAAAGGCAATGGGAGACGCTTTTAGGTACTGGAGCCATCAGTGTGGATTAGAGCGGTCAGCCACTAGCAGGAGAAATATGTCTAGGAGAACAGGGGAGACAAGAACAATGTAGGTGGTCAGTATGTCCAGGGTGACGGGAACAGGCTGCTATGGTTTCTACAGACATGTTATATAATTGTAAATGAGAAGGGAGGGGCCCACAAGACACCCTCTCTATTAAAATCTAGTTCACACTCCGAAAAGTATGAGACTCCCTGCATCCTAAACAGAAAACATTACTAAGCATCACAAAAAAGATTTTGATAAACCAATATCCAGTTTCACTTTTTCTGATGATGTCAAATCACAGTGAGTAAAACAAAAAAGATTTTGGAAGCTCTGCAAAATGTCTTGGCAGTATTCTTATCAAAGACTGCTTGCAAATTTTTTTTCCAAGAGCTAGTTTTTTAAATAAAATAGCCCTGAGATCATATTCCTTCTCTCATCAATGATAATGGCTTCTTTGTATCTTTCCCATCCCATCAAAGGGAAGAAAGCAAGCAGCTCCCTCTGGAGTCAACCATAGTGCTGCTTTGTAGTTAAAAACACTATAGAATAGGTGCAGAAATGCAACCAATATTTCCACGCTCCAGAAACTAAAAATCATGATTTTTCTGCAAATGTGCTCAGCTTAAGATTCCAGCAGACTGAAAATGTGACTGGTTTATTGTTTCCTTACCTCTTAACTCTGACACCAGTTTTCCTAGATGGCTTAATTATCCTGTTCTGTTACAAATTAGAGTACCTTATTTGTACCTACAGAAATTTTAATAATGTCTGAATTAAGTCTTTCTGATGAATGGCTTCTTTTTTAGGGCATGTCAGTTAAAATTTAAGGTAAACTGTTAAGTTAAACTAAAGGTTAGTATGGTCTAGGAAGTTTAGCTTTTGCCCAGAGTATAATTACATGCATTTTCAGATTTTGACAATTTTCTTGACACTATTTCTGGAGACAGTGCAATTTAGTGGTTAAAGTGAGTGCCTGGGAGACAGAACTTCTGGGGGGTTTATTCTTGGTTCTGTCATTGACTTATTATGTGGCCTGCCAGAGGTGAAAGTAAGCCAGTATGCCCCAGTATGGCGTACCGCAAGAGCCAGTACCCCAGACCGGACCGGCTTCCCTAGGTGGCAATTTAAAGGGCCTGGGACTCCCAGCAGCGGTAGCGGTGGCTGGGAGCCCCTGGCCCTTTAAATCACTGCAGGAGCCCCCGGCCGCCGCTGCTACCCCGGGGCTCCGGCAGCAGGGCTCAGGCCGCGATTTAAAGGGCCCAGACGCCACTACCACAGCGGAGCCCCGGGCCCTTTAAATTGCTGATGGAGCCCCAGGGGTCCCAGCTGCTGCCACTACTGTCCCGGGCCTTTAAATCGCCACCTGAGCCCTGCTGCCGGAGCCCTGGGGTAGCGGCGGCAGGGCTCCTGTGGTGATTTAAAAGGCCAGAGGCCCCACTGTCGTAGCGGTGGCTGGGAGCCCCTAGCCCTTTAAATCACCACCGGAGCCCCCGGCCGCCGCTGCTACCCCGGGGCTCCGGCAGCAGGGGCTACTGCAGCGGAGCCCCGGCCCTTTAAATCACCGCCGGAGCCCAGGCCACCTTCGCTATCTGGGGGCTCCAGCAGCGGGGCTCAGGTGGCAATTTAAAGGACCCAGGGCTCCAGTCACTGCTACCGCCCCGGGCCCTTTAAATCGCTGCCTGAGCCCTGCTGCCAGAGCCCTGGGGTAGCGGCGGCGGGGCTCCTGCAGTGATTTAAAGGGCCAGGGGCTCCACTGCGGTAGCGGTGGCCGGAGCACCTCTTGTAATCGGCCTCTGCAGCTGGTATCTCCGGCAGTGATTAAATGGCCCGGGGCTTCCAGCCACCACTACCACAGCTGGCGCCCAGGGACCTTTAAATCTCGATTTAAAGGACCCGGGGCTCTAAAGGCCCTGCCTCTTTCGGTTGAGGCCCCGCCCCCTGCTCAGGACTCCTTTAAGTTACTTTCACCCCTGCCTGAGGCAGTTTACCTAACCCAGAATTTTCAAGTGTGGATATCTAAAATCGGGCTCCTAAGTCTATATTTAGGCACCTCAGTAAAAGATCTGATTTTCAGAGGTGCTGAGTACCCACAGTTCCCATTGAAATCAACGTGATTTACAACTGAGTGATTTGACCTCATAGTTACAAAAATATTGAGCATTCATTACCCTTCAGAAATAAGGAGGGTATGTGGGTATGAGGTGTAGTGTCCAAGGGTGAAGTTCACCACATATAAAGGGCCAGCATGACGCATATGCACATTTAAGTCTCATTTAATGGGAGTAGTGGTGCATAAGCCTTTGTCGTCCTGCTATTCAGGAATGAATTTTACCCCATGTTTAAGTCCTTTTAGTAGTTACAGCTAAGTACATTTTCACAACAGCTTTGGTTCAGTGGTGTTTAGGTTTAAATTGTTAGTTACTGTTGGACCTTGTTCACTCTGACATGGTGACCTTTGAGCATCAGAGGTAGTGGGGGAGGTTGGTTGCTCTTAGCAGAGCATGATCATAGTGTACTCAGGGAGGCACCTCTTGTAATCTGCACTTTTGTTACTATATATAAGGAAACCTGGTCTTGAATTACTACAATATCTCTCCCTCTCTCCCTTGAGATTGTAGTAATTCAAGACCAGGTTCCTTTATAATTCAGCCACAATAAAAGCTAAAAGCACAAGGCTGTAGATGATTTTTTGTTGCTTTAAGAAATCTCTACTCCAATTAAAAATGTTCCAAATTTACTGATAGGTTGGGCTGCTCAGCCCAAATTAAAAGGCACTTGCACATGCACAAAGGACTAACTTCTTCATTGTTCTCTGCCTCACTGGGGTGAACTCAACCACTGTGCAGAGAGCTTAAGTGGGACATAAACCTTGCGCTGGACTTCTGCACAGGGGTGAATGGTATGTTAGGAGCCCTGTCCTGTAAATATGTACTACCGAGCTTAGTGCTTACTACTGTGAATGGGCCCATTGGGATCCAAAGGGCTATTCAGATAGGTATACAGGAAATGCCATATGGAATCAGACCCCAATAGTCCATGTAGTCCAGGGGCTTAAGAGAAACATGCAAGAAACTATGCAGTAGTCAGTGGTGTAACAACTTGCTCTAAGAAAATGTTTCCTCCTATTCTCAATAGTTAAAGATTGACTTATGCCTTGGAGCTAGAGGGTTTATATACCTTCTGACTGTTTATCTTCTTTAAAAAAATATTTACTGCTCTAACTATGAATATTTTTGCTATCCACATAAATGTCTAGTCTGTCTTTAAATCCTGCCAAGCTCTTGGCCTCGATGACATCTTGTAGCAATGAGCTTTATGGGCTAATTTTGCATTGGGTGAAAGAGTATTTTCTGTTACTAGTTTTAAATTTGCCACCTTTGAGTTTCATTGAATGTCTTATAGCAGTAGGCTCTATGCCTACCATTACTGAATTCAGTGGGGGTGATTCACAGCAATAAATGATAAGATCAGTGTTTTTCCAGGATGGGTTAGTAAGCATCAGCTGTATGTTAGAATTCTCTTCTACTGTAGGCAGCAATACTCTAATACTAGTAGAGTAGGAACAGTAGCATTAATAGCATTGCAATTCAGAACTGATTAATAATTGCTTTTTAAAAATTTCATTTCATTTTCCAACATTAGCAACATCAGGCAAAAGTAACCTTTTCTACTATATAACATGTATAAAATACCCTTTCAAATGTAAATGAAATAATTTTTTCCTCTCTGAACTAGCATATTTGACTAATTACATGGGGGCATGACCTTCTCTATGTCGGCATCTTCTTTGAACTTATTAGAAAGTAACATACAAGACATCTTTCATTTCACATAGATTTAAATTTTGACCATAATTGCTCCCGAAAGAATTAATAGCGTTTCCATTTTAATAGTACAAAAAAAGTGTTGTGGGGCCTCAGTTTAACCTTACTACTTCACATTAGTTTTGTCCCACATCCTCTCAGACATCTTCTGGAAATGGCAAAACCCCACAGCGCAGACTATAACAAAAGCATGGAACCATCTTTGCCTGATTATTTTATTCATGTTTCCTGAATGTATAATTATGCACCAATTTAGTGCCTTAAAATTTATATGTAATGGGACAAATTCATGTCTGGAGTAACACTACTGATTTCAGGCTTGGAGTTGTTACACCAAGAATGAACTTGGCTTACTCTGTATTTTTATGGGTATATGTTCACTTGAAGTCACATTTCCTCCATAGGTTCTTCACATACACACATATAATTATAAACTAAGCAAGCTATTTCTCCTACCGGCTGGGAAAGGAGAAAGAGAAAAGTTACTTCTATTTTAATACATTTGGGAGGCACTCAGATACTAGGGTAATGGGGCCATAGAAGATCTACGTGTATGATTAACTGTACATTACTATGTTAAAATCATCTCAGGAAAAAGAGTTTAACACAGAGTTATCAAAGAGGAGTATCACTGAAGGTTTAGTAGTGATTGGTCAGCTGATTGGTCAGCTGACAAGCTTCAATTCCCTGTTTAATTGAGAACATGGCCTTGTAAAAATCTAACATTTCTGACTATGTTCAATAATTGAGGCCAATTCCTGTTCTCCTTGTGTCCTCCCCCACCCTTGCTGGTGAGGAGGGCTTTGGAACTGGTGCTGTTTCACTAAACAGTGGGAGGGTGCCCCAGAACACAGGAGATTTTCTGAAGTAGTGGATGTGGGGCTACATAGATCCATCAGCTAAAAATACCTGTGGAGAAGCATAAGAACTAAAGTAGCACAGCTCTGAAGATACAGAAATTACTTGGAAGTAATTCTGCAACCACTCCACAGCCACTGGAAATTATTCCTTTCTGCTCAGGCCCTCAGCTCATAGACCAGGGGTTCTCAAACTGGGGGTGGGACCCCTCAGGGGATCACGAGGTTATTACATGGGGGGCCCCCGAGCTATCAGCCTCCACCCTAAACCTCACTTTGCCTCTAGCATTTTGAATAGTGTTAAATATATATTTAAAAAGTGGTTTTAATTTATAAAGGGGGTGGGGGGAGTCGCACTCAGAGGCTTGCTAGGTGAAAGGGGTCACCAGTACAAAAGTTTGAGACTCAGACTTTGCATAGGCTCAAGGATTTGGTCCTTTGTGATTAGGAAACATCCACTTGAAAATACTGCCTCCTAGAAATAGGAAGCTTGGAAACAAGACACATCCTGAATTAGCTCACAGTTTGTTATCCACAAAAAAGCCAGGGATTGAAGAGAATTCTAAATCATTGTAGCCATATTTTGAGGAGCAGGAAAGGTAGAGAGCAGCTTTATTACTTTCTTTAGAACGTATACCCATTCACACCTTTCTTTCAATTCAGCTACAATGTTCCTAACAGCCATTTACTATTTACCCTCCCACCTTGTCAAAGGCCTATAAAACATGGTCATGCAAAGAATGGCCTCAAATTTTTCTTTAAGAGAAATATTTTATGGCAAAAGTGAAGCATAGGACTGAAAAGAGTATCTTACCTTAGGGTTTTGTACTTCTGCCTATCACCATAGTACCTGCGCTCCTTCCACATTAGATTGGCAAGAGAGGATGCTCTCATGGAGTCTCTGGCACTTTTGGGGGGGTGGGAGGGGTTATAAAAGCTCTGTTTGGTGTAGGTTTTTTTAACCTAAAACTTGCCCAAAGATATGCAGGGCTACAAGTGAGGAAAGGGTTCATGGTACAAAGGTTGACATGCTTGCAGCTCAGCAGGGTGCGGTGAGGTGGGGCTGGGGCATATGGCATCCTATCATGGCACAATGACATAGACAGCAATCTGCATTCAGCTGAAGGAACAAGGTGCATACCACAGACTGAGGGTGTGTAGTTAGTAGCGAAAGGGGTGTAACTGCTTCACAATCTGATGTGAACGTAAGCAGCATGCACTAGTTGGCCTCCGTGACAAAGCATACTTCTCCTTCTATGAAGAGTTCTGCCTGGACACCAGCCTGCAACTCTGTGGGTCAGCCACATGTGAGACATCTTTACCTGTGATGGCAGGATTCTTTTGATCATAGATGCATCTTCTGCTGTGTGACTCTACCTCGATCCACCATCTTTTTGCCATACTTGCTATAAAAATATTGTGCCAGGTGTTGATATCGTAATAATGGCATAAAACATCGTCTGAATAATCCTTATAGTGATCAAATATAAAATGTTATGTATAGAATGAATACTGGCAATTTATAAACTGCTTAATTTACAAGTAGCTAATCCACCATGTTTTGTAATCTTGATAATGAGTCACCATTCTGTGACATGTCAGTTTGTAAATAGAGCATAAGCTAAAAGATTTGTGAGAATTAATTGGTCTAGTAAAAACACCCTTGCAACACATTCAGCCTTATTTATTGGTAATCATTTTTCTCATATAATTCAAGTTTATTTACCTTACTTAAGAAAAAGAAGAACTGAAGACAAACAGCCATTTATTTTAGCTTTAATAGCTGTTGCCCTCTCTTAATATTAAAATAAGGAAATAATGTATATTTTGTACAATTGTTTATTTTTAATCAAATATTAATAACTAAAACAGAGGAATAAAGTTAGTCACCTACCCAGAAATAATTTTAGTAGCTGAAGGGAAGCCTTTTGTCTAAATATTCATGTTCTAGTGTCATCACTCTTAAGGGATGGGGAATAGGTGGACGAACAAGGCACTGCAGCAGGTTAAATGTACAGTACTAGCTTTTCACATGTGGAGTCTAGAGACCTAGTTTCAAATTCTGGTGGTGTCATCCTAGACCTTAGTGGACACTTGACTGCATCACAAACATACTTTGCTTCCTGTGCAAACGTTCAACAGGGGAATAGCATGGATGTGACCTGTCAGGATTAAATTTAATTAATGGAGCTGTGTAGTGAAACCTTCACAACTGGGTGAAGCTCACCCTTGTGCAGAGCACCGGCATAAGACCTGGGCAGCACTTAATCCCACTCAGTCTGGCCTGAAGTGGGGCTTTAAGTGGTGTGTAGAGCTTGTGCTGGCTCTCTGAACAGGGATGAATTTCACTGCTCTGCCTGACTCTAACCAGTGCTTTTAGTCTCTGCCTTTCTTGAGCACTCACATTTATTAACTGTATCCAAACTTTTAAAAATTGTTGTTATACCCTTGGGATGGCTCAATGAGTTTGTGAGTATCACTGAGAGAGAGAGCCTGATCTGGCTCCTTTTGAGGTCCCATTGCCTTCAGTGGGAGCTAGAACCATCTCGTAATGCCATTTTTAGCATTATATTTGTTTTGTTTTATTTTACTTGGTCTCACAGGTAAATATGAATTTGCTCAATATTAAAATACTCACTTTTATCAGCCAAAACAGATTAGTCAGTTAAACACAGCTTCCTAAATGTAGAGCAAAAACTAATTACTGCACCTGTATAGAAGCCACTTTTGGAAGTTTAATATCTATTCATTTAATGTTTCTTCCAAAGGAGTATAAAAAATTAGGCCATATGTGGGTTATTCAATATGTCTCAATTTGCATTTTGGAAACTCAAACCTACTTGCAGGCACAAAAAGCAAAAATGTATATCCAACAAAAATTGTATAACTTTTGCAGTCCTAATGACAAATATTCAAAAGAAGCTTTTATGTGGTACCAAAAAATGCACCTAACTCCCAGGTTAGGCACCTAAACTGCTTAGGGAACTTTGAAAATCCCATTAGGTGCTTATTTGTATTTTAGGGCACCTAAATACCTTTTGAAAATCTGTCTCATGAATGTTAGGCTTCTAAGTCACTTAGGATATTTTGAAATGCCCTTGTACAAGAGAGAGGTTCATACCTACAAGAAAAAGTACTTCATAAACATTGTGGGTCTTGAATTTTATGTAATAATTTTTTATTCTTGTGACCTCTTCCCACACACCTAAGTTTCTGCCATTTCAGGAGAGATCAGGTCAAGCAAAGGGTGCATCCGTAACATGACTGTATACATTACATTTGAACACACCTTTAAAAAATTGCATATGTAGCCTTAAGAATCTATGGCTTATAAATTAATTTTTCTAGAAACACTAATTTATCCTCCCATGTAATAAAAATGAGCAGTTATCATAACATCTTTGGCAACACATGATACCTATGCTACCTCTGAGATACTGTATGCTCTGCAAAGAGGCTTATCAGTATACGGCAAGTACAAATTTTTATACAACTTTGAAAGAAAAGATTGTGCTATGATAAACTGTATTTCGTAAAAACAAATGAAAGAACATGTTATGCTTTCAAATAAAGCGATGTTGTCTCTTTAAACATGTAAATTGGCAAGAAAATAGTTCTAAGGACATGTAGAAACCTGTTCTGCAGAAATTCAAAATGGCTTGTTAAAAAAATTAAGTGGTGGTGCAGAATTATCAGAGAACAGGCTACAGTACTGCTGCTAAGGATTGTTTTAGATGAATTCAAATTAGTGAAATGTAGCCATCTCAGAGACTTGAAATCTGGGGACTTCGCAGAATAGCTTTAAATCTATGTGTTTTGAAGGTGAATTACTTCAACTGGAAAAGTATTTTCTGCTTCCTCCACTAGAATCTCTCACTAGACTTTTGAAGATCAGGTTCAGCCAATAAAGTCAGCTTATTCACTTCATTTTTTTCTCCCACTCTCATCTTCACACTATCCCCTATGTCTAGAATGACCTCTCTATCCCACTATGCCAGGCTGCTATCCTATCTTCATTCAAATACCTCCTGAAAACCCACTTACATGACAGCCAAAAGTGCTAACCCACATTAAGATAATGACTCAACTTTATTCTCTTCTTAAAATATCTAGTCACCACCCTCTTGATTTTTTAGTGTGGTGGTGTTTGATATTTATAAGTTTCTTGGGACCAGAACCATTTCTGCATCAGTGCCTTTTACAGAGCTAAACATCCTATTGGCCATTAGAAAAAGAAATACATGCTGCTTCTTATAGGAGGAGCAACAGCAGATGGGGAAACATACTGCCCCTCTATAAGGCCTTTTCTAAACTAGGGGACAGATCACTTTCAGGTGTGAACTGTCATAACTCCATTGAAGTTGCACTTTTTTCTTTAAAATTTTTAAACATCTCTACTACCAGCGCAGCTCCAACAGCAACAGCAATGGAAAGAAATTCTTTAGGGAAAAAAATCTTTAATTCTCCACCAACTGGAGCTGATGAATAGCAACCATGTAAGGGTCCATTGTAATTCTGCTGTGGAAAAGAATGGAGGGAAAGTGGAAGATGCTAATATGAGAGTGTCAGGTCTAGACTGGACTGGACAGATCTTGGGTCTGATCCATTATGGTAATTGCTATGTTCTTATATGCACCTCTCCAGCTTTGGCCCTCACATAGCTGGAATTCATCAAGAAAAGAGAAAAAAAAATTAAAAAGAGGAAATGACAATGTTTGCATTGGTAGTTTAATGGAGTGTGACACTCTGTAACTGCTTCCAAACTGTAGATGCGGGAAAGGATCACAAACTATAAGGAACCAGTTTGTGCTTTGCATCTTGCTGAATGGGGGACACTTCAAAGCATGGGGATAAAAAGCAGGTGTGAGAAAATTCATGTAGAGAATCTATTTATCCAGGTACTTGTATCATCTAGTATCAAAGCTTCTCCACTGTAGCTGAGCACCATTTTTAATTGTACTGCTTAGCATGATATTTAGGTGCCATTATAACAAGAGATTTTGAGTGAATGCATTGTCACTCAGCATTGTCGAGAACCATCCTGCACTGGCAGGGAAATAGACTAGGGCTGGGATATTCCAGGGAGCCTATGGAGATAAGGTGCCCAATTCTCAATGAACGCAGTGGTTGTCGAACTGCTATGATTATGACACCTCAACATGCTCCCTAGCAACTCTGTCTCTTCATGTTTACTATTTAAGTAATAACGATAGAGGATCAGGGCATCTACTGGAGATTAATGATCAGCTGGAGCTAAAAGGGAAAAGAGAAACAACAAAGGAATATGGATTTGGTTTGATTTCATGGGTGATACAATTTTCAATTATTATGTAGAGGACATTTCTACAGAATTAATGCACTGCATATTAGATGTCAGATTATTGGTATAATTGCTTTTCTATTCCATTTCATTATGATAATCTTCCCTATGCAGACAGAGGCATATGGGTTTTTGGTTAGTTACCTGGAAGTTTAATGTACATTGCTGAAGATTCTGGGCAGTAAAAGTACAGGCCATTTCTATAATTTATCATCCCACAGAAAAAATGTAATACTGATTTAATTAAAGAAGAAAGTAAAGAACTATTAAAAACATTTGACTTCAATGGGGCTATACCAGTTTACACCGCTAAAGATCTCACTCATCAGCTCTTATATCAAATACTTGCCAACTCTTAACTCCAGTTCTCCACTTCTCTATTTAGGGCACTTGGAGAGAAGTATGGTTTGATCACAGACCTCCCTCTCCTAAAGTCTAATCCTAGTTCCGACACTGGCTCCCTCTGTGGCCTTGGGCAAGTCATTTAATTTCTATTCTTCGGTTCCCCAGTCAGCAGAATGGAGCTAATACTTACTCACCTCACAGTGGTGTTATGATTAATTAGTTCATGTTGGTAGAGAGGAATTCTGAAGATGAAAAATATTATACAAGTATTATTTGAACGCAACCTCTTTGAGGCAGGGATAATATCTGCCTGTGTGTTTGTACAGTGCATAGCACAATGGGACCATGATAATGACTGGGGCCTCTGGGCACTACCACTCTACTAACAAGAACTCTAAATGCCCATAACATATTAATTATAATTAAAGTAGCCACCTGTCCTGCCAATCCTCAAAAACACTGACAGAAGACATTTTCTTAGCCAAAATCCTTTGTTGTTTTCTCTCAGCTCCTCCTCCCAGTCCCTTCAGCCACCTGATCTCTTCACTTTCCTAACTCCAGTCTCTGCTTTATCTCCTCTATACCTTTTTTCTACAGATTATCCAAAGAATCCATATATTAAGTAAATGCGATTATCTCTCTAAGGGTTGTGTGCACACATCAATCCACTCCCTGAAGTGAACATGTTTTTCTATGGCCTCTCCTGTTCCTTATGAAAATATGGCCTATGATGGGGTGGGCAAACTATGGCCCGGGGGCCACATCCAGCCCTCCACATGTTTTAATTGGGCCCTCAAGCTTCCGCCGGGAAGTGGGGTCCGGGGCTTGCCCCACTCCGGCGCTCAAGCCGAGGAGAAGGGTTGGGGTATTGCCCCGCTCCGCACGGCTCCCGGAAACAACGGCATGTCCCCCCTCCAGCTCCTACGCATAGGGGCAGCCAGGGGGCTCCGTACGCAAGTGCTGCCCCCGCAGCTCCTATTGGCCGGGAACTGCAGCCAATGGGAGCTTCAGGGGTGGCACCTGCGGACAGAGCAGCTCGCAGAGATGCCTGGCCACACCTCCGCGTAGGAGCTGGGGGGAGGACATGCCGCTGTTTCTGGGAGCAGCTTGAAGTAAGCGCTGCCCAGAGTCTGACCCCCTCCTGTGCCCCTACCCCCTGCCCCAGCCCTGATCCCCCTCCTGCCCTCTAAACCCCTCAATCCCAGAGCGGAGTACCCTCCTGCACCCCCAACCTCTCATCCCCAGCCCCACCCCAGAGCCCTCACCGTCAGCCAGAGCCCTCCTGCCCTCCTGCACCCCAACCCTCACTTTTGTGAGCATTCATGGCCCACCATACAGTTTCTGTACCCAGATGTGGCCCTCGGGCCAAAAAATTTGCCCACCCCTGGCCTATGAAGTGCTGTAGGAAGACGTGTTCACTGCCGTGGCCAGTAGGGGATGACTGGTCTATATGCATAAAGCTCAGGCTGTCCCAAGTCCAACATTCTGACCAAACTGACTAAAAACCAAACCCAAACTGGGTGTTGCACTTGCTGGTTTGAACTTTAATCTCTGAGGAAAAGGAATGGATGTGCCAGTTAAAATACAACCCGATTGCAAACCTATTGCTATAACTAATGAAAGATGCGTGTACTTTAATCTTTTTGGCCGGGCAGATGTTATTTTTTAGTTTGCTACAACCAAAAAGAATTAAATCCGTGGATGCACAATAGCCATGTCCATTTTAAATAGAATATACACACTGCCAATATATTTCACTGCATGAGATTTAACAAAATGGGGAAGTGGGGGTTCAGATCAAGTCCTAACTTCTAGATAAAACTTTACCCTCAAGGAGTCTACTGTTGAGACCTTTGAGAAGTCTGTCAATTAATATTCCCTTCAAACCCCTATGGAAACAACTCACTTTGCCCATTGTAACAGCATTCCTGAATATGTTTCAAATCAGCATTCTGAAAATAGTTTTTAAGTCAAAGTGGCAGCCCAAAACTCTGGATATAGCTTTAGGAAGGATTGTAACCTGCACTACAGTTTTTGTTTTTAACTTTGTATAGGTGGGCTCCAACCCCAGACAATTAATCATATTCTGGATCACACCCTTCTCTCTCTTTTCCCACTGGTTGGTTATATTACCTGTTGAACTGAGAAATCCAACATCCAAAGAGTAAGGAGGAGTACTTGTGGCACCTTAGAGACTAACAAATTTATTTGGGCATAAGCTTTCGTGGGCTAAAACCCACTTCATCAGATACATGCAGTGGAAAATACAGTAGGAAGATATATATACACAGAGGTGCCACAAGTACTCCTCGTTCTTTTTGCTGATACAGACTAACACGGCTACCATTCTGAAACCTGCCATCCAAAGAGTGTTTCAGTTTGGTTTCTTCTCTTAACTGCTTAAAAAGGTGTGTTGTTTACTTTGCCTAAGTGCTTCTGGGGCCTAGTGTTCCGTTGTTATGTACAAACCATTTTTACTGTCATGAATCATGTTTTACCACCCCTTTGCTTTTCCTTCTATACTAGGTTTCAGTTTTTGGTGGTTGTTTTTTTCCCCTTTCCAAGCAAACACATTCTGAGTTCCGTGTTTGCAAGCTGATAGTACACACCAGGTATGCAGCTGTTATTATTCTTTCATTCTTGGGGCCTCTGAGATCAGTAAAAGTACCTTTCAGTGTTTGAACTACAGTTGCTTTTTAGTACAACCAAAGGTAAGCTAACTAAAAGTAGCCTAAAATAATGTTGCTAAACAGGCATAAAGAAAAAGGCTTTACTGAAAACATCACATTGTCAACTAAAATTTGTGCTTTCCTTATCTTATCTGTTTTGATTAACACAAGCTATTTGCACAACGCCTTGTGCTAGGAAGTTGTTTGTACATGATTCACTCCCTTTTTGCAAGTTTCAAAGTTTGAATGAAATCTTTCTGTTTAAATTCCTCCTCCCTGTGAAAATGTCAAAGCGTCTCTCTTCTATTCTTCCCTTAAGGTTCAAACGAGCCCTCCAAAAAATCCATTAGTTACAGATGGGTTTCTATTAATTTTCAAACTGCTGTTGGGTGCTTTCTTTCTAGATCTGGCTGTTTTAACATCGCTTTCCTTTCTGTCCCACCCACTCCGACTCATTCCAGGTGCCCTTAGCAAATGACTTCCAAGGAATTTAAATGGCCAAAGCTCATTGACCAATAAAGAGATGCATGTACTGTATAACAGAGTTACACAGTTCTTGTGATTAGGAGAAAGGTTGCTCAAGCAAAAGGTGCTAATACTATTAACCTGTCGCACTTAGATTTCAGGATTGGAGAGGTAAGGGAAACATTTTTTTATGTAGGCTTTTTGGTTTGTTTTATGTTTGCAAAGTAATTGAGAATAAAAGTATGCAATTCAAAGGGTATTGAAAAATTGTATGAGGAAGAAGCAATTACTTCTAATCTTGAGCTACAACCTGAACAAATGAATGCAAAAAAGGATTGTGTGTCAGATAACAAAACAAATTTTGGAATTGTTAAAACTAAAAGATTAATATGCGTAAACAATTTAAATATATTTATGCTTAATTAAATATTGTTTGTGTAAAAAAAAAAATCAGGTTTCAAGGAGTTACTTACTTGCCATTATTTTAAATTAATCAAGTGAAAGGCATTCATTTACCACCTGTTTGCATTTTATTTTGATGGGCCTGATTCTGCTACCCTTACTCATGTTCCGTAGTACTGCATTCCTATCTTATTCAAGGAATTGATATCAGAATCTAGCTCTAAAAGTGCACTAGCAGCTTTAGTCAGATGTCTTTCGGTTTCTAGATTGATGGTGGCTAGGAAATATGAGTAAACAGAATTATATATCATTATTATTAATATAATGAATCTACAGTAGTCCCTCTGCATATGGAAGTGTTTGGTATTATTATGTTAAGAGAATGGAATTCTAACACTGTCATTCATATTCTGTTTATGAAATGTGGATGTTTAATGCCTGCATATTGTACAAGGTCTAGGAAGAATGATGTTAACAAAAATCCTTTTTGTAAGGTGAACAAGTTATCTTCACATGTTGTTTGTACTTTGGGGTTAATATTAACAGAGAAGCAGGGGCGGGGGGTGGGGTGGTGGTTGAACTCAAGTATGGGGAAAAAATCAGTTTGATCAAGTACGTTTAAAGAAAGGAGAATTGACTTTATTACTAAAATCCAGTCCTGTTCCCATTTAAATCAATGGCAAGACTCCTATTAATTTAAGTGAGAAGAGGATCAGACCTGTTACTTTCTATATAATGGAGTGTTATTTTAAGTTAAACATGATAGAAGATGTGCTCTGAAATGCATACTTGGGACCCAGTCCTTCACTCTTTGCACACTCAAATCTCCCCCTGAAGTCAACAGGGTGCACAAGGAATGTAGGTGGGGGAGAGGGGGAAACCCCAGCAAAGCTATAGTCCTTTGTAGTGCTTCATGCTGAGTTAGGCCGTGTCTTGATCAGCAAAAAGGGTGCATTTTTCAATCTTGTTATCTCAATCAATCATTAAAAGCCCTCTGCACTTGTTAAGACACGGGGTAATGACTGTATGCTAGCTGGCTGTGATGTAGCCAAGGTCCCACCTAGTGTTTAAAGCTTTACCAGAGCCTTTCAGTCACATTAAGCTAGCTCGACTGAGCTAACACAATTGAAAAACATATTCTTCAGAATGTCTATAGAAAGCAGAGTGACTGTTATAATGCACTTGATTTAAATTATTTTTCCATGGGTTTCTTATATGGTTTTGCACTTTATAATAGAGATTAGATAAAGTGTTGGATAAAAATGTAGAACATTAGCAAAAGGTGGAGTAGTTTTGCTAATCTTCTAACAGGGTCATTTTCAATTCTATATTGCAGTCTAGAAGCAATCTTGTTACATGAATTGCTTTGAATCATTTTTTTCCCCTCCTTCAGCTATTCATAACAAAAATAAGGAGCAATGAAAGGTGAATTTCAAATGACATCTGCCTCTCATTCCATTTTTTTCTTAGGCCCAAGAAATGTTACTTTCAAAATCAATCATGTTTTTTACCAAATTGTACTGACTTAAATTGTCTTGAATTGATCAAAAATAGTGTCCGTGCCTCCTTAGACAGTTCCTGCCCTGGTTAAACATTTTTCTAATTCATAATATTAACCCTGGACAGAGGTAACGATTACTGGCAATCTCATCCTACTACTAGTAAACTGAGTTTCTCAATTTCAATCAGAGGTTCAAAGGTTTGTACAAACTTCACAGATCAGGGGTCAGGCACAAATTGCTGTACTTTGCAGCTCAGTTCTGCCGATATGACAGAATTTCACAGCTATGATGATTGCTTTTCCCCCCCTCTTCTGCACACAGGCAATACCAGGCAGTTAAAAGCATGATATGTACAAGTCAGCCATTGGTACCTGAGTTTAATGAGTAACTAGCTGGTGCCTTAGGTTTCCCTGGTGCAAGGTGCATATTATAAAAGGGGGCAAATGTCAGTGCACAAAGAAAAAAAAATGCTGCATTTAGTCACCGACTAAACCAAATACTTTGAGTTTAATGTATTTTAACAATAAATGTTCCCATCCTCATAACAGAGGATATTTTATGCTGAATATTCATTAATTTGACCTGGGGGAAATATGTTGGACTATATTCACCTTTCACTTACACCATTGCAATGCCATTACCATCAAAGTTGCAGGATTAGCCCCATCATTGTTACAATGTTCACATGGTAATATGAAACTCTGAGAAAGATCAAAACTAAATCAGACAAGAAACATGGTGCTGAAGATTAGAGTGAATTTAAAACAATTAATCCATGCTTTTATCTGTTCAAAATTAATTAAGCAAATAGGTTTTGTATTAAGAGTCAGTAGATGTTGTTTAATTCAGCAACTAGCTGAAAAGTCAGATCACAAACACTAAAAAGATGAAATTATAGTATATAGATCTCTTTCAGACACTCTCAACCCTGCTTTGATCACTCTGAGGCGTGTAACATTATAGGATGATAATTAGAAAATATTAACAGTGGCCTAAATTCTACTCAGAGTTACATTCACACACTGCTCCCACTGATCTCAGTAGAAGTTACACAGCCATATTGTATGGCAGAACTTAGGTCAGTGTGTTTATACATGAGAAAAGGCAAGGAGTGGACTGGATGACCTTTTGGTTCTTTCTATCCTAAGCTTTCTTTTTCTTATTGTCTATGTACTGATTTTAAAAAAGACACAAAAATAGAATAATCCTTTAAATTGCAAATGAAGAACCGTGCTATTCCTGTCATTTGTTATCAAGATCCTACGGGTACATAGTCCAAAGTAAAACACTCCCTCTTTTCCTAGAAAGAAGTGTTTTTCTTTAGCAGAGTATTTGTAAAGAAAGCACTCTTATCTGTGTTAGAATTCTGGTTTTGTAATTTTCATGGTAAACATACTCTTTAAAAACATTTCTCATTAAAACCTGGACATCTATCATCACAAATATTTGCGGCATATTGAATTATTACATTGCACTTGATTCATTTTCATTACTAATGACATTGGTAAGACTATTCATGCATATAAAATAGGTCCAAGTACAAGAATTCGGGGTTTTTATCGTAGTATTAGCATTATTGCTATTATTGTTATAGGTGTGCGTTACAAAATAAAGATGAGGTGAAATCCAGGCCTCATTGAAATCATTGGGAGTTTTTCCATTCACTTCAATGGGATCAGGATTTCACCTGTGACACGAGCTCAGAGTAGCTGGCAATCTAGGGGCCCCAATCCTGCAAAATTTTTGCTACTGAGCATGCTGATCACTGTCACCCATTAGTAAGCAATATATCAGGTAGTATTTTACAAGATCAGGTTCTAAACAGCATATGACCTAACATCATGCAGACAACAAGTGGACAACAAGGAAGGAGGGAAGTTTGCACAGTACAAGGTGACTTGATTTTTGTATGGGAAGCATAATGTTAGTTCCCCTAACATTTTTATTTAATCGATTTGTATTAGACTTGTGTAGTATTAGATGGATTTTAGAGGTATAACTAAGGGCATAATTTGGCCTGCAGAAACTTTATACCCTTAGTTATGGTGATGATGACTGAGGTGAAAGAACTCAGCTTAACCTTCAGATCATGGGTTGAATTTGCAGGGGTGTCAATTAGAAAAAAAAATATTTTACTTCATAAACTGAACACATTTGATATTTAAATCCCTAAATAGGGAACTCTGTGATTCCATTTGAACAGGCACTTTACAGAACAAAATTGCATTCATTTTAAGTCCAAAGTCATGGCCAGAAACTCCACTATCCCTTTACCCAGTCTACACATAGCACTGAATTTCTAATCTGAACAATGCAGCCCTAGGTATCATTACTATAAGGATCAAGAAGTACAAGACGACATTTAGAAGAATTTTGTTGTTGCTCATTTAGTCAATGAATTGTTGACACTAAAGAGCTTTTACTGTGGTATAACATTTTGGGTAGCAAGTTTGGGGATAAGAAAGGGGACAAAACTAAAGGACAAAGGGAAGACCTTTAGGTTGGGATTTTCAAGAGCACTCATCATTGGCCTAACAGTGCTCCCACTGAAGCCATTGGGAATTTTACCATTGACTTCCGTGGGAGCAGAGTTAGGCTAACGCGGAGCACTTTTGAAAATCCCATCCCTAATTAAATTTCTTTACTTTTCTCAATGTTAAAAAACAAACAACAAAAAACCTTGTTACCCACCGCCTAGTACCAAAAATGAAATTGAAAACACTGAGTGAATTTTTTCTAGTGTGCTTAAAGGACCCAATAATTTGTTCTCCTCTTAATAATCCTGTGGAGCTTCGCCCCAGTCCATATGTTGTTAGCAACAATCACCTCACATATGCCCACAACATATGCAGTAAGCAATAAATACTGTAATTTCTAGAAAAAGTGCTTTGTGTCTGTAATGTAACTCCCACATGTAAAAATGGCTATGCATTTGGGGATATTCTTTGTCCATGAACGTCAGGGCCTGGTGAAAAATCTGACCTTGTGGGCCCAGGCCTGAAGTCCTTTCTCAAGACTCACTCAGGACAAACTCCTAAATACACATAAGTACCTATACTGGCACACGGCTCCTTTTCAATAAATATACTAAAGTCTGCGGGAGTTTTGAGTGAGTAGAGAAGACAGATTTGGGCTTATGGGGCTGATCCAAAGCCCACTGAAATGAATGGAAAGACTCCAATTGACATCAGTGAGCATTGGATCAGGCCCTGTATGAATAATTGACTCCTTGTTGAAAGTACCATGTTACTATGATAATGGATCTAATACATCTTTACATAGACTCTCTGCATACAGTTTGCTTATTTTATTTTATATGTTATGTTTATCTAAACAGTCTATAGATGTAGCAGGACAGCACTTTTTTTGTTCACAGTTGTTAATGTTTCTGTAGTCTTAACAGACAACACCATATATGTAAGAAAGTGTGGAATACAACATTAATGTTAGCAAAGTGAGAATATTGTGATAATTAGTAGTGGCAGGAAATCTAGGTGGCCTGCTTCTCTTTACATTTTGATTTTTACAAATATCTTGCCCAAAACAGTAACTTTCCATTTGTAATATTAACATTACTAATTGCTCAGAATAAGTTTAAAATCACAAGAATAAGGTCTGATACTGCTTCCATTGAAATCAATGGCAAAACTTCAATTGATGTTAATGGAATTTTGGTTAATAGACCTATATTTATGGACCTGTCATTAGTAGAGGTGGGAATTCCAGAACCCATAATTTGAATTTTGTAGTTTAGAGAATCCCTATGGCCCTGTAAAAACGTATATGGCTGAAGGAGAACAAAAGAGAACCAGAGAGAGAGAGATTAATTCTCTCTTCTCTGGGCTTTCCTACCATAGGTAGCTACACATGTTTAATAGTATTATAGCACATCATAAGAGTAGATATGTATATGTCAGTCAAATATTGAAAAGAAGTTGAAATATATTATGTATAAACAAATGACATTTAAAATGAGTTTCTTTGGCATGGAAGCTTATTGTATGAATCTCTGAAATGCTAACGTGACGATACCCTTTAAAAACTAAGAAAAAAAATATGTCTTTGGTGGGGTTATATGTTTTCCCCTTTCCTAAAACAAAAAGTGTCAACAGACAAAACAAATAATGAATATAAAAAACTAAAATATGGCCTATATATCTATATGACCTTTCCTGATGTTAACCAAGAAGACTGAGATACACTAGGCAGGCTTTAATTCCACTTCTTTAGTGATTGATGTTGGCCTTGGCTACTGTAACATCTTCCTCTCTACACTTCTCACTCCTCCAGTCTATCTAAAAAGGTGCAGCTGAAATCATCTTCCTTTGATTTTACTCTGATCACATCAGCCATTAATATCCCTTAATTGGCTCCTTCTGTCTTTTTGCACAAGTTGTAACTCTAGCCTCACCTTCGAGGTTCTGCATAGCTCTACCCCATCTGTGTCCAGGGCCGGCTCCAGGCACCAGCCCACCAAGCATGTGCTTGGGGTGGCACCTGGAGGGGGGCGGCGTGGCGCTCCGGCCCGAGAGCGGGGCCGTGACTGGGCTCGCCGCCCTTCCCCCGGCGCTCCGGCCGCCGGGGAGAGCGGAGCCGCGGCGGGCTCTCCGCCCTTCCCCCGGCGCTCCGGCCGCCGGGGAGAGCGGAGCCGCGGCGGGCTCTCCGCCCTTCCCCCGGCGCTCCGGCCGCCGGGGAGAGCGGAGCCGCGGCGGGCTCTCCGCCCTTCCCCCGGCGCTCCGGCCGCCGGGGAGAGCGGAGCCGCGGCGGGCTCTCCGCCCTTCCCCCCGGCGCTCCGGCCGCCGGGGAGAGCGGAGCCCCGGCCAGGCTCGCCGCCCTCCCCCCGGCGCTCTGGCCGCCGGGGAGAGCGAAGCCGCGGCGGGCTCGCCGCCCTCCCCCCGGCACTCTGGCCGCCAGCGGAGCTGCGGCGGGCTCGCCACCCTCCCCCCGGCGCTCCGGCCGGGCTCAGCGCCCTCCCCTGCCACGCTCCCCGGGGAGTGGGGGGGCGGGAGGCTTTTTTGCCTGGGGCGGCAAAAAAGCCAGAGCCAGCCTTGTCTGTATCTCAGCTCCTGTTTTGTCCTAAACATATTGTTCCACCCAGTCCTCTCTCTCTGTCTCTCTCTCTTTCTCCCTCTCTCAACTTTGTGATGTTTTTCATGTCTGTTTGGAACAGCTTCCTCTTTCCCATCTGCCAAGCGTTCGCCCTCTCCTCCAAATCCTCTTAAAATGAATTCCCTTTGCTAGTCTCCCAAAGCTGACCTTCTCTCCTACACTGGGCTCCCACACTTTACTGCTTTGCAGTGTATCTGTCTAAATTAGACTCAAGGGCGGAGAGGCATCATCATACACAGCTGTATACATGTATAGCTCTGCCACCCTAAACATTGTCATAAAAAGGAGCTGTATATATTTCCTTTCTGATCCAACACCCATCAAAATCAATGGGATTCTCTCCATTAATTTTAACAGGACAGAGCTCTATGGCCCTAATTCAGCAAAGCACATGCTTTATATTCACTTTATATTTTGTGTGTGGTTTTTTAAAAAAGAGGATTGGCAAAAGAGACCGGCTGAAACCAGTTACTCCCTTTTTGCAGTAACACAGGGTACGAACTTCAGCCTTCAGCTGAAGTAACTTTTAGGGTTTGGCATTTCACGGTGTGGCTGCAAGTGTGGATAGAGACTTTGATTCAGTTTCCCTCAAAGGCAGCGGGAATCTTTCTTTGACTTCGGTGAGAACTGGATATGGCCCTTAAAATAAAAATTTGGCATCATGACCTATAAGAAGTAACCTTATCTGTGTGGCCTTGTTGACTCTCAGCTGATTCCTCTGCCAACACACTCCTACTAACCCACCTGTGATGAATACACTGTCTACACTACAAATACAACTAAATCAGGTAGCCTGGTTACAACAGATTGTTCCCTAATCTGTTACACACACAAGGCCTGATCCTGTATTCTCTTGCAGTAGAAAGTACTGTACCATGTAGTAAGTGTTTACAAGATTGGGCTACAGCATGGTTCAGACCACCATGTTGTAACCAGGCTCCCTGCTATGGTTGTACCTAAATATAGCCGGGGCTACAACTAAGTTTGGAGCCAGAAGTCTCAGCCTTCTGCAGCCATGTACAGCTTAGCAGACGAAAGAAAAATATTTATTAAATCAAATCTAAAGTGAATGCCTGTAGTATACCTAAGTGGCTGTCAAAGCAGGTCACCTGACAATCTTGCCAAGAAAGGGAACATAAATTATAACAGATACAATTGCTATATGCAAATCAAAGACCATTTGAAATGTTATATTTGAAACACAATTCTAGAGCCAATACACTATTTTTTATTAAAGTTTTTAACTTCATTTTTATTTCCTCAGAAGGGATCTTCAAACAGGTATAGTGTTTTCAATATTCAAAAGTATTGCCATTGCATTGAAAAAACCTCACACTAATGCTGGTGTTTCTAAAACTGGACTCTGATATAATTTATAACATTTTAAATATTATTTTAAATCAGGCATTGCAAATAATTTAACTTTAGTGCTTTTTTAAAAACAATAAGGATGTTTTAAAAGACTATTTGACTTTCTCTTCAACTGTAATGGTGCTTTGTAGCTGCAAGTGAACTTTAGAGGCAGGGTTACTGTATACAAGGAATTTTAACTAAATGAAAGGGTCACACCTAAAACTGAAACTAATATTTTACTGCGTCAACATTACGCAGGACCTTTTGTTAAGATGCCCTCTATGGACGCTTTGTTTATAGCGTGACTTTACTGTAATACCTGATGAAATCATCTAGCAAGGTTGTATAGTGCAAAATTGAGACTTTTCTAACAGCAAATCTGACTGACATGTTTTCACTAATGAATGTTGCATGATCTTTTTATGCAGTCTATCATAGGAAATGTATTTTAGACTTTAATATAAAAGTCACTCAGTAATCGTAAATGACCTTCTGAAAACCAGACTGACTAATAGGATTTGTCCTAGAGCTTAAAATAACTCACTGGTGGTGATATTTTAGAAAACCTCATCAGATAATCAGGTAATTTTATTTTTAAATTTCCTGTTTTAGCAGGCTCCAAAAAACAACCAGAGTTGCACTATATAGGTTTGATCCCAAATTAAATTATCCTGTGCTGCTGATGTTTAATAGAAGCTCTGCAGACTCCTGGGCTCCACGGACGTGGAACCTACCCCAATTCTGAAGGGGAGATAAAGTGCAGATTGGCTGGGTTATAATCCAAGATGCAATGCTGCAAACCCAAACCTACAGTGAATGCTCCTCCTCTCTAATACAGAGTCCTCCTGCGCTGGCCAAGACCACCCCATCACATTCTCTTCCCTAGTACAGAATCTCTTCTCCAAATAGCTTCCCACCAGTACATATTTCCCGAGAACTTCTCCCATCCATCTTCCCAGTGCATAAAGATAACTTTGTCCTCTTACTCCCCTACAAGAACAAGAAGACACCATAGTCAACTTCTTGTCACCTAGCACCTCTGCCTTAAGTGCTGATCCTGGGTGGATCAGCGTCTCCTGGAGTTGCTGGCACAGTCCTCGTCAGGTGAGGCCCATCTGTCTCAGTGCTGAGCTTTTATAGGAGCCCATTCACCTCTCTGCTTCTTTTTAAAGTGCTCCTGTAGAATCTGCATGAGCTTCTTCCTGCCAGCTTGCTTCGGAATTCTTTGCCACAGAGCTGGGCTATGTGGGGGACTTCCCTGGTGGGCTGACCCATTTGTTGACTAGCTAAGCTTGCTGTGGAGTCAGTATCTATAGTCAATGGGCACTTGCATGGCTCACCAGGATCTCTGTCTAGCTTAGTTTCTGTAAGGCACCTGTCACCATGCTATTTGATCACTGAAGTCTGTGGATGTTTCCTGCAGCACTGTGTCTTCTTTCACTCCGTTTCCCAAACATGTTTTGCAGTTATTTGTTTTCAGGTATTTTCCAATCACTTCACTTACTTCTGGTGCCATTCGCTGACCTTGATACACACTTACATGATACCACTAACTAACCCTACTGTAGATCAAATCTCAGAACACAGGTACAGGGTTGAATGCATACATAAATAAGATTCCTTAATAAAACATGTGAGCCAGATAGAATGTACATTTGCAGTTCAACAGCATCTCTCAAACATTCACATTATGTTTCCATATGCTGTTATACTATAGCTGAAGGGCTAATTTCAGCAGTGATGTAAATGGTTGTGTAACCCCACAAGGCACTTAGTACCATTGTGGATGTGGGCCTAAGTCTCAATTTTAGGAGCCACTGTAACCCACAAAACTCCTCCTTGGTTGCCTGTACCGAAATACACTCGGCACCTACATATTTGCAGTAAAAAGCTCCCTGGGCTGCTATGTTTCTGTCTCTGGGCATGCACACTGCTGCCTCACTCTAGGTGTCGGGATGCCGATCTCCCACCTAAGCCCCAGAGTAATCCACCCGGGGGGAAGATAGGCATTCCTTTGCATAACTCACCCATGGCGCCTGATCTGGTAAGCAGCCTCTGAGCATGCCTACCAGATCAGGTCCCATTCAAAATCTGCTCAGAGGAGGAGGCAGCAGGAGCCTCCCAGACATCTTAGGAAAGTGCCCTAACTAATGTGGGAATATTCTGATGTGGGGATCCCTCAAGTTCTCCTGCTGAAGCTGTTTGCATTTTGGGTAACTAATTAAAGCGTGGTTGGAGCAGGGGGACTGGACCCAAGGTCTCTCACCTGCCAGATTGGTACTCTAACCACCAGGGTAGAGAATCTCTCTCATTTTGTATATGTGGCCCAATGACTCTTTAAGCCCGTAAGGTGCAGGAGATCCCTGTTCAAATCCTTTCTCCCCCTCAGGCGGAGAGTGGAATTGAACTTAGGTCTCCCACATCCCATGTGAGTGTTCTAACCACGTGGCTAAAAGTTATAAGGTGGGCTCCTCCTCCAGTCAGTTTGTGTGGAATGAAACACATGCCTAGTTCATTCTCACAAAAAACAATTTAGGCAGCTAAGCCACCTGAATGCAGGAGAGGGTTCCTTCCTGCAGCCCTGATGTAGGCACCTATCTCCATGAGAGGGGTAGGGTTTAGGACACACCTCCTCTTGTTGGCATCTCCCATTGGCTAACCTATGTGGCTTCCTGCTTAGCATGCTGGCTTTTGTGGATTGCATTCATAGAAAATGTTTTGGGGTAAGTGACAAAGCCTAAGTTGCAGGAAAATATCTGTAGCATTGAGTTTTTCAGGTTTAAATCTAATAATCTAAACTAATACTTTTTATCTCATTTTTTTTTAAAGAAGCTGCTGAAAAGCATTAGAATGGATAATTAAAATCTAGGCATATTTATTCCAACACAGAAAAAGGACTTAACTCAGACTCATAGGCTGGTGGGTGGCAATACAGAAGGCAGAAAGCTGACATACTCATTTGTGAGGATTCATCACGTGGACCAGCTGAACATTTGAAGCCATTTTGTTGTGTTTCCCCAGTAGCAGCAAAATGGTGTCAGGAAAGATAATTAGCAGTGTGTTGATTCACCTACACACATTCTCCAAGATATCTCAAAAGTTTTCCTGTGTTCTAAGCACAATCACTTTCTTTCCCCTCCACTCTGTCACATCACTGAGGACCCACTTTTCCCAGATTTATATCCATCCTACCCTTGAGTCAGCCAACTCTGCTTGCACATATCAGTGGAGGTCTTATCACATGACAATCTTTAAATAAAAATTAATCTTCAGTTCCTGGAGACTCCTGAAGAACCCTGAAGGTTTGGCAGCCCTACAGCCTTTCATCCAAAGAGGATCACATGAGAATCCTTTCAGAGCCCTACAACAATGCTTCTTACTCTTCAATTGTTTTCGGGAGTGTTGCTGTAGCCACGTTGGTCTCAGGATATTTCTTAGGCTTTGTCTACACTGGCACTTTCATTGTTAAAACTTTTGTCGCTCAGGGATGTGAAAAAACACAAAGACCCCCCTGAACAACAAAAGTTTTAATGACTAAAAGCGCTGGTGTGGACAGCACTTCGTCAGCGGAAGATGCTCTCCTGGCACTGAAGTTACCATCCCTCATTGGGGGTGGTTTTATTTTGTTGCTGGGAGACAGCTCTCTTGGCAACAAAGAGCAGCTACACTGCACACCTTACAACAGCGCCGTTGTAAGGTGCGCAGTGTAGACATAGCCTTCATCTTTAGACATTCAGAATCCACAGTAATGGCTGAGGTACAAATGTCTATGCAGATTAGATAGATAATCAACCAGAGGGGTTGCTGATGAGCAAAGGAAAACTATCATGTATCCCAAGGGCCAAGTGTTCTGTCTCTCCTGAACCCCTGGTTCCTGCTCACCTGGGCAGTGAGAGGCCAGGATAGGGGATTTAAACTGAGATTCCTGTATACCCCTGAGGTGCTCAACCAGCAGCCTTTAAAGGTAGCCCAAACTGGGTTTGGTTTTTGGAACATAAATTGTTAAACTTTTAATTGGAAAGAGGATGAGGGGGAGGCATAAAAGGAATATAGAGTCATAAATACCATATATGTGCAGATATTAAACAAATGATTTTCAGAGATGGCCTTGAGGTTAAGGCACTGCAGTAAGACTCTTGAGATCTGGCTTCAGCTCCTGACTCTGCTACAGACTTCTTGTGTGGCCTTGGGCAAGTTACACAATATTTCCATGAGTCAGTTCCCCATCTTCCACAATGGAATAAATACTTCCCTACCACACAGGAATGCTGTGAGGAGAAAGTCATTCATTAATATTTGTGAGGTGCTTATATACTATGGTGATGGAAGTAATATAGGTAGGTAGATATATGGATGGATATTATTCCTTAAATATATTCCAATTTTTAATCAATGCTTTGTATTGTTTTTTAAAATTCCTGAGTATTTCAGAGATTGCGCATGCACTACAACTGTAAATATAGCAACCACAATTTTAATCCATTCCCAGATAATTAATCACATAACACTTGTTAACTCCTACAGTCTCATTTTCACAACAGTTTAGATTAGGAATGGTCTTTTCTTCATATGATCCTGTGTCATTGTGAAGCTGGTGCAACCTCCTCTTTGGATATACTAGATGAGGAATTGAGCTCTTATGTATCATAAGACCATGTGCTTCAAAGTGTAAATATATATTTTCTGGTTTTCCCCATATTAGTCATTCCTAATGGAAATAAGGAAATCATCTGACTCAATCCAGCCTACTAAATGTGTACAATATTAGCTCTCACACTGCAGAGATACAGTTTTCATGGTAACAGATTTAAGTTTCAATTGACAGTTTATTATATACTAACAAAATGTACACATGGTTCTTTACATTTCAGAAAAACATTTTAAAATTAATATTGTGCATGAGATTGGTTGCTATAAAGTCTTGCCCATTCACCTTTGAAAAAATCAATCTAACGTATGAAAAGGCAGTAACAATAAAAACGAGTATCAGAGGGGTAGCCGTGTTAGTCTGGATCTGTAAAAAGCAACAGAGAGTCCTGTGGCACCTTTAAGACTAACAGATGTATTGGAGCATAAGCTTTCGTGGGTGAATGCCCACTTCGTCGGACGCATAAAAACGAGAATGCCCTGAAAACATGTACTGTGTGTTTTTTCTGGCCAAGAGAAATTTTACCTGAACTTTGTGAAGATTTCTGTTGTGTCATGCAGCAGGCAAAGCTAAAATGTGTGTTTAACTAAGTGAGTAAAATAGATTATGTGGGCCAAACTGAGGTCTCTAAACAGTTCTGGTCTCTGCACTCTGTGGTACTGCAGTAACAACTGGGCACCCACAAGGGCCCATGTTCCAGTACTGGTGGCTAGCTATGGATGAGAAAGAACACATGGAAATGGAAAAAGCAAAGTGGGAGATAGATTGCTGAAAGAAGTGGAATGGAACAGACAGGAAGAGAATCTGAAAAAATACTCAGGATAGAGAAAAGAGACATGAAAAAAATAAAGGGAACAGAGACAGAAAAAGTCAGAACACTGAGGCTTGGTATACACTTAAAGCTTTTACTGGCATTGCTATGTCAATCGGGAGTGTGAAAAAACTATACTCTTGACCAACATAGCTATGCCAACAAAACTCCAGTGTAGAAGCAGATATGCCATCAGCAAATCAGATCAAAACATTATGTTTTGATAACATTGAGAAGTTTTATTTTCATTTTGATTTTAATTGTTTTTATAACATAAATTTTGAAACAGTTGTTTTGAAACAAAAAGATCAAAATGTTCCCTTCCTATATTGTCAAAATGGAATGCTCCAACCTTATTGAAATTTTTGTTTAAAATTTTTCTAAATGAAATTTCATCAAAATTGACACACTCCCAAAGAATGCATCAATTTTGATGAAACAGCATTTTCCAACAGGAAAATATTCCATCAGAAAATTTTCAACCCACTCTAACTTGAACCACTATGTGCACATGTTGATATATTACACTCCCCATATCCATACATCAAGTGGGTTAGGTACCAACAGTCTAAAGTTTACATTCGGTGCCATGAGCCTTATCTTATTTGTAAGAAGTGTTGTTCTAAGAAGTTACTTCTCACAGTGTCTTGAGGTACTTATTCTGACTAAACTTTATGTATTACTAGCAGTGGATAACTGATTCCAGGAGCAGATATCGTAAGTATAGCAATACCACTGTGACACTGAAGTTGTACACATATCCTGAGGCCTTATTGCAAACTTAGGGAAAATTCCCTGCCAAAGACTTGAAATAACTGAGATGACAGAGTTGATTTTTAGAATTCTTGAGGGGGGGGGGGGGAACCAAAATTTCTTAATGAGATCTCATTAAAAGAAAGGAAATACATACAAATTTCCCTCTCTCTAACCCTCTAACATGCACCCACTGCTCTACCTTCCACTTCTGTGAGGAGTGCTGATGTTTAGATACAGAATATTTCTGCTTCAAACAAGGACAACAAAAGATATGAAAGGTCACACAGGCAGGTTTTGAAACTTGTTTTTAAAAGTGATATCGGTTATAGAGCACATAATGGTCTCTGGCTCTAGCGACTGGAGTTGCTCAAAGATTATTTATATGCTACTACTGTTGAAAGCTACTGAAGATTCCCCTTTATAGATGAAACTGTTATTGGTCATGAGTTACACATCCTTTCCATTTGCATCAGACCTGTTCAGAGACAGAACCCTCCCTTTCATCCCCCCAGGATACACAGACCCCAAGGAGTTGCTCTGCGGCACCTGTGACCCAGGCTTCTGTTTCACACCCTCCCTCGGCACATCAGAACCTCATTAGTTCCACTGCCTCTTGGGCAGTACGTACCTGTGGAGTGCAACATTTGCCCTACATGCAAGAGATTCTCCACTAGCTTTCAATGGCAGCAACACTTAAAGCCTCTTTTCAGAACTCCTGTCCTATAAAATGAGATCTTTACATGCTTCCTCCGTTTTACAGAAGCGCTCAGCTCTGAACACACAAGCATAAAGACCTGGCATACATATTGTCCCAGCAGAACTACATCCGACTGACTAAAATCTACTAACTAGGGCCAATCTGTCCATGCTCAGACTTCAACCAATTTTACGGAAAATAGATCTTGTCAAACAATCATCACTGAATAGGGGTGTTTCTAGTGATGTTCTGCAGGGATCAGTACTAGGCCTAACACTACTCGGTATTTTCATCAATGATCTGGAATATAAACTGGCAGATGACAAAGTTTGGCAGAAAGATAAATAATGATGAGGACAGAGCAGTCATACAGAGCGATCTGGATCACTTCATAAACTGGCCCCATTCAAACAAAATGTGTTTTAATGCAGCCAGATACAAGGTGATACATCCAAGAGCAAAGGATGCAAGCCGTACCTACATAATGGGGGACAATATCCTAGAATGTAGTGACTGAAAAATGTAAGGGGCATAGTGGACAAACAGCTCATATGAGCTCCCTGTGAAGTGCTGTGGCAAGAAAAGCTAATGGGATGGTTGGATTTATAAACAGGGGAGTTGTGAGGTGTTTTTACCTCTGTAGATGGCATTGGTGAGACAGATACTAGAATACTGTATGCAGTTCTGGTGTCCACATTTTTAAAAGATCGTTGAAAAACTGAATAGAGTGCTGAGAAGAGTCACAAGAATTATTCAAGGGCTGGAAAAAAATCCTTATTGTGAGGAACTTAAAGAGCTCAGTCTGTTAAACTTATCAAAAAGAAGAGTGAGAGGTTGTGTGTATAAGTACCTTCATGGGGAGAAAATACCAAGTACTAAAGAACTCTATAATCTAGTAGAGCAAGGCACAATAAGAATCAATGGCTGGAAGCCAAAGTCACGCAAATTCAAATTAGAAATAAGGAACAATTTTTAACAGCAAGGGGTGATTAACCAGCGAAACAAACTACCAAGGCAAGTGATGGATTCTCCATCTCTTGATGTCTTCTGATCAAGACTGGATGCCTTTCTGGAAGTTATGCTTTAGCCAAACATAAGTTATTTAGCTCCATACAGGGACTACTCGGTGAAATGTAATGGTCTGTGGTATACAGGAGGTTAGACTAAATAATCTAATGGTCCCGTCTGTCTTTAATATCTATGCATCAGTGATCTTCAAAATCCAAAAGCAACTATTCTTTTAATTGAGCTAGAGGAAAATCATCATTAGCACTCAGTTGTAGTAGCAGTTAGCATTTCTATCCTCTTTTTGAGGCAAGACTATCTCAAGAAGTAGACAGACAGTACCTCCCTCACTGGTGTTCTACTTGGATACAGAACAAAATTTCATAAACTGCTTTTCCTTTTCCAGTAGCTTTACTGTGCTGATTGTGTATTGGAGCAACTTCTGTTGGTGAAAGAGATAAGATTTTGAGGTACACAGAGCTCTTCCTCAGGTCTGGGAAAGGTGCCACAGCTAAATACAAGGTGGAACAGATTGTTTAGCATAAGTAGTTAACACATATTCTAAGGGACCATACAAGGTGAAGTGGGCAATTAATGCTGGTTTGTAATTGGAGATTTTATCTGTAATTCCTGAATTATTCTTTTCAGCTTCTGTAAAGTAATTAATTAATTTACTAAAGAAGACAAATGTGTTAGACACCATAACAAAAACAATTAACTCAGCTGGCAACTAGGAATCTCATCTAAATTTACCAGATTATTGCAAGGGGACCAAAACCGTTCTTTACATAAACCATGTTAAAATTGTTTTATTTCCATTTCAGATTTTATTCTGCAAGTCCACAGAAACCTGGAAGTTCTTAGTTTACAAGTACTGCTTCCAGTGCTTAATAAGCCTTGCCCATATTTTGCTGTAAAATTACTTAATACCTAATTGATCATGAGTATAGGGTACACTGATAGCGAGGATTCCAGCTGGGAACCATGGAAATGGGGAGTGCTGGTTCTGTAGGATCACTCTCATTTTCTGATCCAGCAGTAGCCCCTTTTTACCAGAAGATCAGGCTCCATTGGGTTTTGAGGATCCAGGTGGCCGCTGTTCTCCGTGGTATCCTTCCCTCCTGTGGCAGAAGCTATCTGCATCGAGTGCCATGTCTACACTACCACTTATGTCAGTAAAACTTATGTTGCTTAGGGGTGTGAAAAACAACGATATAAGCGATTGAGCAATATAAGTTACACCAGCTTCTCCCGCTGACATAGCTACCGCCGCTCATTGGGGGTGATTTAATTATGTCAACGGGAAAGCTCTCTCCCGCCAGCATAGAGCAGCTACATGAGAGATCTTACAGCGGCACAGCTGCATTGGTACAGCTGCGCTGCTGTAAGCTCTCATGTAGACATAGTCCAAGTAACTACTTGAAGCAGCATTCACCCAGGTTACATGCCTGTACTCACCTCAGAGTGGAATTTTGCACAGACAGGGTGCAAGAACAAGACCTGCATAGTTCATGGGAAGTTGGACCACCACCTTCCTCCATAGCCCCTTTTAGATTCTCTCATACGAGGGGAAGATTTGAAGGAAACTCATCTCAGGGAGTTTCCTGGGCCAGTATCCACTGCATGCAGGAGAGTATATTTTGCTATTTAATTTTTATGTTTTTGTATTTAATAGTTGTCCTGATCTTGAAAAATAAACTTGCACATAAACTGCAGAAAAAAAGTCAGATTCCTGTCATGTTAACAACAGCTAATTAATGTCCTCCTTTCCCCTCTCTTTGTTTAGGTTTCATCACACTTTGAATGATTTTGACATAATGACAGCTGAGGATTCCACTGCTAGGATGAGTAACGACTCCTCCAACATGTCTACAACCAAAGTTCCCGAAGGTGTCGCTGGTGCACCTAATGAGGCTGCTCTGTTGGCACTCATGGAGCGTACTGGATATACCATGATTCAAGAGAACGGGCAGCGCAAGTACGGCGGGCCACCACCTGGCTGGGAGGGGTTGCACCCTCCTCGTGGCTGTGAAGTCTTTGTTGGTAAAATTCCCCGTGATGTGTACGAAGACGAGCTAGTGCCTGTGTTTGAGTCCGTAGGACGTATCTATGAAATGCGCCTGATGATGGACTTTGATGGGAAAAATCGGGGCTATGCTTTTGTTATGTACACACACAAGCACGAAGCCAAACGTGCCGTCAGAGAACTGAACAACTACGAAATCCGTCCTGGTAGGCTTCTAGGTGTTTGCTGCAGTGTGGATAACTGTAGGCTGTTCATTGGAGGTATACCCAAGATGAAGAAGAGAGAGGAAATACTAGAAGAGATCTCCAAGGTGACAGAGGGCGTGCTAGACGTCATTGTGTATGCGAGTGCAGCAGACAAGATGAAAAATAGAGGCTTCGCCTTTGTGGAGTATGAAAGCCATCGAGCGGCCGCAATGGCGAGGAGAAAGCTGATGCCTGGGAGAATCCAACTGTGGGGCCACCAGATTGCTGTTGATTGGGCAGAACCAGAGATAGATGTTGATGAAGATGTAATGGAGACTGTTAAAATCCTGTATGTGAGGAATTTAATGATTGAAACCACAGAGGATACAATTAAAAAGATCTTTGGCCAGTTTAACCCTGGCTGCGTAGAACGGGTTAAAAAAATACGCGATTATGCCTTTGTGCACTTTACAAGTAGGGAAGACGCAGTTCACGCCATGAACAACCTCAATGGCACTGAACTTGAAGGCTCATGCCTGGAAGTTACCTTGGCCAAACCAGTAGACAAAGAGCAGTACACTCGTTATCAGAAAGCAGCTAAAGGAGGAGCAACAACAACAACAGAAGTAACTCAGCAACCCAACTATGTTTACTCTTGCGATCCATACACACTAGCGTATTATGGATATCCATACAATGCTCTCATCGGTCCCAATCGAGATTACTTTGTGAAAGGTTAGTAAGCACAGTTGAACATGATATAATTAGGGGGCATTATTGCCAGCTCTGCTTTCAAGGAGGGGCCATGAATCTGTCTTAAATAGGTAACAGCTGACATGTTTTACATTTTTCTGAACTTACTTTTGCAGCACAGTTCATCATAATTATACTCTGTCTTACTTTATTAATGCTAGTATAGTGAAGATATTTTTTCTTTTGACAATCCCTTTCTAAGACAGGTGTAAGGTAGGGGTGCACTAGTGGACAGAACACAGGACTGGGTGTCAGGAGATCTGACTTCTATTACTGTTGTATTACCCTGGGCAAGTAACAGAAGTTTCCTATAGTTTGAGTACTAGACTTCTTGAGTCTAATTATCCAAAGTGTTGTACATCTGCACCTCCCTTTGACTTCAGCGCTGGGTGCTCTGAAAAATCAGATCGTAGGTGTCTCAAAATAGGCATCCAAAATTACAGGATGCCTTTGAAAACCTTAGCCATAACTATCTATGCCTCAGTTACTGCATCTAAAAAAACTGATCATACTGTACCCTCCTTTATGAAAAGCTTTGAGATCTGTTTATGAAAGGTGCTATATAAGTTAGAAATATTTTTCTTATTATTGGAATTTAATTGTTATTGAATTCTATATATTAAAAATTAACCAAAAAATTAATCATTCAGGCTTAAATTCCAACAATTATAACTGACATTTGTAATTGCAAGTGGTTTTGTACTATCATTACAGAGAATATAATTTACTGAAATTCTGAAAATGTATTTTCCAGCCAAGTTCAGTTTAACAATAAGAATGATCTTATTATTTTACCACCTATATAAATACAGAAATATTTGTAAACCCTAACTGGTCAAAAGTTCCAGCCTCAACTCAATCTCCGGATTTATATCTAACTATTTCTGCACTAGGAATCAGTTAATTGCATGTCTGAATCAGAGGCACCAGAACAGGGGGTGGGCAAGGGGCCATGGCCCTCCCACTTTTTGCCACGGACCCAGCCCCCTGCCTCTCCTCTTCTCCCCCAAGGCCTCGGCAGCTGTAGGGAGCTGCAGACCCTGCCCGAGGTGGAGGGCCCTGAAAGCAGCCCCCAGCCCATGTCCCCGCCCCTCAGGTCCCCTGCTCCCCACAGCTGCCTGGGTGGCTCTTACCATGGCTTGGCTGCAGCTCATCGGCCCCCGAGGCCCTGCCCCCAGGCCAGAAGCCAAAGCCAAGTCAGGGTAAGAGCCATGTGTGCAGCTGTGGGGAGCTGCGGACCCTCCATCTGTCCTCAGAGGGAGGCCCAGGAGGCGGGGACATGGGCTGGGGGCTGCTCTAGGGCCCTTCACCCCGAGCAGGTGGAGGGGCCCGGGTTCCCCAGCCTGGCTCTGGCTTCCGGCTTGGCCAGGGGACAGGGCTTTGGGGGGGGAAGAGGAGGGGCAGGAGTGGGGCCACGGGCAGGGGTGGGGCCTCATGCCCTCTCCCCCCGCTTTTAGGAAAATTCCATCACCCCTGGTCTGAATACCCAGACAACCTGTCATAAAACTACCACTACATCACAGGACCAAAAGCACAATAGTAATATGTGCGAAATTGCTGATATAAATTCAACATTATTAATAAATTCCAGAGAATACCAAAGTCTGAACTAAACCACTAAAATCTAGTCGTGCAAAGAATAGTACTACGAACAACAGAAAATGCGTTGTCTGATTGTGCATTCCTGATTCGAGCAAGATTCCCTTTGTTTTCAAGAACAGAGTCATTCAAATTCAGCTATTCTAACTTCAGCAAGCTTATTACTATCCAAATGCCTATATGTGGGGGTGTTAAGCATTTCCCCCATTGCTGTTACTGTGTTATTCATCCTCATTTTGTTATGTTGTTATTATAAGCAGGCAGCATAAGAGGCAGAGGGCGAGGTGCAGCTGGCAACAGAGCCCCTGGCCCCAGAGGCTCTTATCTGGGGGGATATTCTGCAGGCCGTGGCATATATAGCAGATACCACGAAGGGAAAGGAAAACAGCAAGAAAAAGGATATGAGCTTGTACCCAATTTGGAGTTGTCTGCTGTCAATCCAGTTACCATTAAACCTGGTGCAGGTTAGTATAATTACTAGGTTGGGCAAACCTGTTGGGAGGTGGGTGGGGAGAATAAAGAGGCTTGAAATTCAGCCCGTTCTTTGAACTGAGCTTGAACTTTTTAGATTCAGATTGGTTTGGGTAAATTAACACCCCACCCAACCAGCTGTGGTGATACTTAGGATATTTTTATGGCTGGGACCAGTAGGTCTGTATTCTTCCTGCTGAGTTTGGCCAATTGTTCTATTCAAATCTAACAATCACCATCCTCTCTACAAATGTGAGGCAGCAAATGCATTTTCCGGCACCACTCACTGAGGGTTACTAGCTATGCTCACTTGTGTGGGCTCCACAGGCCAAAGGAACAAGATAGTCCCACACCTCTCTGGGTCTAACCATATAGCAGCACAGCTGCTGGTTTCAGAGGCTGCTGCTCTGTTTGCTAGAGACTGAAGACTAGGGGTCACATTCCTCCCTGTTTATCTCCTTTGATGTTAGTGATTACATTGGGGTGACTTTGGCACCCTGACTACAGACATCTAGAAGACAAAGGGGTTGGGAAGCAGGCAGATCTCCCTATGTGAGGATTTCCTTGGCGTGGGAGAGTTCCTAGCTGGCACAGAGTTGGCAGCACTGGTTTCTATGCCACCTTTCTGGAGCCTCCAGTTTAGGATTATGGTAGAGCAGGAATGGGATGGCCAGATCACACAGTGCTCCAGCAATTCCTGGCTGGCAGATAGCCCCTTAGGTGCTATTACTAGCTGACAAACTTTAGGACAGCCTCTAGGCTGTTCTAAATTACACTGGGGCAGGTGGAGAACCAGCCACAAGATCAGAGAACAGCAACTAGTTCCTTTCTACCACCCCCTTAGCAACAGCCTGTGGAAGCTGGGTGCAGCTGAGAATCTAGCCCTTGGTGTTTATAGGAGAAAATGGTAGTGGCTAGAATGAAGTTGTGGAAGTCCGCAAGACCCTGTTTGAATAGACTTCTGTTTGGACTAAATATTATGAGGTAGAATCTACATTCAAGTGACCAGAGTGAGCCACTGAAAAAAGGAATCATGTCCTCTCCCTACAGTGTAATCATAATTGTAAGAGACAAACTAATAATAAAACACCACTGATGTTACAGTAAAAATGCACTTGATTGTAGTTGTAACATTATGAAATACTCTAATAATCAATTACAAATAAGTGGAAATCACTTTTAAGATATGCACTTATCTTAAATAAAATAAAAAAAGATGAACACTCCTAAAGGAAGATGCCATCCTGACAGTTTGATGATGTAGTTTGAGAAAAGAGGCATTCAGCTTAGTATTTGCATGACAAAAGTAGGTTTTCAAAGACGAGGTCTGTTTTCAAAGAAAGATTTGAGATAATGTAACCTATATCCTCAGACTCTCTGGGCAAAATGTCAGTTCTCAGAGAGAGCATTCCCACCCTTCATAATTGTGAATACAGCTTAGGAGTTTCAGGTATTTCTAAAGACTATTTGAAAAATGATTTTTGATATACACACTATATTCTTGCCTAGTAAATATTTATTGACAGTATCTAATTTATTAGAACTTCAAAGACAGGCCAAAAGCAGACTCTTGAGTTCACATATTTCCAGATTTTAGGAAGGTTTGGATAAAATCCCTAGATCCTAACCTGCCCCTGTGGTACTGGTTCCAATACCTGAATGGAAAGGACTAATTGCTGATTCCTGTCAACGTGTGCTCAAAATCGTATAAAAAGAGGTGTTCTTGTGAAGTTTTTTTTTTTTTTTTTTTTTTTTTTAAAACCAAAATGGTGGGAAACAGAACTGTTGATCTCACATGATTTCTGCCAGTTTGGAATAAACTCTTGCAAGATTTCAACACCATTGAAGCCAAACCTTGATTTGGCTTCAGATCTGATCCATTGGGTAAAGCTAATTCAGATCCCAATCCAAACATCACCTCCTCCAGCCATCTGTAATTATAAGTAGTCATTCAGTTATCTATAAATTTATTGTTGAAATGTTAATTAATCAAAAGCTGACTGTACATTTTGAGGAACACACAGAATCACACATGTGACTGCTGGAGATTTTCAGCAGGACAAATTTGCTTCCTAAGCAATGCAGCCAAACTCCATTCAGAAATGTGTACAGACTCACAGGCCTTGCATGTATAACCCTCACTGTTCATAGCTCTTTCCCCCGGTTCTTCTATTTATTGCAAGTTACCTGCTTTTTGACATGAGAAGAAAGGCGTAAGAGGTTTTTTTTAATTAAATAAATAAACTGAAACCAGAGTCAAGCAGAAAGATGTGATGAAATATGTGCAGCTAAATTAAGCCAGAAAAATATACTACAGTAAGTAACTATAGTGCAGAGTTGGCCAAAGTGAAGCCTATCGGCCAACTGCTACCCACAGAGTTACACAATACAAATCACACTCTTCTTTTCATACAGCAATTCTGCCTATGGAAACTTTGGGTCCCAGCATGCAATACTCCCACCTTGATCTCAGAGGCAGTAACTAAGATCAAGATGGAGCACTGCATGCTCAAACTTATCATCTCCTTAGGCCACTAGATGAGGACAACTGTAATCTGAACAGATTTCTGTAAATTTGATGTAGCCTTCAAGTTTCCTGACACGTTTTCAGTGTGACCCTCATGGGGGTCCTGCTTTAAGAGCCCATTGAGATAAAAGTGTTTGAAAACTATGCAGTACATACAAAATTGTAGTACTGAGTCCATGAGCACACCTTGAAATATTTATAGTAATTAACAAATGAATTGAGAAGCACCCCTAAGACCTTGTATGTTGTATATCACAGTGATGAGCGTGGTGTAAATTACCTAGCAAGAGAGGTTTCTTTTACCTTGGAAAGAAAGCACTGTAGATGCAACTCCAATATGTTTTTGTGTATGTGGTCTGTTCTAGTGGCAATCCCTGCTATTGGAGCCCAGTACTCCATGTTTCAGGCAGCTCCAGCAGCCAAGATGATGGAAGATGGCAAAATCCACGCAGTGGAACATATGATCAATCCCATTGCTGTCCAGCAGGATCCAGCTAGTGTGGCAGCAGCAGCGGCAGCAGCAGCTGTTATACCTGCAGTTTCAACCCCTCCACCTTTTCAGGTAAATTCAGCATGCAGTCCTTGCTAAGCTTATCTTGGTACATTGAAACCCTGGCCTCTTGCCATGCTGCAGTTTAAAGGGAGATTGTTTAGTTATTAGACTAAAAAAAAACAGCCCTACCTTGACAGTTGTCTCACACTGCAGTAAATCACTTAGCCCCAAACAGGTAAAGTAGGAGTCACATTAACTATTGCACAGATTAGCTAAATCTCAAAAGGAGTGTTCTGTGTAGAGCTGGAGTGCTACTGCACAGCCTCAACATGCCTCTGCCAGAACTGTGTGCCCTGATGCTATGCTAGGGTCTCCTTGGGCTTGCAGGGGGAAGAGTTGAGAAACTTGCAACACTGGCTCCCTCTTCAGTTTGGGGTCTTTTTCCATCTCATTTTAATTTATTTTCTCCTCCCCGTATAGCACAGGGCCGGAGAGCATATTGGCCACAGAGAAAAAGGAAGGTAGTTAAAGCACAGGTAGAAGCAATTCTACTCGTGCCTTGGCTTTACTACAGAGTTGCTGTGCAACATTAACTACTCTGTACTTCACTTACCCAATCTGTCAAATGGTGATAATTACCCTTCTCTATCTCCCCAGAGTATTGTGAGAATAAATTCTGTAATGTTTCTAAAGCACCTTGGGATCCTCTAATGGAAGGTGCTATAGCAGTACAATGTGTAATTGCAACAATTAAGAAGATCTTTGCAAATAGTAAAAAGCTCTTAAATCTGACATAGGATGAGAGAATTCATGTTCAACAGAACAAAATACAGCTAAGGCACTTTCAGCACTTATTTTGGGGAGTCTTTAGTTCAGCAAGTGGAAACTGGACATACATAACATTAAAAAAAAAAACTGTTTTGCCACTTTTGTGCATGTGGGACTAGACACAACCCCAGATCCCTTCTCAGCTTGAGGTGTTTTGTTTTGTTTTTTACTGCTCTAGCCACACCAACCTTCACATGCCATTACTACCTAGAAGAAATACATAGCTCACCCTTTGAAGCCTGCTAGCATCATTCCTATAACTGACTGGATATTCTCTATTGATAGTGCTGAAGTGCTTCCCTAAAAGGCTGTTGGTGTTGCCTCGGTAGCAGTGCCAGTCCAGTCAGGGAGCAAGAAACCAGGATGGGAATCCATCCTGAAACCCTCTTATGGGAAAGTCACCCACGCTATGGCATTGGCTGGATCTGTAAGGGTTTATTTTGATATGACATATTGACTTTTTTTGTGTAGTTCCATTCCATTTATTATGTTAATAGTGAAAAAAAATGACACTCTGAGGCTACTACAGCTCCAGAGTTACTCTGTGTAATTACATTGTGACAGACTCTTTGGGCACAGTAACATTTGCAAAACAAATGCCTTCCTTTTTATTATTCCTTATTTGTCCTGCAGCCCCATCCTGGGCCAGGAGCTGTACAAACACAAAACAAAAAGACTCCCTGCCCCCAAAGAGCTTACAATCTAAGTAAACTTGTTGCCATATCACTGATCTGCAAAGCTCTTTGGAAACAAGTCGTGAGATTTCAGAAGGTGAACAGGGACAAGGGGAGGTATTAATAATACTTTGCACTTCAATAGCACCTTCTATACAAGAATTTCAGATGTGTCACAAGCATGAATGAATTTAGCCCCACAACAAACAATGGGTTAGGAAAAGTATTATTACACCCATCTTACAGAATTGAGGCCCGGTGACCTGTCCTGTGTCACAGCTAGGAATAGAGCCCAGGAACTTGATTTGCCCCTATGGGTGCTGAGAGAACTGACACCTCCTGCACCAGCAAGGGTAGTGGTACCAAAGTGGGGAATGTACCCTTAGGTGAAGGCAGGCAGTGGTACCAATGCTGCCTCCAGCAGAGGAAAGCAGTTTCAGCTTACCTTTGGAGTTCCACAGAAGCCCTACTGGCGAAAACTACCTGGGAGATATCTGAGACATTCGAGAAGGGACAGTCCTTTCCCTGAAGTGCTCAAGGAAAGACAGAAATGTAGACAGAGTTTAGGGAGTTGTCTTTTTGTATACAAGTCAGCTAGATTCACTATGGGCCATGTGGCAAAAAATGCATCTTTAAGAGGGATGTATATATGGATGGGGAGGTTGAACCATGCATAAGGGCCATGTGGAAGAAGACACGAAAGTGACCGTGTGGGCAGCTGAAAATGAGGAGACAAGGCTGGGAACACTGGTGGAGCAGAGGAGGTGAGGGGCAACACGAAGTTTGACGAGAGGATAAATGGGAAGGAGCAGTAATATGTTAAATTTAAACTTCTTGTCTCTGCCTTCAGAAATCTGTAATAGTAGCTGAGGAGCCAGAGAGAGTCAAAGACAAAAGTGACATCACCCTTGTGCTCTAGCTCCCTCTCTCCACAGTTGGCCCTGCCTACTTTCTGGCCTGTGCTTGCTGGTTCCAGGTCCCCTGGAAGAGCAGGTAATGCACATGGCTTCACTGGTTTGCCCCCCCCCATCACCCATGACGTGCCGTCTCTACCCTTACAGGCCCACAGCCTTGGTCTTGCTAGCAGAATCAAATCCACAGTCTCCTAACTCCCAGTCCTATGCCTTCACCACAAGATCATCCTTCCTTAACTTTAAAGGATTCACTTCAGTTTTTTAATGTGTGAAATAATTATACTCAGCCTAGTAGATTAGATTGCTAGTGACTGGATAAAATCTGTGAGTTGGAATGTTAAATGCCAATTTTTTGTCCCCAGGGTCGCCCCATAACTCCAGTGTACACCATGGCTCCAAATATTCAGAGAATTCCTGCTGCAGGGATTTATGGTGCAAGTTATGTTCCGTTTGCAGCTCCTGCTGCAACAACAGCAACTATAGCCACACTACAGAAGAACGCAGCAGCAGCTGCAGCAGCAGCAGCAGCTTATGGAGGCTATGCCGGGTATATACCTCAGGCATTTCCTACTGCAACAATCCAGTTTCCAATACATGATGTCTACCAGACATACTGAAACTATCAAACAGTGGGGGGTGAGGGGTGGGGGGACGGGAGGGGAGGGACAAACACTGAAGGAACACTTTACTATTTATGAAGAAAGAACCTACTGCAAAAGAATATGTTTGGACTCAGTAAACTGAAAAAAACCTGAAAGTGAAGAATGTTATCAAATATTATGTTTGAAATATTTTATATATGTGACGTTTTCACTAATTTTTTAGGATATTTTTAAAATTTAACATACCTGTATTCATACATTTCTAAGTGACCTACATGCATTAAGCCCATTGCCTATACAAATTTATACACAGTAGTGGGATTGCATAGGGGTTTTTTGGTTGGGTTTTTTTTTTTTTTTTTTAAGCAATTATATTTTCAATATATTTGTGGTATGAAGGTTATTTTTAGTAACTTCTGCACTCCAGAGAATTCTATTTTGTAGTGCCTTTAATAATATATCAACTATATATATATATATTAAAAAAAAAAAGTACATCTGAGCAGCTAGGAAATGTATAAACAATATATTTTGAAGAATATTTTCAATATTTAAAGAATACATACAATAGATTTTTGTTTGTTTTTGTTTAAAACAACAAGTATCTTATTTAAAAAGCTATACTGGAAAGTGCAATTTGAAAATGAGCGAGACCTCTGCATTTTGTGCTGGCATTAGTACAGTTCGTTTATCCCTATCAAAAATCACAGGCAACAAACATCTATTTAAAAAAACCAACCTCATAAAACAAACCTCTTTAAAGCATGATTACGTGAATCGTTTTAGCTAAAGAAGAGGCTGCTGTGTTTTCCATAACATCTGGCTTTTATATTTATTGAAGTCACTTCTAGTTCAGTCTCTGAGCACATGCTCAGAGTATCTAATATTTCATGAGAGGTATCTTGACTTAGATCTTCTTCCAGTATAAAACCTAGTTTCTTTTTAAATGCTCTTTTTATTTTATTCTTTTGAAGTGTAAGTAGTAGTGACAGAGAATGTATGATATCTTAGACAGGGCCAAATGTGCTTTTGTCAGCAGGAAGTACTGCATTATTTACCTGTAGCTTCATCATGTTTCATGCAAAATTTCTAAGGTACTAGGGGTGTTAGTGATATTGTACTTAATAAAATGGGGCTAGCCTCCTTCCCATTCTCCCTTTCACGCCTAATTCCCATTAGCGTTAATTGGAGTTATGCATGCACATCAGGGAAGGCAGAGACTATACCCTTATGAATTTAAGAAATAGAGTTTGTAAATATCTTCTAATATACATTTTTAAAGTCATTTTATGTTGCTAATTTACATGGTATGTGGTTTGCCACAAAACAAAACAAAAAAACATTTTATTTCAATGTTATTAAAAAGTTTGTTTTATTAAGAAGTAAATATATTATTGCAGTGTTTTGTGGCCTGTTTAAAGGCTTTTATTTACTAATGCAGTGAATGTAAAATACAGTAAAATGTCAAAGGAATAGCTCACTCACTTTATGAAGTGCATCAGCTTTGCCAAGACAACTCTAATGAAGTGTGGTGTGCAATAGGGTAGTGAATAAACAATTTTGCTTTCTTTTTTAATTTAAGAATCAACTGTAGGTCCATACAATAAAGGTATCTTTTGCCCACTGACAACAATTTCAGATCATATCTAACTAAAATAAGTGACCACCTAATATGTATTTTCTCAACTTAAGTTGGGCCACTGTTTTTTACTCAGCAACACTCTGTTATATTTAATGCTATTTAACTATTATCGAAAGTACTGTGAGGAAGTTAACCATTTAATCAGACTCTGCCCCCAATGCTCCTTCCCAGGAGAGTTTTATCACATGTTCCAGCCTTTCCAAAAATGCACCTAGACCTTAGGCCCAACCCAACTGGAGTGTTATCCAAGGGCTTGATTGCATGGAATGGGCAGCCTTCAAAACCAATCTCTCCTGGGAATCAGTGGGGAATAGAAGCCCAGCCCAGCAGAAGTGGGAAATAGTTCCCACCTCTCCTGCCTTTGGCTAAGTCATCTCATGCCAAGCAGTGGCCACAGATAAGACCCAACATGAGTAAATGCCACTTCATGCAGCTTCAACACCTGACTGGATGGCTGCATAGAAACCCATTGGGTCAGCAGAGGATGATACAATGGAATGTGGGTTGATACTCTGCTTCACCCCATCCCAGCTCCTCCACCAAAACCTTGGCAAGTTCCAGCAGTGGAGAGATGGTGGGGGGGATAATGTTGAAGCCATCACGCCCCTGCCCCCATTTCTGTGCCCACCAAGTGGAATCCACCCAAATCCAAGTCTCCTCTGCTTGCAGAAGCAGAGGGCGTGATCCATTCCAAGGTCTTTAGTTTAAACAGCAACTAGAGTTCTTACTGTATTTTACATATGCCTGTATATTATGTGCAACAAAAATAAAGATGGAAATGATATCCTAACGTGGCAGACACCAAGAGACTTTAAAAACAAATGGCCTTGATGACTGGAGCTCTTTATGGGCTCCGGGGTCTGTGCTAGCAGCTCCAATGGCAAGATTGGGCCAAAAGTTGGTAGTACGGTCAGTTAGGTATCTCTGAGCCCCGCACCTGTGGTCTGTCTTTATACCTGTTTCTCCACCATTTCATGTACACTACTGAGGTAAGTTTATGACTTGAAATGTGAACATTTTTAGGTTAAGAACAAACTATATAAAGAAATATATATGTATATATAAATATATACATATATTAGCGTGCCTCATTTTCAGAAGTGCTAGTATTTTGGGTGTTTTACTATATCTCTGTTCTTTGTATTGTTTAAAACTTCTGAGTTTATTTAGTTCTTGCTCCATTTATGGTACGGTCCTAGGATGTAGTAAATAAAGCATTCTTTAAAAACAGATATTGTTACTTCATTTTAAAATGCTGCTTGCCAGGTTTAGTCACAGAGAAAAAGCTGTTGCATGTGATACACTCTGTCCAATTATTTGCAACAGAAGTGGGGCAAATGTGTGAACTGAGTAGAATTTGTGGTTAAAGTAAAGTAAATTGAAAGAGGAGGCTCTTGCCACACGGCCAGAGTTGGGGGAGCACTCTCTAGATTTTTAGCAGCACCAGACAAGGAGGAACACTTGGACAAGGAGGAGCATACACTGTTTTTAGTAGAGAAAGGGGAGATGTGCTGCTCCACTGCCCTCCCTTACTTTAATCCCTGAGCAGAACATACCAACTATGGGCCCCAATCCAACTCCCGCTGAAGGTAATGGGAGTCTTTCCACTGATTTCAATGGGACTTGGATCAGGCCATATAATTTTTCACCTCTTGGTTAAATTCTTTCTCTGGACACAGATGGAGCTGAGTTTGGTGTCTGACTTTAATTTCCATTTATCCACAACACAAAACTACCACACAGTTTTGTGCGCTGACTGGCAGTTTTTGCAATAGCAGGGATGTTGCAGGGCAGCACTAAAAGTGAAATATATTGGCAAACTGGCATAGGGAATCTTACATATTGCCTGCATTTACTATGCCCGTCGCAGTTCAGGGCTAAGAGTCCTTCATTTGTTTTTTTCATTTGCACTAAATTTGTGCACAGACATTTAAAGAAAAAAAGATACTGATCTTTCATATATTTGTCCCTTCTCAGCATATCTTCTCAATATATATAGTTTCCTTTTTAAAAGTTAATTTCAATGGCTATAAAAGGCTGTCTGGCAGCCCTGCAGGCCAAAGCCTTCCTCAAAGCAGGCAGTAGCAATACCATATTCGCCTCACGGTCTCAGAACCCCCAAATACTTTTAAATGTCAGATGATAGTTAAGACTCTGTGCCAATTCAGTCTTTGCCTTACTCCCTTGACTGCCTTTGTAATGTAGACACCTGTGTAGGAACTGGAATGAAGCCAACAACTCATTTCACATAAGCTACCAAACAACCATGGACCTGAATGACATTTGAATCAGAACTACAGATGAATGACTCCATGGTCCCTTATCTATCACAAGGGTTCTCAGCCTTTTTCTTTCTGAGGCTCCCACAACATGCTATAAAAGTTCCATGGCCCACCTGTGCCACAATTGTTTTTCTGCATATCCAGAAGATTAAAAGCCAGGGCCAGCATTAGGGGGTAACAAGCAGGGCAATTGCCCAAGGCTCACACCACAGAGGGCCCTGTAAAACTAAGTTGCTCGGGTTTTGGCTTTCAGCCCCAGGCAGCGGGGCTTTGGCTTTCAAAGAGTCTAATGCCAGCTCTGCTCTCTGGTTTATTTTGGCAGACCCCCTGAAACCTGCTTGCAGCCTTCCAGGGGGCCCCAGACCCCTGGCTGAGAACCGCTGATCTATCCCTCTGCGTCTTATACTTGCAGAAGGTTCTGTGAGGATTTTCTGTCACAGTGAAGCATGCACTACTGAAACCCAGGGTAGCCTTGCTATCCTAGAGTGTTTCAGTTCTGTCAGTCTTCAAGCAGGGTCCCCCCTTAAACAGAATGTGCTAATTTTGCCTATATCTGTTTGGGTTTTTGCGTAGACTTTTAGAGAGTCTCTGTCTTCTTTTTCTCTTGGTGTGTGCGTGTGCGCACACATTAATCTGTGGCCAAATTTACTGAAGATACCAAAATTGGTGGAAAAGCAAATACAGGGGGAACGGAACCAAACTGCAAAGTGACCTGGAGCGATTAGAGCAATGAGAGCTGCAGGCAACCAGGGAAGGATTAGTACTAATAAATATGGAGTCCTACATCCAAGGACAAGGACATCAACTGCATAAATACATCACATGCAGTTACACCCAGCATGTGAAAGCAAATGTTTTTATAACTCACCTGTCCCTTAGCATGATGAAATAATGGCTGGGAACCTTTGCTCACATACCCTGGTGATCAAAAATAGTCTTGAATACAAACTGTTAGAGGAACCCTCCAGTAGGTTTCTTTAGCCATATCTGTGGTAAGAATTTTTTCCTAAAAATTCCCACTGCCGTTAACACCAGCTCAGCTGCACCTGTACAGGGGCACTAACCATTGCACACCAGCATTAGCAACCCTGGCAGGTCAAGTCTAGACGATCCACCTGCTCCAGCAGTCATTTTCTGTAGCAGGTCAATTAAGCCTGCTCACAGCATGACTAATCAATATGATGCTGAAAACAGGTTTCAGAGCCAGAGAGCCATCCACATTGTAGATTAACAGATTATAAAGCCAGTGATCTAGTGTGACCTCCTCCATAATGAAGGCCACAGAGCTGCCCTGAATTAATTCTTGTTTGAACTAGAGCATATCTTTTGGGAAAACATCCAATCTTGATTTTAAAATTGCCAATGATGGAAAATATACCCTAACCCTTGGGCAATTGTTCCAATAGATAATTAACCTTACTGTTAAAAATTACATGCTATTTCTGCTCTGAATTTGTCTAGCTTCAACTTCCAGCCATTGGATTTTGTTATACTTTTGTCTGGTAAATTAAAGAGCCCTCTTATCAAATTTCTGTTCCCCATCTAGGTACTTATAGATTGTGATCAAGTCATCACTTAACTTTCTCTTTGTTAAACCATACAGATTGCGCTCTTTGAGTCTGTTACTCAAGGAGCTCAATAGAGTATGTTTTCCCATTCTTTAATCATTCTCATGGCTCCTCTCTGAACCCTTTCCAATTTATCAACAACCTGCTTGAATTGCGGACTCCAGAACTAGACACAGCATTCCAGTAGTGAGCACACCAGTGCCAAATACAGAGGTTTAACCTCTTTTAGTCCTAAGGCTTCCAACGTTGCTAACACACTAGCTGCCACACCAGATCACACCAAAAATCCAAAGGAGGGCTTCCTGGGTTTAGCAGAGGGCCCTATCCTGTGAACTGCTGAATGCCCTCAGCTCCCATTGCCTTCAGCTCGAGTTGGGGATGCACATCACTTCTCTCAGGGTCAGAGACAGCTAGCCCAACTACTGCATGTTAAGGGAGCAGGGAGACACAGGCAGAATTTTGCCCTAGCTATTCTGAGTGAGATTTGGGAGCTATTGTGACCTTGGCGTATGCACATTCCATAGGTGAGGTTCATTTTTGATTTCTCCAATTAGTACACTGACTCCACCACAATTAGTCCCCAATTAGTGTCCCACCTACATTTATGCTGAAGGATAAATAAAAGAAACCCACGCACCTGACTTGTGTTTGCAAAGAGAAGCTGTGCTAAGATCTACAACACAGTTTTCTGTTAACTATAAAATCAAGCACTCTTCCCAGGGAGATGAACAGTTGTTTTACTGTAAGAGTGACATTGGGGCTCTAATGAAATATTCCCTTAACTTCTTTGCATCAGATCCTTTTTAATTATTAAAATAAAACTGCAAACTATACATTTTATAAGCATTCTGATCTTTTAAAATAGAAACATTTACAAGAATTTCTTGTTTCTCTAGCTTGCTGGCTTCTTTTCCCAGTTTTGTAAGCTCTTAATTAATGATTAACCTATCATAAGGTTCAAATATGCCTGAGTCATGCTGAGGATATTAACATAAAAAGTGCCACTGAAACAGTTGTGTTTGTAAGATGACCTTGCTGAACTAGGCTTGGTTCAAAAACTATATTGGGTTCCTGAGCCAATTAAAGCCTCTGCCAAGTTGATTTTATTTCTTTTTGAATACTTCTATCTTGAATAATAATTTTTGTCAAAGTTTTTCTACTAGTTATAATATTCAATTGATTTTTAATATACCTTATTATTTTCCTGACACAAACAACACACACAAAAATACAGCCATACTACAATTAACAAGAATATAGATTAATCAGAAAGTCAAATGGAGTAACACCATTTCTGCATTGCAACATGTTATCTATATAGTATTACCAGAGCTCAAAAAATACACACAAAATATATGTTAGGCCATGCGCAAAAAGGTATAGCAGAGAGCATGTTCACTGATGTGAATCTAAAAACCAGAAGTCAGGTTTTATGAGCTAGTGAATGAATTTTCAAGTATATGCTGAATTCCCATTGAGAGGATTTTAGGAATAAATCATAACCTGCCATGTAAAAAGGGTGACCAAGTGGGGACATGGGAAGCTGAAAGTTAGAAAACTCCATGGGTTTGGCTACAGAGGTTCCACTCCCTAAGGGAAGGGTGTGCTGCCCCACACATTCCAAATTCTACATAGGAAATCATACAGTTCTTCGGGCATCTGTGGTGGACAGAGGAATCCAGGCTGAGGCCCAGTGTCCCACCTGATTTCCTTGGGCCCCCTGACACCAACTAGGCCTTGGGGAGGGGAAGGGAAGAGAGAAGATGACATTATGGAGCAGAAATCCACGTAAATTAAGATTGACATAGCCATGTCTTACCCAGAAAAAAAAACAACCTATGGGTTTGTAGATGGATGATACCACAGAAAGCAGATGTTCCTTGGCTCTGTCCCTCCCTGCTCAGTAATTCTTCCCCCCTCAAAACCACAGAGCACATCAGTTGTTAGTTGTGAAGTTTAGAGTGACCACTAGGGGGCACACAGCAAAGAGGTAAGAGTCAGTGATGAGCTGCCAAAATCTTAACAACCGGTTACCTATAAAAAGTTCTGATTTAAGGGATGTGCCACAGTATGTATTTTTTGTACCTTTCTCCATAAGAAGTGGCAATGCATTGAGTCATTGGGAGTCATACTTAACAATAAAAAATACATCCGTATTTTCCTGGGAGGAATTTTTATAATTTAAAAATTTAAATTTAAATTTCTAAATTTAAAAATTCCTCCCGGACGGCGATTTAAGAACCAAAAAGTCTGACATGTCTGGGAAAATACGGATGTATGTTAACCCTACCTAAAGTTCTTTTTTAAAAAGATGGGCCTGAACTAGAAATGAGCTCCGTTTCACATTTGTGGGTCCCCGCCACTCCCTGGGGGTGTGCTAGGGTGACCAGATGTCCCGATTTTATAGGGACAGTCCCGATTTCTGGCTCTTTTTCTTATATAGGCTCCAATTATCCCCGTCCAGATTTTTCACACTTGCTGTCTGGTCACCCTAGGGTGTGCACATGTGTGGGTCCCAGCTGCTCCCTGCCCCCCTCATTGAAGGTGTGCAGGGTTACTGCCCTGGGAACTGCAGGGCACCAGTGGACATGGGGCTGGCTGCACACAGGGGCATGGGGCAGGGCTAGCTGGAGGCAGGGGGTGCGGGGCTGGCTGGAGACAGGGGGGTGTGGGGCTGGCTGGCTTCGGGCAAGGGGGTGCAGCAGGGGTTGGCTGGAGACAGAGGAGTGCAGGACTGGCTGGCTTCAGGCAGGGGGGTGCGGCAGGGGTTGGCTGGAGACAGGGTACGGGGTGCGGCAGGGGCTGGCTGCAGGCAGGGCAGGGGGTGCAGCAGGGGCTGGTGCAGGCAGGGCAGAGGGTGCGGCAGGGACTGGCTGAGGGCAGGGGGTGCGGGGCTGGCTGAAGACGGGCTGGCTGCGGGCAGGATGGCGGGTACTCACGGGGAGAGCGGCTCAGAGCAGCCCGAGCAGCAGGGGACCCACCAGGCAGCAGCGGGAGCAACAGGGCCAGGGGTCGGGGGAGCAGCAGCAGCAACAGGGCCCGTGCCCAGAGCCAGGCGGCAGCCCACATGGCTCCCGCAGCGCAGCGCCCCTGGTGGCCGGACAAGGAATTACATCACTTCCCAGCCAGAGCCCATTAAAGCCGCAGCGCCCCCTCGCAGGGAAGCGGGTTAACAACCGGTTCTAAAACTGCTTCAAAATTTAACAACCGGTTCACGTGAACCGGTGCGAACCAGCTCCAGCTCACCACTGGTAAGCATATGTGTAACTGGGAAATAAAACTGTTGCATTCACCCCAACCACTGTGTGCTTGGTTTCTGTTAACTCTACAACCTGAACATGTGGAACTCATGTGGAGGGTCTTCCTGGTGCTGTGAGGGGGGACGATACCACATTGGCTCCACTCACCTCCTTCCAACAGAGCTTAAGCCCTGAGGTGGGCTGTTACACTCTTTCCATAGCAAAAATGTGAAGACCCTTCATGGAATATTGCAGGGTTGGCTTCTCTCTTTCGATGTGAATGCAGGCTAACTGTAATAATCATTGATCAAGATCACAAAGAAAATATTAAAAATTGAATGTTTAAGTTTTTGCTGATGTTTTAACTGTAGGACTATTTTAATACAAAATACTTTCTCTGACCCTCCAATGAACTAGAATGGGATTCCATGCCTTTCACCCAAAGGCCAGGACTGGTGTAACCTGTTATTCTAGAACATGAAGAACAGAAGGACTAGTCCTGCAGGCCATAGTCTTTAATCAAGAAACACAACATTTTAAAGATGAGTAGTCAAATCCTAAAGCTTTATCAAGAAGCCTCTATGAACTGCAAAGTGATGGACAAATTCTTCAAATGTACACAACACAGTGATATGACACTGACATTTTAACAAGGGGCTCCAACATAAAAATGCCTGGTCAGCAATACATGTGACATTTCCTGGATACCATGCTCTCCCCCCAATACATAAACATCAACTTCACCCCTCTCCTACAACCCCTCAAGCCACCACATTTCCCCTCCCAAGCATCTCATGGAAGTGTCTCTAGTTAGCTCCCCATACCTGGCAGTTGATCATGAGAAAAGCAATGGCAGGTGTCCTGCAGATGCCATGGTGACAGGCAGGCCCAGATTAACCAATGTGCACTCAGTGCACTTGCACAGGGTCCCCATCTCCAGGGAGCTGGAGGGGACCCTTGACCACAAAGAGAAAAACAAAAAGAAATCTGCAAGGTGCTGCAACCCCGTGTGCCAGATTGCAAAGCCACTCACTCAAATTTAGCTCAGCCACCTCTCAGTCATGACAGAGAGGTGGCCAGGCCAAACCTGAGCAGCATGGGGCTATGTGAGTATGGAGCGGGTGCTGGGCACAAACATAGTTGTGTGGCTGGGATCAAGCATGAGAGTGGGTGAGTGGCCAGGAAGGTCCTGGGGGTGGTGGGTGAGGGGTTGGGGGCAAGTGGGGGATGTTGGGAGCCAGGATGTTAGGAGTGAGTGGGAGATGTTGTGGGCTATGTCAATGGGGCTGAGGTGTTGGAGGCTGTGGTGAGCAAGATATATGTCAGGGCTATTGGGAGGTGTGGGATGTGTCAGGATATGTGGGGTGGGAGTGGCATTTGATGGGCTGTGTGTGGATAAGGAGAGGGGCATTCTGGGGTCTGCCCAATTTCCATAGTGCACAGAGCCCCAAAATTCTTTAATCTGCCAGTGCCAGGGGTGTTGTCCTGAGGCCTCTGGCAGTGGAGTGGCTGCTCAGGTGGAGAGTAGAGCCCCTATGGTGGTCGTTGGGATGATTGGTTAGAGAAGAGGTACCTTGGGCAGCACTCCCTCACAACTGGAGCTCTCCTCACTGGTTCCTGTGAGGAGTAGGTCCCCCAGGCTGTGATGGGGCGAGCTGGGTTCTGGGCTTCCTCCCAATACTGGCTCTTCAAACACAGGGCTGGACCTGGAGCTGGGCAGGAACCAATGATGAGAGAGATGAACAACAGCTGTGGTGGGAACTCCCATTCAGCACCACACACGTTTGGCCCCGCCTGCTTGTCTCTCCTCTCTTGTGCCCTACTGCTGCTGGAGCAGCCAGTGCTGCTACATGCTCCTAGCAGGAATGGTGGAAGTTATGCAGGTCTGGTGATTTCCTTGTATCATCTGCTATGCCTGTGCCCACTAGTCCCTCAACCTGCAGGCCAGCAGCTGCCTGACTACATACCAACCAGCTCAGTAACAGCCTTAGAGGGGACTGAAAACATTATCAGGCTGTGCTGGCCTTAGCTGAGCCCATGATATTTCACTAGCTCTCCAAGTGGCTTCATGTAATTATTGAGGAGGAGGGTAGACAGAACTGATCTTTGTAGGATCCCACAAATGAGATCCCTTCAGAAAGAGCAACTATGCATCACCATTCTCTGGATTCTGTGGGAGAGAAATAAACTGAGCTACTTTAGTGATGTTCTGTCTGCTCAGTCTGGATAGACGTCATATCCTCTTGCTCCAAAATCATGACTGATCTATAAGAGAATTTCTGTTAGCTGTTAGGAATATATTGCATATGACTTACATTACAGAAATTCTGATTCTTTCCGGTAGGTGGCAGTGGTGTAAATACACATATGAAAATGTTTAAAATGTAAATAGCCACGTTTATATTATTACTAAGCCAAATATTAAAACAGGATGGAGACTGTTTAAAAAAATCTGATATTGGGCTCCTGTATGGGTGCTGGGCAGTGGCACTAGTTACCAAAATGGCTGCTGCTGCCACCACTAATGGGCTCAAAACTACTAATTGTAATTACAAATCGTAATTCTCTAATGTGCTTCACTGTTTACTCATATGAGGCTTAAATGGAACTTAAGGGAGGCATAGGCTTCATGCTGGTATGCAGGGGTGAATTGAATGAATAAATGTTTCCTGTCTTTCAAACTTTTAGAGTTAGGCTGAGCAGGATATGTCCATGCACTGTATCCTGAAAGCTACCTTTTTCCGCTTCCTCCCCCTTTTATTTGGATGTATGTTCACTCCCAAAAAATAATGGATCACATATTCATATACTAGTTCAACTATAGATAGATTTGAACCACGAGTTTCAGCAGCAATAGAATCAGGGTTTTGGTTCAAGTGCAATGGATTTCAGTGTGCTCCTCTTCCTGGGATGTGAGAGAGATTTTCTGCAGCTGCTGCAAGCTATTCTTTTGAAATTGTATGTGTGAACTGTACTCTTTGGAACTGTCAATAAAGGGAACATTTTTAAATAGTGCAAGTTTTCTCTGAAGAGTTCTTGCGAGAAATAATAAACTGCTAATAACCTAACAGCATAACCCTATCAGAAAAAAAGTTTTAAAACAAATTAATTGGTAATTCTGTTCTCCAGAAACTTTAATCTTGCTAAACCACCAGTTGTCTCAGTAACTGTGTACACTCCTAAGCCCTTTCATGCGCAACAGTCACTCAACATCATGCTTCACCTATTATCTGAACAGAGTATGGATCACAGACTGGGAGCCAAATTTCTGAGCTCTAATTCCAGCTCTGCCACTGACTTGCTGTGTGACCTTGGGCAAGTAGTTTCACATTTCTGTGCCAGTTTCTCCATCTGTAGTGTGATAATATGTAATAGGGATAATACCCGCCTATCTCACCCAGGTGTGATGAGGTGCCTGAAACCACTCGAAGGGCTCGATTCTCTAAAATGCTGAGCACCTGCAGCTTCTGCTAGGTTCACTGGGGGTTGTGGATCCCCATAACCTCTCGATTGGAGTCCTGGAACTATAGAGAACTAGCTACAAATTAAGTATGACAGAGATAGTGATACTGTAGGATCTGATTCTGATCAGCGTCTGATCCCACACATAATTGATCTCACATCAACTTCCCTGGCACCACTACAAGTTTATACTGTGATCTGAATATAATCCATGTGGTGTATATGGAATAGTGTATATGGAATATCTGCAATATTGCCCACCCAATGTTCGCAGAGAGGAAAGCGTAGCAAAGCTCATGATGAAATTGCGTGATATGCCAGATCTACCCTTAATTAAAGACTTGTTTAATCCATCACATGGTCATCTGCCCTCTCATCACCTGTTGTGGATAAGTTTACTGGGTGAGGGATTTACAGTAGAGGATGCATGATCCGCAGAGTAAGTGACAAATAATTACCTTGTCTCAGACCCCATTCAACGTCAACCCGAGTTTGATTTACTGTGAAGACAATGGAGTCTTCTGAACCAGTTTTGTACCAGACATGGAATTTGTGCTGCAGCAGAATTTCGGTGGTGTTTTAAAGACAGTCCACTATGTCAATGTGGGCAGCCACAAACCACGACACACAACTTCCTGGAGGTCTTCATGCCTTGAACATCGTTGATAAAAATGCTGTGGCTTGGCTTGACCAGATTGCATATGCCAAATAAATAAATAAATAGTGTATATGGTAGACTGAAACAGCCATCAGACTATTTTGCAATTAATCAGGTGCATGAAACTTGTTCTGCATATGCCCTTTCAGCTTTTATCTATATGAGTAATATTTTTTCACATATTGCTTATTTGAGGTTGGGCCTTGGACAGCAGAGCGGTTTTAAAGGATTATATTTGACAAGGATAGGTGCTGCATTCAACTTTTTTATTATTATTATTAATTTAAATCCACCCCATGAGAAAGCAAACTTTCTCATTACTCTATTATGTCCTTGCAGTTGGTATCCACAGGAGAGAGAATATGAAATGTACAGCCATTGGTGCATCACTCACCTTAAACTAGTTTTTCCACATTTTGCAAGCAATTCTGACCATGTGATCTGTGTGGCAAGATAAACTGAGACATATAATCCTTTTTTACACAAGGAGGTGAATGGTATGCATTGTGGTGGTGATTAAATTACAGTTTGTCCAAAAGAAAAAAAAGTTTAGGCTAGGAAAACCCACCATTTGATAACCAAATTTTATTTCTCCAGCTCAAAAACTCTCTTGTGGCAATCCTGATAATTTTACTTCAGCCTCGGCATTTAGGACGTCAGTAATGTAAATCTCACTTAGGATGAGGATTATACTATTTGCTTTTGCAAGCAAGATATTATTAACAATTTTCTGGAAGTGTAGGTTGTTGATCCACTGCTTGTGTTAAAGCAACAGTCATTACGTACATGGAACTAAGATGAGGCTATCAGATACCATGTTGCTCTTGGAAGCAATGACACGTTTTTATTGTTGCCTTATCTTAAGAACACCCTAGTTTTTCAAAGGAAACGTTGGTGCCAATGGACAGAGAAGTAGTATATTGTATTGTGATAGGTTAGGCACTGCATCTGACATGTTGCCACAAGGGAGAGAACAGATCTGATAGTAGCAAAGGCTAGCAGCACCTGATCACTATACAAGAAAGTCAAAATGTACCAACAGAAGGGGAAGACTTGCAAGAAACTTGGTAATGTCTGCCCATGATCATACAGCTTACCTCACATTAGCCCTTAATGCCCATAAGATAATATGTGTAGATGCTTTGTAAGCATATGCTACCACACATAATTAAAAGGAACAATAGAAATCTGCAAGGATTTTAGTGACAATCAGCAGAAATTGCCTTAAAAGTCTGATGGGGTTAGCCAGCATTCAAGGAATTTCCAGGAAGATTTTCTGCTTTCTATCCTCTTTGGCTGTATTCTTATATTTTAATATATGCTATCATTGTAAGATGCATTATATTAGTAAGGTTTTGAATGGCCTTTTGCTATAGTCCAGTCAATTAAGGAACAGAGGGAGCTACCACAAAATAACAACTGACACTGAAAAGTGTGTTTTTAAAGACATTGCAGTCTTGACCTGAAGCCCATTGAAGTCAATGGAAAGCCTCCCATTGACTTCAATAGCTTTGGATCAAGCCCTAAAACACTGTCAACTTTGTAACCCTGTAGAACCACAGCTTCAGCTCAATATCTTGACAGCCACATTTTACCAACATTTTATTGGCCGCATGGTGGCTAGCACTTGGCTAATCCACAAAGGGGAGAGGGCATGCAGAAAACTGGAAAGCATGCAGCACCCTCACTAGTGGGCATGCTCCCCACAAGCCCTGGGTGGCATTGTGTCCCAGAGTCCACCCCAACTTGGACCCATCTGTTAAAAGCACAATCATCATTATGGATGTCAGTATTTTTGTAAGAATGAAACTGAAATATGGATGAGGAGAGTGGAAAGCTGGGTGTGGATGAGTGACATCAAACCTAATTGTGGGGGATGGGGAGATTCTTACGTTTAGAATTTTAAAATGTCACTTATTGCAACCAACATATTCTTTCTGCACTAGCACTGCCTCTCTGTCCCAGTTAATAAGAAAGTCCAACAGCTTATGTTATAGAGGAGGTCAGACTAGATGATCACAATGGCCCTTTATGGTTTTATAATCTATGAATCAATACATTTGGCCTAAGAACTGGTTTAACTAACTGGTTTAACTACAGCTTTGTCATGCCAATTCATTCTACTCCTACTAGTTCCTTTCCAAAGACAGTTTCTGGGCAAAGACAGGGCTCACATATGCTGCCAGAACCCCAGGTGCATTCCCTCTGTGCCTGGTCCGTCAACCTTCATTCACTTCTTCTAATTCTTTCCTGGCATTTGCACAATCACACCACACCATTTTCTAAATGAATAGAAAAGGCACTGGTGTCCTCTGTAAAGCCTGCTCAATGAAGGTGAGTCACAGTAATGTCATTGCCACCTCTCCCTCACGCAAGGGAAGGATGTGAAAGTTCTTCTTCGAGTGATTGTTCACGTCCATTACACATTAGGTGTGCGCGCGCCGCGTGCACGAACGTCGGAAACTTTTCCCCTCAGCGGCTCCCGTCGGGCCTGCAGGGTCTCCCCTCCCGCCAGAGCGGCGCCCCGCTCTAGCGTATATATATCCCTGCCGGCCCGACCCTCCCTCAGTTCCTTCTTACCGTCCGTCCGTGGCGACGTTGGAACAACTCTATCTCTCGTCTGAGAGTGTCCCTTAGCATAGTACTCAGTGTTATCTTCAGTTATCAGTTCTTTAGTAGTTAGTGTTAAGCTGCAAGCCCCTGGCTATTTAGAAAGACTTAAACTGTGTCGGGTGTTTGGCCAACCCCGGCACCGGCCCTGGGCGGCGGGGCATGCCGCACGCCCAAGGCTTCAAGGCTTGTGCCACGTGCCGCAAGCCTATGCCAGTAAGTGACCCACACGACTCGTGTCTCCGTTGCCTGGGGGAAGCACATCAAAAGGAGCGCTGCAAGATCTGCAAGGCTTTCAAGCCTAGGACTAAAAAAGAGAGAGACTTTCGCTTGAAGCAGCTGCTCATGGAGACGGCGTTACAGCCCTCCACTTCAACGGCACCGTCAACCTCAGTGCGGAGTGCCCCAGCATCGGTCCGTGATCCGACGCCGGCGGGGCAACCTAAGCCCACGGCACCGAATCAGCGGGAACACCTCCTGCACCGGTCGTCTTCACCGGCTAAATCGAAGGGCCAACCCAAGGCCCGAGGACGTTCCCCGCACAAGAGGGTAGCGCCCGCGAAGACCACAAGTGCTCCTAAGGCCGTTGCGGCCCCAGCACAGGTCCCAGTGCCAGTGGCTCCAGCGCCGAAAGGCCCGTCGAGCCCCGGGATAGGCGCGTCGAGTGAGGAGGAAGGGCTGGAGGAACTTTTGGAACAGCCCTCCACCCCGGACACATTTGAGGCAGCAAAGGACCTCATTGAATTGTCTGCTGAGGGCACCCTCCGCGCTAAGGACATTCCGCCGAGACTGCCATCGAAAGGCAAGCCGGCTATGATGTGCCCATCACGGTCGCCACCTCGGCACCGTTCACGGCGCCGGTCCCGGTCGAGCTCCGCCTCGGTGGACTCCCGGCTTCCCTCCACGCAGAGGGCCGCACAACCGTCAGGCCCCAACAAGCGCAAGGCACCGACCCAGCAGCCCTGCTCGAGTGGGCACTGGGACGTGTCGGTTGCGCGATCCCCGAGACCGTCCTCCCGCAGTCGCTCCCAGTCCCGGGGTCACCGGTACCGATCCAGGTCCAGGTCAGCAAGACGCTACTCCCGGTCCCGGTCACGAAAGCACTACTCTCCGACCCCGGACCGGCACCGTTCCACGGCACCGCCGTGGCCTTCTAGATCACCGTCTGTAGTTTCGGATGTGGACTCGGGCCATTCCAGCAGATATGCCCACAGAGCGCAGGCCAGTAGGGAGCACGAAGCCACTTGGCACCCACAGTGGGGCCATCCAGGACAATGGCCATTCTGGACCCCTTGGGCCTACCACCAACAAGGCCCCCCGTCCAGGACCTCGAGATCTGGCCCCTCGGGACACCGGTCCCGCTCTCCACAGTGGCGCCCACCCTCTCGCAAAGAGGCCACGGTCTCCAGGCCGCCAGAGAGAGAAAAGGCTGACTCGGCACCGAGCCCGGCACCGTCCCAGACCCATGGCAGGGAACGCATTCCAGAGGAGCACCCAGCCGATGAGGAGTTGCAGGAGGAGGAAGACATGCAAAAGGCCATGACCTCCTCCTCCTCGCCAGACGAAGCCGTGGCGGGCACAACCGTGTCCGGCCCTCCCCCGATTGACCATTGGGCGCACCAGGACCTGCTCCGCCGAGTAGCCCTCAATTTGGGGTTGCAGGCAGAGGAGACGGTTGAGCAGGAGGACCCCATGGTCGACATCCTAAGCCCGGAGGGCCCCTCCAGGATCGCGCTGCCGCTCATAAAAACGGTCCAGTCCAATTATAAAACAGTATGGCAAACCCCAGCCTCCAGTGCACCTACTGCAAAAGGCGTGGAGAGGAAATACTTTGCCCCATCTAAAGGGTTTGATTTCCTCTTCTCTCATCCAACACCATGTTCGCTGGTCGTCTCTGCGGTCAACGAACGGGAGCGACATGGCCAGCAAGCCCCGGCCCCCAAGGCCAAGGAGGCAAAACGCTTGGACTTATTTGGGAGAAAGGTCTACTCATCCGGAGGCCTCCAATTGAGGATCGCAAACCAACAAGCGATTCTGAACAGACACAACTTCAATTCCTGGGCATCGGTCTCCAAGTTTAAGGAAGCCTTGCCTCAGGGCTCGCAACCCGAATTCGCAGCCATAGTAGACGAAGGGAAGGCAGTAGCCAAGACCTCTCTGCAGGCCTCCCTTGACTCCGCGGATGCAGCCGCTAGGACAATCGCGTCAGGAGTGGTAATGAGACGCTCGGCGTGGCTACAGGCTTCCGGCCTTCCCCCAGAGGTGCAAAACACCCTCCAAGACCTTCCGTTCGAGGGATCAGGCTTGTTCTCGGACCAGACGGACACCAGACTGCATAGCCTCAAGGACTCTCGAGCTACCCTCAAGTCGTTGGGGATGCATACCCCAGTGACGCAGAGGAAGCCCTTTAAGCCCCAACCTCTGCAGAGACAGTACCACCCTCGTCCTAGACAGGAACCGTACCGCAGGAGGGGCAGGGATAACAGGCGTAGACGCAACAACATGCCTAACCAGGGCCAGAATCATGGCCAAGGCAAGCCGCGGCCGGGAAACAAGCAGGGGTTTTGAAGCTGCGATCGAGGACAGAGTACCGACCTCTATTCCGGACCCCCCTCTGTGTTTCAGGGACCGCCTGTCCCATTTTTACCGTGCCTGGTCACACATAACATTGGACCGCTGGGTCCTGCGCACGGTGGAGGCAGGCTACACCCTTCAGTTCTCCTCGCCCCCTCCCTCCCACCCCCCATCCCCGTCCCTCTTCAGGGACCCCTCTCACGAGCAACTCCTCATGCAAGAGGTGCAGACCCTCCTCACAGTAGGAGCGGTGGAAGAGGTTCCTCCGGACCTCAGGGGGAAAGGGTTCTATTCCAGATACTTCCTCATTCCCAAAGCAAAAGGGGGCCTCCGTCCTATTTTGGACCTACGCAAACTAAACAAATACTTGCTCAAAACACGTTTCCGTATGGTCTCCTTTGGTACTATTATCCCGTCCCTGGATCCGGGAGATTGGTACGCTGCCCTCGATATGAAAGATGCCTACTTTCACATCGCCATCCGCCCGGCCCACCGGCGGTTCCTGCGCTTCACCATCAACCAGCGCCACTTTCAATTTACGGTCTTGCCCTTCGGCCTGGCAACGGCCCCGCGAGTGTTTACAAAATGCATGTCCGTGGTGGCAGCTTTTCTTCGGAAAAGAAGGATGCGCGTCTACCCATACTTGGACGACTGGCTCCTTGCGGGCCGGTCGGAGGCCGAGGTTCGCTCCCATGTGACATTGGCACTACAGGTGTTCCGCCAGCTCGGTCTACTGGTCAATGTACCCAAGTCATCACTGGTCCCCACACAGAGACTGGACTTCATAGGGGCAGTCCTGGACTCAGTGGCGGCATGGGCGAGTCTTCCCGTATCGCGGTTCTTGGCCATTCAGAAGGTCGTGAGCTCCATCCAGCAATTCCCCACGACCATGGCCAGATGTTGCTTGCAACTCTTGGGGCACATGGCGGCCTGCACACATGTAGTCAGACACGCCCGCCTAAGACTCAGGCCATTGCAGTTGTGGCTGGCCCAAACATATCGCCCCAACAGAGACCCCTTGGACCTGGTCGTGACGATCCCGGATCGGGTGTCGAACTCTCTCCGCTGGTGGCTCGATCGGCAGCAGGTTTGCGCAGGGGTCCCTTTCGCCACCCCGCAACCCGCTCTGACGTTAGTAACAGACGCGTCGGACCTGGGTTGGGGGGCGCACCTGGGGGACCTGCGGACTCAGGGCTTATGGTCCAGGGAAGAAAAGTTGCTTCACATCAACCTGAAGGAGTTGAGGGCGGTTCGCCTCGCCTGTCAGACCTTTCACGCTACCATAGAAGGCCACAGCGTGTCAGTTCTGACTGACAACACTACCACCATGTTCTACATAAACAAGCAGGGCGGGTCCCGGTCCTCTCCCCTCTGTCACGAGGCGCTCCTCCTCTGGGACTTCTGCATAGCCCATTCAGTCCACCTACTAGCAACATATCTCCCGGGGGCCCAAAACGGGTTAGCGGACCACCTCAGCCGGTCCTACCACATGCACGAGTGGACGTTGAGACAGGACGTCCTGCATTTAATCTTCCGGAGGTGGGGGTTTCCCCAGGTGGATCTCTTTGCCACCAGGGACAACAGCCAATGCCCTCAGTTTTGTTCATTCCAGAACCTCAGTCCGGGCTCATTGGCAGATGCCTTCGCGATTCCGTGGGGCGGGAACCTGAGGTATGCCTTCCCCCCATTCCCGCTCATCCACAGGGTCCTCCTCAAAACCCGCAGGGACAAGGCGACAGTCATCCTCATCGCCCCGGCGTGGCCACGCCAACACTGGTTCACGACCCTGCTGGAACTGTCCGTGACCACTCCGATCGCCCTCCCCCTCCATCGCGACCTCATCACGCAAGACCAGGGTCGCCTACTCCACCCGAACCTACCGTCGCTACATCTCACGGCGTGGTTTCTCTCTGGCTAAACGATATGGAGCACAGGTGCTCCCATCAGGTCCAGCAGGTTCTCCTTGGTAGTAGGAAGCCCTCCACAAGAGCGACCTACCTCGCCAAATGGAAACGGTTCTCCCACTGGTGTGAGCCCCGTCACATACAGCCTCTGCAGGCCTCAGTCCCATCGATTCTGGACTACTTGCTGCACCTCAAGCATCAGGGACTCGCCCCCGCCTCAATTAAGGTGCATCTGGCTGCCATATCGGCATTCCACCCTGGGGAGTCGGGGGCTTCGGTGTTCTCTAACCCCACAGTAGCCCGATTCCTCAAGGGGATGGAGAAGGTGTTTCCCTACTCGCGCCCGCCGGTCCCTGCGTGGAATCTCAACCTGGTCCTGACTAAGCTCATGGGGCCGCCCTTTGAACCCCTGGCCTCTTGCTCCCTCATGCACCTCTCATGGAAGGTAGCGTTTCTCGTGGCCATCACATCAGCTAGGAGGGTATCGGAATTGAGGGCCCTCACTTGGGAACCTCCATATACAGTTTTTTATAAAGATAAAGTGCAACTCAGACCGCACCCGAAATTCCTTCCGAAGGTGGTCACGCATTTTCAGATGGGACAGGACATTTGTTTACCGGTGTTCTTCCCTAAGCCACATTCGGACCCAAGCCACCGCAGCTTGCATACCCTCGATGTCCGTAGGGCCTTGGCCTTTTATCTAGAACGGACCAGGCCATTCCGCAAGTCGACTCAACTGTTCGTCGCCATTGCGGAACGAATGAGAGACCATCCTATCTCGACGCAACGCTTGTCAGCATGGATTGTGCTTTGCATACGCACGTGCTATGAGCTCGCTAACGTACCAGCCCCGGAGATCAGGGCTCACGCTACTAGGGCCCAAGTGTCCTCAGCGGCGTTCTTGGCGCAGGTTCCACTCCAGGAAATCTGTAAAGCGGTGCATACGTTCACAGCCCACTACGCGATCCATCATCAGACCAGAGAGGACACGGCGGTCGGTAGAGCTGTGCTTCAGTCGATTATTCCTTGACTCCTACCTTCCTCCAATGGTAAGCTTGTGAGTCACCTAATGTGTAATGGACGTGAACAATCACTCGAAGAAGAAAAAACGGTTACTTACCTTCTGTAACTGTTGTTCTTCGAGATGTGTTGTTCACGTCCATTACACTTCCCACCCTCCTTCCCCTCTGTCGGAGTCACCGGCAAGAAGGAACCGAGGGAGGGTCGGGCCGGCAGGGATATATATACGCTAGAGCGGGGCGCCGCTCTGGCGGGAGGGGAGACCCTGCAGGCCCGACGGGAGCCGCTGAGGGGAAAAGTTTCCGACGTTCGTGCACGCGGCGCACGCACACCTAATGTGTAATGGACGTGAACAACACATCTCGAAGAACAACAGTTACAGAAGGTAAGTAACCGTTTTTTCTGGTACATTCTTCCTTTTCCAGCATGAGTTCCTAGCAGTGTGTGAAAGGTTTGCTTCCTGGATCCTCATCTGCCCACTTAACTCACCTGGTGTTAAGAGACCACAGCACGTTTTAGCAGCTTCCCAACACCTCACAGGACTGTGTTCTTACTTTTTCTTTTTGAATGATATTTGAATATCTTTGTACCATTTGCAGAGGTTTTCATATCATCTATAATCAACATAGAAGATTTTCTCTATTAAGGAATATGACTCTGAGTAACTTGAAAAAATGTTAATCCATATTCAAAAAAGTGATTCTTTGCCTCTCTCATCCTTCTGGAGGTGCAGACCAATTAAAAGTCTCTGGATGAAGATAAAAGGGAAAAATAACCGGGGTAACGTTATGATGGGGCTCTACTATAGACCACCATGGTTAGGAGGAGGCAGTAGATGAAACATTTCTAGAACAAATAACAGAAATATCCAAACACAAGAACTGGTAGTAATGCAGGACTTTAACTATCCTGACATCTGTTGGAAAAGTAATATGGAAAACACAAAAAATGTCCAATAAGTTCTTGTAATGTATTGGGAACAACTTCTTTGTTTCAGAAGGTGGAGGAAGTAACTGGGGGACAGCCATTTTAGACTTGATTCTGACGAATTGGTTGAGAATCTGAAGGTGGAAGGCAACATGGATGAAAGTGATCATGAAATGATAGACTTAATAATTCTAAGGAAAGAAAGGAGTGAGAGCAGCAGAATAAGGTCAATAGACTTTAAAAAAAAAAGCAGACTTTAACAGACTCAGAGAACTAGTAGGTAAGGTCCCATGGGAAGACAAGCTAAGGGGAAAAGGAGTTCAGGAGAGCTGACAGTTTCCCAAAGAGACAATATTAAAGGCGCAATATCAAATTATCCCAGTGCAAGGGGAAAATAGGAAGAATAGTAACAGGTCAATATAGCTGTACCAATAATTCTTTAATGACCTGGAAATCAAAAAGGAATCCTACAAAAAGTGGAAGCATGGACAAAAATGCTAAGAATGAGTACAGTAGAATTGCACAAGCTTGTAGGGACAATATCAGGGATGGTCTAGACAGTATTTGGTCCTGCCATGCAGGCAGGGGACTGGACTCGATGACCTCTTGAGGTCCCTTCCAGTCCTAGAATCTATGAATCTATGAATCTATGAATATCAGGAAGGCTAAGGCACAAAATGAGTTACACCTAGCAAGGGACATAAACGAAAACAATAAAAGGTTCTATAAATACATTAGGAGCAAGAGAAAGATGAAGACTACTTAACAGGAGACTAATAATGGATGACAACAATAAGGCTGAGGTATTTAATGCCTATTTTACTTCAGTCATCACTAAAAAGGTTAATTGTGACCAGATACTTAACACCATTAATATTACAACATGGGAGAAGAAACACAAGCCAGAATAGGGAAAGAACACATTAAAGACTATTTAGATAAGGTAGATGTATTCGGGTTAGCAAGGCCTGATGAAATTCACTCTAGGGTATTTAAGGAACTAGCTGAAGCAATCTCAGAACCATTAGCGATTATCTTTAAGAACTCATGGAGGTCGGGTGAAGACCCAAAGGACTGGTAAAGGTTAAACATATTACCTAGCTTTAAAGAAGGGGAACAAAGAGGACTCAGGGTATTACTGAAGTTAGGCTGCCTGAGCTGTACCTGGAAAGTTTCTGGAATAGATTATTAAACAATCAATTTTTAAGCACCTAGAGGATAATAGGGTGATAATACTAGCTAACATGTATTTATCAAGAACAAATCATGCCAAACCAACCTAGATTCCTTCTTTGACAGGGTTACTGGCCTAGTGGAGGGGTGGGAAGCAGTAGATGTGATGTATCTTGATTTTAGAAAGGCTTATGACACAGTTCCACATGACATTCTCATAAGCAAACTAGGGAAATGTGGTCTAGATGAAGTAATATAAGATGGGTGCACAATTGGGAGGTTGTATCTAGTGGAGTTCCTCAGGGGTGTGTACTGGGTCAGGTACTATTCAATATTTTCATTAATGAATTGGATAATGGATTGAAGCGTATGCTTATAAAATTTGCAGATGACACCAAGCTGAGAGGGGATGCAAGACCTTTGGCAGAGAGGATTAGAATTCAAAATGACTTTGATAAATTAGAGAGTTGGTCTGAAATTAAAAAGATGAAATTCAATAAACACAAGTGCAAAGTACTATACTTAGGAAGGAAAAATCAAATGCAAAACTACAAAATGGGAAATAACTGGCTAGGCAGTAGTACTGCAGAAGACGATCTGGGCTTACAGTGGATCACAAATGCAATAAGAGCCACCAATGTGATGCAGTTGCAAAAAGAGGCAAATATCATTCTGGGGTGTATTAGCAGAAGTATCATATAAAGACACAGGAGGGAATTGTTCCACTGTATTCAGCACTGGTGAGGCCTCAGCTGGAGTCCTGTGTCCAGTTTTAGATGCCACACTTTAGAAAACTGTGGACAAATTGAGAGAGTCCAGAGGACAAAAATGATACAAAAACTGAGTATGTTTTGTCTTGAGAAAAGACAACTGAGCAGGGACCTGATAACAGTCTTTAAATATGTTACGGGCTGTTATAAAGAGGATAGTGACCAACTGTTCTCCATGTCCACTGAAGGGGGGACAAGAAGTAATCAGTTTAATCTGCAGCAAGAGAGGTTTAAATGAGCTATTAGACAACATTTTCTATGATAGTTAAGTACTGCAATAGGGTTACCAAAGGAGGTTGTGGAATCCCCATCACTGGAGGGTTTTAAGACCAGCTTAGACAAACACCTGTCAGGGATGGTCTGGGTGTACTTGGGCCCGCCTCAGCACTGAAGATGGTCTAGACTCTAGATGATCTCTTAAGGTCCCGTCCAGCCCTACATTTCTATGTTTATACGAGCTCTCACTGAGACTGAACTGATAAGCCTATTTTGAGCTTCCTAGATTTAATTGCCTTTGATTTACTAGTGACAAAAAAAAATTGGGAGAACAATTCTGGAATCATAAAAGACTTCCGCCTTTCTGTGCTATTGTTAAATACTCTACCTGTAACTCAGAAATGGCTTATCCGATTTATTTATAACGTTTATTTCTTCATAATGTGCTCCAGTAGCACAACTGGTTAGTGCACAGTACTTATAGAGGTGTGGAGTGATGCTGGGGTTGTGAGTTCAGGTCTCACTTGGAGCATCAGTTTTACTACCTTGAGTGCATGGGACTAGCAGTCCTCTCGATGTCCCTTCCAGTCCTATGAGTCTATGGTTTCGGATATGCCAGAAATATTTTCTTCAGATCTCAATGATTTGGAGAAATTTCTTTCTTTCTTATTTTGATGAAGTTAAAGGGAGGTGTCAAAGTCAGGCTTATACTGTGCCTAGGAACATATCTAAGGAATATATGCAGTATAATACAAGCCATATATACATATGTATTATACTGCATATATTCCTTAGATATAATGCCTTTCATACACCATAAAACCAATGATTTTCAGAGATTTAAACATAAACTAAAGGGAGAAGGAAGGTTTCAAAACAAGATTTAAAGTGAGGGCCAATATAACATTCTGACACCACAAGCTGTGCTCAGAGCTAGCAAATAGGTCTGTCGGAAAGATATTCAGAAATAACCTAATAATATTACATGACAACGAAAAGGCACAGTTGTAACTAACAAATTACTCTTGGCTGTTTTTTCTTGGTAGCCTTCAAAGGTTTTCCATCCTTGATTCTAATCTTTCCAGGATAATCTCTTTTGTAACACTTGTTACTTGTCTATTCATTAATTTTTCTAGCCTGTAACTCTTGATATGTACAAAACGCCCTAAACATTTGTGGCAAGTCTGAGCCTATGAGGTGTCTCATGGTGGGAATTTATTGGCCTGTTTTCTCTGTAGTCTTCTCTAGCTAACATAGAGCAACTTTTGGGTTTGTTTTTTTTCCAAAATATTTTATTCTCTAGTTCAGAAAGCTGCATTGTTGGGCTTCTTACTGAAAAATTACTAATATTGTGTCTTTGTGATGTGGGCAAAATTCTGTCCTATAAGTGTGAAGTTCATTGTTGTGGGGAAGAACAGTATGTTTGGAGCCAAGCAAAGGGCACCTGAGCCATCCTGTCACTGCAGAGCAGAATGAGTCAGGAATCTGGGGAGCAACATACTCTTTAATACTCTAAAAAGACACAAGCAGCACCACTGCTCATAAGAATGCCTCTAATGGCAAAGTAGTGTGTGCACAGAATGGAATAAAACACTGCTTTAAAATAGGGATGTGAATAACTAAGGAAAATCAAGTGTTTGTGGCTTCATGGAAACACAGAATATTTGACAGGTGCATCTTGAATATTTCATTGCTTTAGCAAAAGTGAAAGGCAAGTTTCCTCCTCAGACTCCCACAATAACAATCAAAATCGGGAATGTCTTTCCCTGAGGAAAAATGTCTTTCTCTACAGACAAAAAATCTACAGGCTACGATCTGAACAACCTTGCATAAGCATAGGCTGTAAGAATATGTGGAAAAGGGGGAAAAAAACAACACTAGGAGTCCTCACTCACCCCCTGCCCAGGCCTCACTATCCATTGACATGTGATAGGCCCTCTCCATGGACAATCAGTGTGGGGGGTGGGGGGTGTAATGAGGCAACTGAGAGGCTTCTAGGATAGAGCTGAATACAATGTCTAACAGATACCAGGGCCATCTTTGGCCTTAACGAACCTGACATTTATTTAAATAAAGTTCATTGAAGATGCAGGTTGTATCCAGCTCCATCTGAGAAACACCAAAGTCCAGGTTGCCCCAGTACACCCTGTTAACCCACCAGATGTGGAGCCCTCCAGCAGCTTAGGAGACCCAGAAAGGGGTGGGATTGGAGACCAACACTCTCAGAGGAGTTGTCAGGCACTAGGTTTAGATTTTCATTAGGCCTGGGTCTATGAGGTCAGGTAAGTGTGAAGGAAGGGGGAAGCAGCACCATTTTCTCACAAGTTGGACCCTGTCGTTAGAGGCGGCCTGCAGGTTTGTTTTAATTCATTAGCTTGACAGTGGGGAGGGGCCATCAAGAGGGGTAATTCTGATAGCCACAGATGTCACAGGTCTGGTCCCCAGCAAGCCCTCCATTTTAATAATGGTTGAAGAGAAAGAAATACAAAGGACACTAAGAAAAAAATCTAAATGAAAGCTTCTGTTTTAATGAAACCAGAAAGAAATAATAAGGTGAAGGCAGAGTGGAAAAAACAGCAAGATGATCATTTTGTAAACAAAAGAAACAAAAGGCAGCTCTGTGTAAGCAATTATTTCACTCCAGAAATCCAAGAACCATGGAACACAGTTATAGAACTGCTGCCCAAGTGTCTTTAGAAGAGGAATTTAGTGTAATTGGGATAATTTGAACTTTGCTTAAATCAAGCAGATAATGACTGGGCTCCTAAAAGACAAAGATGAGAATTTGAGTGCTGGAGTAATACATAAATCAGTGAGGAGAAACTATTAGGGGCCAGAGTGTGAGAATATCCATGAGTGCACACAAATGTGTAACAGTGTGTGTAAAATATATATCTGCATGTGAAAAATGGGCACCTGGGCATGAAACAGGTAGTACCTGTACAAGTACCAATTTGCACACACATGTTCCCACTGAGCGTAAGAGAGTTTAGGATTTGGAGAGACCCAGGGGGAACTGATCCTAAGTTGTTGTCGTATTTGTATGTTCCCACAGCACTGAACAGGCACATTTTAAACCATTAACATAAGATACTTCTTTTGCTTGCACACTTACAACCCTGGACTCTAACTATTTAAAATATAGCCTATGTGCAAATAAGAAATGAAATATATGTACTAAATAATAATAATAATAATAATAATAATAATAATAATATGTACTAAATCTATAGTAATACAGCAGAAAGATTTAACCTGCATACTGTATCAACATTCGTTTAATCAGAAATAAGCACAAATGTGTCTCTCCACTTTAGTGGTGGGAGCTATGCAGAAGAACTAGACACTGTGAGCAGTGAATGGGATGACAGCAGTACAACTACGGAGAAAAAAACATTGTTGCTGGACATACAAGGCTGTTTCCTTCCTGACTCTGTGGAGTACTAAATAAGACTTGAGGTGATCCACTACATTTCAATCCTAGATATGCGCGATGCAAGACAAATAAAATAAAAGCTGTTGATGAATGTTAAGGGATCTGCTGATCAGAAGATATAGATTAGAACCAGCTAACAGAATTAGAAGAGGATAAAGAGAGGAGATTGCAATCATCTGTTAAGAAAATGAACTTTGGAAAATTGGCAACTATGAAAGGAGTCTCATTTTTTCTATAAAGTGATAGAATCAAAGTAACAGTAACTAGACACTAATACATTCAAACAAACGTGTAAGGAACAATGAAAAGAATGAACAGATCCCATTACAAAATGATAAGGAGCTAGCACATGATGGGGGTTGGGCAGATCATTGTATTGAAGTGAAGCTTAAGCATGTTTCTGCCACAGAATAATTCTGACACTTCTAGTCAAACTGAATTCCACAGAAGACAGACACATAAAATCATAGAATCATAAAAATGCAGGGCTGGAAGGGACCTCGAGAAGTCATCAAGTCCAGCCCACCATCCTCTTTGTAACAACCCTTAACATATTTGGGCTCTGTTATCAGGTCCCCACTCAGTCTTCTTTTCTCAAGACTAAACATGCCCAGTTTTTTTAACCTTTCCTCATAAGTCAGGTTTTCTAAACCTTTTATCATGTTTTTCCTTCCTCTGGACTGTCTTTAATTTGTCCACATCTTTCCTAAAGTGTGGTGCCCAGAACAGAACACAGTACTCCAGCTGAGGCTTCACCAGTGCTGAGCAGAGCAAGAAAATTACCGGTACCTCAGTTTCTTACATATGACACTCCTATTAAATACACCCCAGAATGTACCATATAGCATATTTACAAATAAATTTGACAGTGTGATCCTGCCAAGGTGTTTTTGGACTATGGCTACCTCCCACTGTATGGTGTCTGAGCAGCCTGAGGGTCGCTCTAAATTATTCTTGTTAGTTACCTTCATATTCTGCCCCCCCCAAATAATCCATAATCACACATCCAAAGATCTGGCCCAAGCAATAACCATTGTATAATCCCAGGTGATGACTGTGACTCCCTGTGGCCTCGAGTAATTCACTTACCATCTCAGTCAATTTCTCCATCTGTACAATAATGATAATTACCTACTTCACAGATGTGTTGAAAAGATTCACCATTTAAATGTTTACAAAGTATGTGAAGATGGAAAACTATATAAATGCTAAATGTTATTATCCTCAATTAATTATCAGATAACTCTCAGACCACTCCCTGTTTAATGTTATGGATTGTGTCTACTTGTCCCTTGAAAGATTTGTATGGCCACAGAGATAGTTTTTACCACACTCTTATAGCTTACAGCATTTGAACTCGAGTACACAGTTGGCTAGGTAAGTTATGGTTTCCTTTCACATTTTAATGAAGCTTCAGGCAAAAGGACACCACTGGAAACTGGATATAATAATGATCTGATCCATTATAACAACTCTTATGTTCCTAGACCACCCTGAAATAAATCTCCAACCCAATCATGGTCAGAGGGAACAAGGACCCAGCAGATCCCTGCCAAACAATATAGAAGAGAGGGAGTCCCACCTTTGCAGCATGGACACTTATGATATGAAACCCAGTGGACGCCCCTTTGCAAGGATCTGGGACCATAGCTGGAGGGGGCAGGCCATGTATGAGACTACAGGACATGTGGTCTCTGCTTGTCATCAGCCACCAGTGGATTCCACTCAAATTCTGACGGAGTTAGTATTACCTTGTGTGTGTACCACTTCTGCACTGCTAACCTCCTGCGCAGTGTGATTTCCAGGGATAGCAGCCACTGGGGAAGACCCTATGGAACTGCGCTGCCAAGGAGCTGAAGGATTACAGTGAGTGGCCAGAAGGGAGCATGGCAGTAAAAGACTGCTGTGAGGAAAGTCCAGGAATCCATGGGTTTCCCCCAAGATGGATCCGCTGGTTTGTGGCAACAAATCCCTTATTTGTATCATGGAGGAACATAAGGGGCAAACCCCACCCTCACAAATGAAAATCTATAGAAAAATCCACAAGGGGAACCCCAGGGAGTTTTCAGTCCTTTCAGGGTAGGAGTAAAGACCCCTGCATAATGAACAATCCTGACCACGACTGATTTCCCTTGATTGCTGCATTGAAGCTTCAGATTACTTGTGCAACAGAAGCTTCATTCTCCTATGTGAGCCTGCCTCAGTAAAATTAAAACTTTCTAGCATGATTCCCAGAAGTCACACTAAAAACTAGTTAAGAGTTTATTACAAAACCAAGATATTCTTCCTGATGAAACCTGAAATGAATAATGAATTTAATCAATAGTTTTCTACATCAATTTTCAGGATCTGAGATACTGAGAGTCTTTGTTTGAGGCCAAATTCTCGGTAAACTTTACCCAGGAGCGGCGCCAGGGTTTTTGCCGCCCTAGGCGGCAGCGCACCTCCTCTGAGCATTCGGCGGCGGGGGTCCTTCTGCTCCGCATCTTCGGGGCACTTCGGCGGCGGGTCCCGGAGCGAGTGAAGGACCCGCCGCCGAATTTCCACCGAAGACCCAGAGCGGAAGGACCCCCCGCCGCCGAATTTCCGCCGAGGACGGCAAAATGCCACCCCCTAAATCCTGCCGCCCTAGGCGACCACCTAGGGTCGCCTAGTGGAAGCGCTGGCCCTGACTTTACCAGAAGAAAAATTTACGAACAGCAATTAATATTTAGAGGCCAAAATAATTAATCTAGACAGAAAGTAAAAGTAACAATTCTTTAGCATTTAAGATCACAAAATTTAAGTGGAAAATATATTCTTATGCACTGTTTTTAAGATAGTCAAGAGATGAAATTTATCACAGTGGCAGATCACACAGGGTTTAGTGTGGTTGAATAAGAGTGAAGATGAAAAGTGTCACTTTTTATCCTCTAACAGAAGTTTCATGAAAAATCACATAGTTGTTATACTCTGAGACCATCTAACTTAATTCACTTAGAATTCTAAACAGGGCCAGAATTCACTGAACAATATTTAGTGGAGCAACAACAAACTTCATATGACTGTACAGATTGCTGATAAGATTTTCACCCAATTTTATAGCGAACCTTGGAACTTTTAGCCTGATACCAGAATGAGATTCTTTTCTCTTAATAACATACAATTAGGTAAATTGCTCCTTGTAGATAAAATTGCTCTTAAGAAAGATATTACTTAGGATGAGATAGCATAATCCATAAAACTAATGAAAGGTGGTAAGACTTCGGTGACTGGTGACTGCAGAAGTCTTACAAGGTGTTTTTTGTTGAGCTCTCTCCCTCTCTCTCAGAGATGTGTAATCATACCTTGGCTGAGTATTCTCTTCCTCCCATCTGTAGTTTAGTTAACATTTCATTCATTTTAAAAAGAAAGAAGAGATCCATATCTCTGCAACATATATAGGCCCTTATGTCTCTATGTTTATTTCCCTAGTGATAATCCAGAGCTTCAGCTGAAAGGTCTATGTTTTTAAAAAATGAGCAACTGAAATTAAGTTCCTAAATCCATATTTAGACACTGCAGTAAATGGCCTGATTTTCAAAAGTGCTGCGCACCCCAGAACTCCCAGTGACTTTAGTGGGAGATGCCCAGGTCTGGATTTGGGGGACTAATGATAAGCATCCATTTTAAAAAATACTGGTCTTACCCAAAGTAGATATTTGACAGAATTAACTCTTTCAGCCAAGATCCACTCTCCTGTGATATCCCTGTAAATATGTGAAAGTTAAAATAGTTAAGCTGTGGAAGGAAGGAATAGGACACACACTGTCCCATCCAAACAGCCCCATGGAATATTGTATGTATTAGCTCTTTTCTCTCTCCCAGGTAGGGTGACCAGAGACCAAGTGTGAAAAATCGGGACAGAGGGTGGGGGGTAATAGGAGCCTGTATAAGAAAAAGCCCCAAATATCGGGACTGTCCCTATAAAATCGGGACATCTGGTCACCCTACTCCCAGGCTCCCTTGCCCATGCCTGAGATCCTCTCATCTCAGTTACCTGCCTTGTATTCCATTTAGGCCCCCATTCTCCCACTATGACTTATACAGGTGCTTCTTCCTTTACACACTGTAAGTACAGCACCTGCTTAAGTGTTTGCAGAACTGGCGCTTTAGATTGTAAAATCATTGGGACAAGGACTATCTCTACTCTCTATAAAGAACCCCAATACACCTCTCTAATGCTAAATACAGACATTAAGTACTAATAGTAACCAGTTTCAGTGCAGAATTTGACTAACCATAGAATTGTTGTACTCTCGTAAGGAGTCCCTATCTTTTTAAATATTATTTTAGCCTTTTTAATCTCTCAGGTGTTACATGCACCCTCCAAAGGAAGTGTTTCACAGACAAATGTATTTTCAGAAGTAGTGTTTGCACCATTTTATAGTTTAATAGAATGGATTTGAAGTATTATTCATACAAATATGAGTGGCGATAATTACCTAGATTTCTGGTTTTTGTTGGGTTTTTTTAAAATACACCACTACAAAACCGAGAAATGTAACATTAATAGCTGCTGGGTAACGGAGCCAAACAATGATTTATGCTTTCTTGCTGCACAACTATCAAATCCTATTCCCTGAGTTGACTCCTTATTATCATTGGCTCCTTATTAGGCCCCCCTCCGTACTAACAGCACTGGTGTTCAACTCCACAAGTGGGCATTGTTTAGGAATCAGCATCAGCATATTTCTGTGTGCTCTAGGGGCAGTACGTTTTATATCATAGAATGCTCTGTTTGTTTTGGCATTTTTTTCTGTGCGGATTTGATTGTGGGCAAGGTTTCCATATCCAGGATTCCAGGAAATATAATTACTCTGTGACCAACTATGGCTTTCTGCCTATGTGGTTATGGCTACTACAGTACAAGACTCGGACTGCGACTTCACTCCAGGAAGGATTCACACCAGACTAAAAATTTTAATTGCATTTTGAAAGGAATGAACAATCTTTGGCTGAAAGCAGTGGCTCCACAAGTTGTAGTCAACACGCCTAGTAGGAGAAGGAAATTCTCTATAATAAATACTATCCCCATTTCTCAAATCCTATTCAGGATTGTTATAAACATACCTTTATTTACAAGGCACCGATCCACCAGAGACATCCTAGCACCAACAAAACAGAACATACCAATACACCATTATTAAAACTACAACTGGACAGATCAAAATTCTATAGCCATCAACGTGCCATGGTGAAGGCCCTCTGAAATAAAAGTGTTTTTCAACTCTCTCTCTCCTGCCATAGGGCCAATTCAGTGACCACCCCCACCACCATTGCTTTCTGCTTCTAAAGCAGAGGGGAAGCAACCCCTTAGTCAGGGGCGGTGCGTATAATACTCTGGGGAAGGCTGTGCCTCCTCAAACAGCCTGGCATGACCCCGCCCACACTCCACCCTGAGGTCCCTCCTGCTGCTAGTTGGCCCCCGCCCAGGCAGGCTGCTCCGCTTCCCAGAAGGGAAGCCTGCTGGGGCTAAGGTGGCTGGGACTTGGGTGGCTGGGGCCGCCCAGCACTGCGGGGGCCCCGGAGCTGGGGCCATGCTGCCCAGTGCTTCAGGGCTGCGGGGGGAAACACACACCGCTCAGTGCTCCAGGGCTGGGGGGGGCACGCCTCACAGTGTTCTGGGGGAGGGTGTATGTGTGTGCTGGGGCCCACCCAGTGCTGGGAGGGGGCCATGCACCGCCCACCCGGTGCTTCAGAGGATAGGGTGGGGTTGCGCGCTGTCCACGCACCCACTCAGTGCTCCAGGGTTGGGGGCAGGCCGCATGCCGCCGGCCCACCCGGTGCTTCATTGATGGGGAGGGGCCTGTGGACCCGGGGCTGGGGGGCAGCTGGCAGCTGCAGGGGGAGGGGGGGCTCTGGGTTTTGGGGGCAGAAGGGGCGGGGCCTCAGGCAGAAGGGGTGGGTTGGGCTGGGGGCTAGCCTCCCCAAGACTGTGGTTCACCCACCGCCCATGCCCTTAGTACTAGCTACATTATAGAATCATAGGACTGGAAGGGACATAGAGTGGTCATCTAGCCCAGTCCTTGCACTCATGGCAGGACTAAGTATTATTTAGACCATCCCTGACAGGTGTTTGTCTAACCTGCTCTTAAAAATCTCCAATGATGGAGATTCCACAACCTCCCTAGGCAATTTGTTCCAGTGCTTAACCACTCTGACAGTTAGGAATTTTTTCCTAATGTCCAGCCTAAACCGCCCTTGCTGCAATTTAAGCCCACGGCTTATTGTCCTATCATCAGAGGTAAAGGAGAACAATTTTTCTCCCTCCTCTTTGTAACAACCTTTTATGTACTTGAAAACGGTTATGTCCCCTCTCAATCTTCTCTTCTCCAGACTAAACAAAGCCAATTTTTTCAATCTTCCCTCATAGGTCAAGTTTTCTAGCTCTTTAATCATTTTTGTTGCTCTTCTCTGGACTTTCTCCAATTTGTCCACATCTTTCCTGAAATGTGGCACCTAGAACTGGACACAATACTCCAGTTGAGGCCTAATCAGAATGGAGTAGAGTGGAATAATTACTTCTTGTGTCTTGCTTACAACATTCCTGCTAATACATCATCCCAGAATGATGACTGCTTTTTTTGCAACAGTGTTACACTGTTGACCCATATTTAGCTTGTGATCCACTATGACGGCCAGATCCCTTTCCGCAGTACTCCTTTCTAGGCAGTCATTTCCCATTTTCTATGTGTGCAACTGACTGTTCCTTCCTAAGTGGAGTATTTTGCATTTGTCCTTATTGAATTTCATCCTATTTACTTCAGACCATTTCTCCAGTTTGTCCAGATAATTTTGAATTTTAATCCTATCCTCCAAAGCACTTGCAACCCCTCCCAGCTTGATATTGTCTACAAACTTTATAAGTGTACTCTCTATGCCATTATCTAAATCATTGATAAAGATATTGAACGGAACCAGACCCAGAACTAAGTGGATTTTGCACTCATTTAAAAATAAAACAATTAAAAAAAAAAAAAAAAAAGCAAGCATAAAATCTGTGGTATTCCTTCATTTCTGAATGCTGAAGAGAATAGAATGGCACACAGATGACCCCTAGAGGTCTCATTGTTTAGAACATGGACTGTACTTGCACATACCTATTTTAAAGCCTGGTCTGCTCTACAAAACTAACCAGGTGGAAGCATGGTTGCGAGACATGATTATGTCCAAACTGTGCTGTATCAAGGAAGCACAAAAAGTTAAATCAATTCTATTCCTAGTAACTGCGCTTAAACATGGTTATTTTTATAGAGCAGACAGGATCTTTGTATGACAGTCAATGTTAAAGCATAGTTAAAAACCTACCATGAGAATGGTGCTGGTAACTTCTTCCTCAATTTTGTGACATAAGTGCCAAACCTTTAAGAAAAGTTCCCACCATTTAGTTATAAGGAAATTTTATGAGCACAAAGATAATTTCTATTCCGTACCGGCAATACAGTCTCCTATGCTTTTATTGTCAACAATCAAACCATAAATGGTAGATAAAGTTTATTACCTCATGTGTAACTAATCTTTAGGTTGTCATAGATATTTTATTGTCATCCACCTACACCATTCCTATGGCTGGCAGAATGGATACAGCCTAAAGGTTAATGATTTGACAATCTCTCTAAATAGTATTGAGCCAAAAGCAGACCTCATGTAGAGTTGGTGCAATTCCCATGGAAGTGTTGCAGCCAAATGCAAAGACGGCATAAATGGCAATGTACATTGAACAGAAAATTTAAATAAGTGTAAGGGGTAGAAGCAGTTTGAACCAATCTGCTATACTATGTGAAAATGAGCTTAAATTGCATGACAGTGGGATTGCAGAGGGTATACCAGTAAAGCAGCTAACTGGAAGATGAAAAATAAATAAGGAGGGGGCAACTTTATATCACACATCTTATTTTTAATTGCTTTTTTCTTCCTCTTTCTTGGCATGCAAGTTACTCATTTTGCACACCCATCATGTCAAGTTAGTGCAAATTACTTGCCACATAGATCCACTTACATCCCTCTGCTGACCAACTTCTATCTAATGTAACTCACTGCACTCTTTTGATCACTACCGAATTTGGACCACAGACTAATAGACTGTCTAATCCCTCCTTGAAGGGCCTTGCTAGGATGGACGTAGACAGCACTGACATTTATATAACTTCATAGTTTGAGTCTATTTTTAATTTTGATGAAATATTTTATAGAGACAGAACATGGATGGTTAGTGGGTTGAGAAGCATCTGTTTTATTTATTCTAGATTCTTAAATCTGGCAGGAATACTGTAAAAATACTGTTGCTAATATGTACTATGCACATGCTAATTACTGAATTATACAGAGGTATTCATTATAACACTGTCGTCCCTTATTTGTTCACACAAATTGGTTTGATATTTTCCTGTTGACATATTAGAAATCTCTAGTAAATGCATATAAAAAAACAGAAAGCAAAGTTGAACTACATTTGGAAGTTATTAATAAGGTCTATGTGCCAATAATCACAGATACTGAACAAGAATCCAGTAATTCTCAATGTATCATTTTTGTTCACTGAAACAGCTTTACTTATGATTAAGATTAGATTTAAACAAGCTCTGAAAATCGTAAAAATGTAGAGCTGGAAGTGACCTCGAGAAGTCATCAATTCCAGCCCACTGTGCTGTGGCAGGACCAAGTAAACCTAGACCATCCCTGGCAGGTGTTTTTAAAAGTTTCCGATGATGGGGACTCCACGACTTCCCTTGGAACTTTATTCCACAGCTTAACTACCTTTATAGTTAGAAAGATTTTCCTAAAATATCTAACCTAGATCTCCCTTGCCTCATATTAAGCCCATTACTTCTTGTCCTACCTTCAGTGGACATGGAGAACAATTGATTTCTGGCTGGTTTATAACAGCCCTTAAGATATTGGAAGACACTTATCTGGTCGCCCCTCAGATTAAACATGCCCAGTTTTTTCAACCATTCTTCATAGTTTGGGTTTTCTAAACCTTTTATCATTTTTTGTTGCTTTCCTCTGGACTCTCTTGTCTACATCCTTCCTAAATTGCCCAGAATTGGACACAGAACTCCAGCTGGGACAATTGCCTCCTGTGTCTTACATACAACATTCCTGTTAATACACCCTGGCCAGTCACAAAACTGGTTTTCAAAGCTTCTCTGATATTCTATGATTCTAAGGCTTGGTCGTGTGGACAGGTGCAGGGTTAATTCAACCTAAACTCATAGTGTAGACCAGGGCTCAGTGAAGTACTTTGCACTTGTTTTTATTGAATTTCATCTTGTTGAATTCAGACCAATTCTCCAATTTGTCAAGATCATTTTGAATTTTAAATCTGTCCTCCAAAGTGCTTGATTTCATCTGCAAATTTTATAAGCATACTCTCTACACCATTATCCAAGCTATTAATGAAAATACTGAATAGTACCTGACTCAGGACTGACCCCTGCGGAACCCCACTAGATACAGATGTTGTCTCATTTTGACAGCAAACCATTGATAACTACTCTGAGTGTGGTCTTTCAACCAGTTATAGTAATTTCATCTATACCACATTTTCCTAGTTTGCTTAGGAGAATGTCAGGCAGAACTGTGTCAAAAACCTTAGTAAAATCAAGATATATCACGTCTACTGCTTCCCTCCCTCCACTAGGTCAGTAACCCTGTCAAAGGAGGAAATTAAGTTGGTTTGGCATGGATTTGTTCTCGACTAATCCATGCTGACTGTTCCTTATAACCTTATTATCCTCCAGGTGCTTACAAAATGATGCTCATTCTCTAGTGACTATACAATTACAAAGTACCTGTCACAACTGTACCTATGTGCCAGATATGCCACTGCCTTTACAGCAGTTATAATCAGTTACAATACACCAACTCATCACAACAATCAATAAGATGTAAATATAATGGCACAAAGTCTGTTTAAAGTTTCATTTTACAGCAGTAGCAAGAATCTGTTGCAGTAGCTGCATGAATGTCACAAGGTGGGGAACTTGGTGTTCAAAGTGTATATGCACAGCACGCTAGGGGAAGCAGATAGCAAGGTTAATAGCATTAAGGGTAAGTTTGCAATACAGTGTAGCTTCCTGCAGAATACAAACATGAACGAAGTTTTAAATAGGGCACACGTTTTTGGTTGATGTGGGTTGTTTGGTTTTTATTCTTTTACTTTTTAAAAATTATTTCACCCTCTGTTTCTTGATTTGTTTTTTGCTTGTTTGTTTTCCATCCTGGATAGCTTCCGTTTTCAGTGGCAGTGAGACATCAGAAATAGAGCTGAGGAGCAGGTTTATGGAGTTAGAAAATGAAGGGGAGAGGCAGGCAGTAACAGAAGATGGGAGAGCAAGGAAGAAAAGAAGGGCAGTTAGTACTACAAGAGATGGAGAAGAGACAATGGAGATAGCCAGAGTTTGGAGTCCCAGGAGAATAGAGGATGACTCGCAGAAGTTTGCAAGTGAGAACAGAAGACAAGAGGACTTGCAGCCAGAAAAAACAGAAGGGGGAAGGCCAGAGAATCACACCAACATGAGGAAGAGGCAGGTCTACATGACTGGGGACTCCCTACTAAGAAGAACGGACAGGCCTGTCACCAGAGCTGATCCAGAGAAAAGAAGGGTGTTTTGTCTGCACGGAGCTAAGATACGGGATGTGAACCTAAGCTGAAGAGGATCTTAATGGGAGCAGGAAAGAATCCACTGATTGTCCTTCATGTGGGAACAAATGATACTGCTAGATTCTTGGTGGGATGTATTGAGGCGGCTGGAAGCTGTGGGGTGCCCCCGCCACCTGCAGCTCTGGGGGCCCATGCTGCCCATGAGCTCCAGGGGTTCCCCACCACCTGCAGCGGTCAGGAGCTGCAGGGTACCCCTGTCACCCACAGCTTCTGGGGCCCGCGGTGGCCAGGAGCTCAGGGGTTCCCCTGTTGTCTGCACCAGCCAGGAGCTCGGCGGTTTCTCCACTGCTCGCAAGCTGGGGGGTTCCCCCACCACTGGCAGCCAGGGATTCGGGGGTTCCCCTGTCATCCACAGCTCCGGGGGCCCCCACTGCCTGCGACGGATTGGAGCTCAGGAGTTTCCCCACCACCTGCGGCGGCCAGGATCTGCAGGGTACCCCGCCGCTGCCAGTGCCAGCTTGGAGCAGCAAGGTACCCCGCCATCCACAGTTCCGGGGGCCAGAAGCCAAAAGCCAAGAAGAGTTGGATCTTGCAAATGAAATTAAAACCAATAGTAAAAGGTTCTTTAGCCATATAAATAAAATGAAAACAAGGAAAGAAGTAGTAAGACTGAAGATGGGGTGGAGATTAAAGATAATGGGATGAATTTTAATACTGCAAAGTGCAAGAACATGCACTTAGTGACTAACAACAAGAATTTTTGCTATAAGCTAGGGACTTACTTAGAAGCAACAGAGATGGAAAAAGATCTTGGTGTATTGGTAGATCATAGGAATATGGTGTAGCCGTGAAAAAGGCTAATGCAGTCCGAGGATGCATCAGGCGAGGTATTTCCAGCAGAGACAGGGATTACCATTATACAATGCACTGGTGAAACCTCATCTGGAACACTGTGTGCAGTTCAAGTCTCCCATGTTTAAGAATAATGAAATCAGATTGGAACAGGTGCAGAGAAGGCTACGAGGATGATCAGAGGAATAGAGAACCTACCTTACAAAAGGAGGCTTAAGCAGCTTGGCTTGTTTAGTCCAACCAAATGAAGGCTATGATGAGATATGATTGCTCTTTATAAATACATCAGCAGGATAAACACCAGCCAGGGAGAAGAGTTATTTAAGTTAAGGACCAATATTAGCACAAGAACAAATGGATATAAATTTGCTGTCAATAAGTTTAGGCTTGAAATTAGAGGAAGGTTTCTAACCACCAGACGAGTGAAGTTCTGAAACATACTTCCAAGGGGAGTAGTGGGGACAAAAAACCTAACTTCTTGAAGACTGAGTTGATAAGTTTATGGAGGTGTTGATATGATGAGATTGCCTACAATGGTATATGGCTCATCCGCGACTGCTATTAGCAAATATCTTCAACGGCCGGAGATGGGACACTAGATTGGGAGGTCTCTGAGTTACCTAGGAAAGAATTCTCTGTAGTGTCTGGCTGGTGGGTCATGCCCACACCACTTCTGAAAGGTTGCTGACCCCTGGCATAGACCCTGGTGGCTTTTTGCCTTTCTCTGCAGCATGGAGTGTGGGCCACTTGCTGGTCTGAACTAGCATAAATGGTGGATTCTCTATAACTTTAAGTCTTTAAATCAAGGTTAGAGGACTTCAGTAACTCAGCTATGGGTTATAGGCCTATTGCTTGAATTGGAGGATGAGGTTCTGTGGCTTGCAGTGTACAGGAGGTCAGACTAGATGATCGTGATAGACTCTGAGGCCAGAAGCGACCATGAATCAGATTATTAGATTCCAAAAGATCAACTGCGCCTTTAGCTGAGTGCAGGTCTGCAGTTACCTACCCATGCTGCAGTCACCAACCTGCTTGACAATCCTGCAATACCATCATATTTGATCTCAACACGGCCCCTAAAGTTCCAATTCTACCATCCAGCTCTTACCCACTGCGTAGCCTTCTCTTCAGGGAGAAGAGAGAAAAGAAATGTCCTGTGTCCTGATGACAGGCTGCAGAACAGCTCCATGGCCACTGCCACACACCCGAACCTGCCATCCTGATGTGCAAGAGAAAGGATCTGCCATAACACTGAATCAACTATCCTTGCTCCCACTCCATCTGTGGTCCAGTGCACACACATACCTACACACTAGGAGCCACTGTGGTGCTAAAGTTTCACACCACAAAGGAGGTGCAAACTCCTGCAGAGGAAGGGGCTGTTTTTGTCCAGAAGTTGCACTTGCTTTGTCCAGTTACTGCACTTGCTTGTGCTGATCTTGTTGTTGAGCGCCAAGCAAAGTGATTTGCCTGTGCCAATGCCATGACTGCAGGTACAAAAGTGGTGGTTACACGTATAAACTCAGTCACAGACCACTTTTGAAGATTTTGGCCCCTCATAATTCTATGTACTTGTAGCTGGTGGAATGACTCAGCAAAACAAAACAAAAGCCAGCAATGTCTTGTCCTTAAGAAACAGACGTTTATAACATAAATAAACAGAAAAGAAAAAAAAATCCTCTTTCGCTGAGCTCTTGTGCAAAAGACAGGGAGAACGGAGCTGAGGTTAACCCCTTGCCCACCAAAGAAAAAACAGTGCACCCTGCCCCCATCATAATACCATATTGTCTCATATGTATTATAGCATTATTAATAAAATATAGGACCAAATTCCAGTCTGGCACATTGACACAACCTCATGGACTTCAGAGGGATTGCATAAATGTAAACTATGAGAAAATTTGGTTACATGCAGTTTCAAAGAAAGGACCAACATTTTAAAAGTCAATAGTAACATTTAAAACTTGATTCTCAGTTTCAGAAGTAGCAAATAGACTTAGGAAATGGAAAGTACAGGTAAGAGCACCAAACCTGAAGAGCTTTCAGATAGTGGCCAGAAGAAGCAGGAAGACCAGCAAGATTATAATAGTTAAGGCAAAATATTACTTGAGAACAGACATTTTAGCAGCAGATATAGCTGAATAATTACATCTGTTTGATATATTAATATTAAACAAATTCAATTTAAAGGCTCTAGCAACTGAACTAACATGAGAAGTAACGTGTACATCAGAATCCAAAACCAAGAATCCTCACTACTCACCGTGGTGCAAGAAGACTCCACCTTGAAGGAACAGAAACCAGGGATGGCATTGAAGTCTAGGAACAAGGCCTCACTTGTATCTGCATTCAGCCTGGGGGAATTCTGGTGTATTCACTATGTTAATACATATGTCAATCACTGTGAAAGAAGGTGAATATTCTCAGAACTATGGGGGAAGAGAGAAAAACAATCTGAGCATCAGTAGCAGTTGTGAGCTTCGTCATGTTAATTAACAAGTTGTAAACACAAAAATTAATGAGGAGCTAGGACAGAGCCCTGAGGCATTCCCACAGTTCAATCAGGAGATCAGACTAATTATTTCTTCGTAGGATATATTCCAATATCACTCTCTTCCAGTCTGTCCTGAACATAGCTGCTGAAATGATCTTCCTTACCTGTTCAGACCATGTCAATCCCCACTCTTAATCCCTCCACCGGCTTCTTTTTGCTCACTGTAATAAAGTTTAAACTTCTCATCTCCACCTTCAAAGTCCTGCCCAAATTCCAACTCCCCCCTGCACCCAAACTCAATGTCTAATCTGTTTCTTGGTATGTTTTCTCTTTGCTCAACCAGCAATGCAAACCTCACTGGCCACTTGTATGCATCTCCAGGTTTGTCTAAACTCTGCACTAAGCCTGGACTCTGACTCAGATTTGAGCCCAAGCCCCTCCTTTCCATCTACACATAAATCAGTTTGACTCAGGTCAGCAAGCACTAAGCGCCTGCCATGAGTCAGGTCCAAACCCTGTCATTTTGCAGTGTGGCCACAGGTCAAGCCACAGCCCCAAGTCAGAAAGCCTGCGTAATATGGATGCATTAGCATGGCTGAGGCCCAGGTCCAGCAGTTGTAATCCCAGGTTTACAATGCAGTGTGGATGCTCAAGCATTGCAACACCGAGTCCACAAGCCCAAGTCCCACAAACCCAGGTTTACAATGCAATGTAGACATACCTTCAACATGCAGCCTCCATGTCTCCTGTTCTGGCCCCTATGCATGGAACAGTCTCCCAAATCCCAGTGCACTAAGACCCCACCCTCTCCTCATTCACATCCCTGAGTCGTCTTCCTGGAGACTCACAAATGCTAACCTACACCAATCAAAACAGAACAGGGAGATCTGCACTATTCACTACACTAAAAACTGAATTGCATCAGTGGAATTGCACCAGTGTATCAGTAGCACAGTGCATTCATATTAGTTATCAGCTACTAGGTGCAGGTCCATTCTATGTCCATTCTAGTTCTCAGTCCACCACTGCAGTTGTACTGCATTCTGGATACCCTATCTCACAGTTTTTTCTATCACTGCAGTGACTTGTGGGAGATTTTGAAGAGCCAAATGAGATACCCAAGGGGCTTGAGGGAGGAGTGAATTCTTCATATAAACCATTGTAGTTTCCAAGGTATTGTCTCAAAGATTGAGGTAGGCCAAACAATTGGAATGTGCTCCTTGTTCAGCTAGATACGTTTCTGTTGGAGTTCTTGAAAACTAATCTCACACAACTCAGAAGAGGTAGCGGAGAGGGTTGTGATACCTGTGGAGAACCAAAATTGAGACCAGTAGTTAATCAAATTCATGATGCAAGATTCATACCCTTCAGATATGGATATGCCAGCTTCATGCCCCACTTCAAGATGAGGTTCACTGGGTAGAGTGCCATTTTTGGGTCTAGCTCATGTCTACAGATTGTTGGGACTGAGTTGTTTGAAAACTGGGATGAGCAGCTGTGACTACAGAATTTCTGAATCGAGACATTTTTGTACCTCTGAAGGAAGCTCACCCAAACACTGTTGTGCTAGACCACTGTCATGCTGGTTAGTCTATAGTTAGTAAGCACCACTAACTGCAGAAAGAAAAAAAAAGCAACTACTCTGTAGAAGCTGGCTTCCCCAGATAGCTGTCAGTCAACTGGATAGCAGTGAGGATTGAGGTGTCATGGTGGGTGCTGTGGTGGTGGAAATTTGCATGGCTTTATGTGAAGTGTTGCAGTAGTATGTGAACAAGGTAATAAATGTGCCAGAGATTACTGAGGGATTTGAACAAGTAGGTTTCCTGTACTGTGTTGGGAAAATAGCGTCCATTCTATACCCTCTCATCACAACTAGCAGCACGGAGATTGACACACAGACACCTCAAATTATGGTGACGAACTAACGTATGAAGTATTGACATTTTACAAGAAGTTTCTATGGGAAATCAAATTATGATCTCAAAGTAAATGCTCACTGGATGGAAGACCCTCCATGGGACATAATCTTGTAATAGCAAAATCCAGGCAGAAGATGAGAGGCAGGGACAGGATGGTCTGGTCGGTGGTTAAGGTCCTGGGCTAGGAGACAGGAGGTTTGAGTCCAGTTGTCAGTGTTGCCACAGATTTCTTGCATATCCCTTGTCACATCATGGTCTCTCTGCAACTCAGTTTTCCATCTGTAGAATAGGGAAGATAATATTCCTTTTCTCCCATCCGAAGTCTGGTTTTCCCTTTTTAGATTGTAAACTCTTTAGGACAGTTACTGTCTCTTAGTCTGTGTGCCTAACAGAATGGGGCCCTAATCCTGGTTGGGGCCTCTAGGTACTACTTCAATACAAATAAATGAGATAAAGTAGCTTCAGCAGCCCAGTGTCTTACAACCAAGAATCACAAGAAACTAAACAACTAGGTCAAATAGCCGGTCAGAATGCAAATTAGCCATTGAGAACAACTACCAAGTACCAAGAACAAGTACAGTAATTTATTAAAATAAGTGTTTGGAGGGTCTGATGGGCAATGAACATCTTCAACCCAAAGGAAGTATGACATGAAACCCCCACTTTTGAATAAGTGATTAAAATCTTTGTACTGATGTGAGGTTAAAAAAAAGTATCTATCAGTCATGCTTGGGAAAAGAAGTAAACCAACGTCATTCCCTGGCCATTCAGATGAAGAATACATGAAAAAGAAAAACCACTCATTTTTAACATATTAGTGGGGACAAAATCATGACAGACCAAATGAAGTCTGATCTTGCTCCCCGTTGGTCGGGCCATAGATTGAAGTTCAGATTACATTACGAATTATCAACACTTGGGTTGAAAATGCAAACTCCTGTTGGCAATAACACTATTTGCTAGCAGCTCTGGACATTATATTCCCCATTTGTAAGCATTTCATGGGCTAATTCAGCATTATATTCTTCTTCTGTTTTGTTCCTTTCCTTCTGATCCACTTCAGCTTGTTAGAACGTTGAAGCCCCTCAAAACTACATTCTGTCATAATGCTTGAACAATTCCCATCAGGGGCTGGATTTGCCCACAAAATGATAATGAACAATAATGCTCTTTGGATTGCTATTGTTAGTATTTCAGTTGCAAAATACCCTAAACCAGACTGCTTGGAGCTTGTCTTTCTTTAACAAGCTTTTCATGAGTAGACAGCTTAGACTATCAGGCTGTGTAAGAAGGAGTCAGGGAGAAAAAGGGCACCTGGAGCCTCTCATTGCTGCCTGTAAGTCATCAGGCATAACGTGTCCCTTACATTCCCCTAAGCAAAAAGACTATACAAGGTGAGAGCTACTGTCAGCATAAGCCTCCCTAATATAAGGAGGAAGGGAGTGGGTCTCTGTTTCAGCTAGCAGTGCTGACCAGGAACAGAAGGGAACAAGCCTTGTTCTTTACAGAAAACTAGCACAGCAGCCATATTCCCTGAAGCTCTGAGCGCCATTGCACTGCAAAGCTTCCCAGAGATCCTGCTGGGATAGCCCCCCTCCCTCTTGTCCCACAGTACTTAAACGTACAGCATACTCAGGGCACAGCATACAGATCACAAACTATATTTACAGCCTTCATTGTCCTCCTGAGCAAATATAACCAGCATGTCATCCTGCAGTCTTAACTCTCAACAGGGCTTCTCACCTGAGCGCCTTAATACATATTTCTCTTTATTATTGTAATCACATACATTCATCATTGTTTTATTTAATCTTCAAAGATTATTGGATGTGTGTGAGAGACATACAAAGGGAAGAGGAGACGGAAAGAGAGACAATGAGACTATTAGATTCCTCTCTCTCCATTCAACACTAAAAATATCATATACAATTTAGATTCCCAATGCTCTCAGTTTACGTGGTTTAGGACAATTTTTCCTCTAGGCAATACTAGAGATGTTTGTATTTAGTGTATTGGTCTGGAATGTATGAGCTGACTATTAGCAACTAAGCAATTATTACTACAAATATGTATGATGTTGGTATGTAATTTCCACTTACAGGCTATGTGATTATGGTTCTCTGAAAACCCCACCTTGCAGGATTTCTACTCCTGGGTTTTACCTCCTTTGGGGCAGATCCCACAGGAGGAGTTCCTGGCAGGATAACTAGAACAGTTCTGTTACACAAGAGAAGGCAGGTGTCATGCAGCACTGCTCTCAGGCATGCCCCCTTGCTTGTGCCTTATGCACAGCACCCACTCAGGTTTTTTCAATCAATTACCCAGGCCAGATTAGTTAAAAACCTATTTCCTGTTTGTGGTTCTGGTTTAACAATTAATTCACTGTTTGGTTGCTCAGGTTCACACCCACTCTGGGTCCATATTAGAGTCCCAATAGGGTTTCTTGCCCCTGTTCAGGAGGTCCCACCCTCCTTCTGCAACTGGATTGTACATCAAACAGTCACTCTCTTTTAAAACAGGAGACTCCCAGCTCTCCTCAGAGTTGCTAGTACTTTAAACCAGGGTGGGCAAACTTTTTGGCCCGAGGACCACATCTGGGAATAGAAATTATGATAGGGCAGCACTTGTAATAGACATAAGATACCAGAGTAGTGAGACACTCAAAAGAGAAATAACCTCCCAGATTTCACAGGCTGTATGCAGTGCTTAGGAGAAAGGCAAGAAGGGTTTTGGGGAGGTAAAACACAGCAGTTGAGGTCAGTCACATCAGGACATATGCTTTCTGCTTTATTTTCTGTTGCAGACATTGTGTGTGACCGTGGGCAGGTCACGTAACCTCTCTGTACCTCAGTTTCACCATCTATACAGTCATAGATTCTCTTAGATTTTAAGACTAGTAAGAACCATTGGGATGATCTAGTCTGACTTCCTTTGTAATAGAGGCCTTAGGATTTAATTAATTCCTGCTTCAAGTCCAATAGCTGTAGTTGAACTGGAGTATATCTGTGAGAAAAAACATCCAGTCTTTATTTAAAGATTTCCAGTGATAGAAAATCCACCCCAACCCTGGGTAAGTTGTTCCAATAGTTAATTATCCTCATTGTTAAAAATGTGCACCTTATTTCTAATCTAGCCACTTACCAACCATTGTATCTTGCTATACATTTGTCTGCTGGAGTGAAGAGCCTCCTCTTTTATCCAATTTTGTCTCCCATGTACATAGTTAGACTGTAATCAAGTCACTCCTTAACAGTCTCTGATAAGCTAAGTGAAATTGGATATAATTCTCAAGCCTCACACCATTCCTGTGAGGGAGGTAATTCTCTCATGCTTTGAGATCTTCAAACAGAAGTTAGTAGGGAAGTGCAAAATATTCTCACCCTTACATTCCTTCAAGGGGGAAAACACTTAGGGACACAATTTTTATTTAAAAAAGCACAAGATCCACACACATCTGCACGCTTACATTTGCAAGTGTAAATTTTACAGCTAGTGCACTTATGAATGCAAATATTGTATATGAAATGATGCATGCATATTTGAATGCAGTCTGAAGTCTCTCAACATTTTAGCCTCATCTTCAATATGTCTCCTCTTCCCACACCTTTGGACAGTATTTTTTCCATGTCATAGAACAAATTCATTTCCTCAGACATACACCATAAAGCTAAGCATTGAAGTCCACAGCAAATGGATGGTGCCATTTGTCTGCACTGTGAAAATGTAGTTTGACTTCTGAATAGAATGTGTACCAGAAAGTGCCTGATTTCCAGGGAACTCATGGTGTGGTACAAAGAACTTGCAATATTTCGTCAGATACTTAGTTTATTCTGATAGCTACTCAAATTATCTTTACACTAGAACCTAGGCTTTTATGGCTTGCATTATGTATGAGAATCTAGATAGGCTTTCAGCTTTAATTATTCCACACAAGAGACAAAACCAGTCATTAAGAATTCAGTGTATCATTTACATGATAATACAAATCCCTTTCTTCCGATGAGTTTTTGGATAACAATGACAACGCTCTGCTGTTTTGACTCCTCATCATCTTAAATTACATCTTCATGGGTGCGCTCCATATTAGTTGCAACAATTATGAAAATGAGTTTTATCACATGAACTTCTGACTGGGATCCATTTCAGTGTCATCCTGCGTCTCTCACTGCATCTAGAATATCATGGTTTCAAGCACCTTGAGCTTAGTAAAGGTCATTCACTTGCCCTGGGTATGCCTCATGTATCAGCTTCTAACTTCACTGCAAGGGGCATCTTCCTTAGGCATATAAGGTCTGCAGGGCTAAAAGGAATAAAAAGCAGTAAAAGAATTGTTTGTCCATAAAGCAAACAAACACACAAGCAGTGGATGTGCTGAGCAAGGAGACCGTTTTGTATAGTCATTTGACTGACTTTCACATCACTTTAATAAGTCTGTTTAAAATTTATGATTTGTATTAGAGTAAAGGGAGTCACCAAATAATCACACCTGTTGTGCTAGATGTTGCATAGGCAAGTGCCAAAGAAAACAGACCGTAGCCCAGTGAGCTTACAATCTAGATCAAAACAAGATGCAACAAATGGGCAAGATAGGTAAACGAGGTGGGATGGGTGGGAGGATGAAGTAACAGAATGAGCAGTGCTGAACAAAGAGCAGAAGTCACAACTCCATGCTTTAGTAGTATTAGGGTAGTACCTAAAGATTCCAAACAGGATCAGACCCCCTCCCACCCCCATACAGTACATCTTTACACTGTGCAAATACAGGGGAAGATGTGGAATCAAGGAGGAAGTAGGGAAACGGTGTCAAAGGCAGCAGAAAGTTCAAGGAGGATGATAGGGAAGAGGGTGCAAGACTTAGCCAGAAAAAAAGTCCTAGAAATCATGGTGAGCATGGTTTTGATGGTGTAAAAAAGTAATACCGGAAGGGAGTCAGGCAGGACTTAGCTGGAAGGAAATCAAGGTAGCTATTGTTTTTAACAAGTTCAAAGAATTTAGAGGAGAAGAAGGAGATGGGACAGTAGTTAGAGGCAGGTGAGTGTTAGGACATAAACATGTTTGAACACTCATGGGAAGAATCCAGAAGAAAAGAATGAGGCAAAATGAGGGAGGAAGAGATAGCAGCTAGACAGGGATGGTCTCAGGGGAATTGTCAAACATTCACATGTAGAGAAATAAATGTGTTTTTCCATCTAGCACACAGCTAGTTGGCCACACTGCAGGCCACAGATTAAATGTAGCCCTTGGAATTCTATTATCTTTAATATGGAGGAGCATCCCATTGCGATCACTGCGTCTAGGACACAGTGCTCCTTCTTGAGCCAACCCAAGGCCATAACCAGTTTTAATCAAGACAGAGCACAGCATACATGTCCAGCGCTCATTCATAGGGTGCACTTCCATATTACAGATAAGGGCAGTTGCAACTGTTCAGTTTAATACAAGTTAGACTCAGCCCTTAGCTCCTGGCAAGTTGTTAATATGACCTTAGCTGAGCAAAGTTTGGATGCCTCTGATCTGACGGAATCATTCTGACAAGATGACTCACATAACAGCAATCTCAAATTATTTTGTTTGTTTTTACAGAATTAAAGATACAGAAACCTCAGATACTCAGGGTATGTCTACACCCAGCCGCTAGTTCGGCGGCTGGGAATCGAAGTTCTGGGTTCGACTTATCGCGTCTTGTGTGGACGCGATAAGTCGAACCAGGAAGTGATCGCCGTCGACTGCAGTACTCCAGCTAGACGAGAGGAGTACCGCGGCGTCGACGGGGGAGCCTGCCTGCCACGTGTGGACCGAGGTAAGTTCGAACTAAGGTACTTCGAACTTCAGCTACGTTATTCACGTAGCTGAAGTTGCGTACCTTAGTTCGAATTGGGGGGTAAGTGTAGACCAAGCCTCAGAAACAAAGTACCATCAAGGCAAACTAGCTAAACATTCCAACATACATAAAAATAAATACACTCTAATATCTTCAGTTAAATTGCTTTGCCAATAATCAGGAAGCTCATGAAAAAGACCATAATAAAAAAAATCCACATGAAGAATCTGTCCATCACTTTTGCTACCTTTTTCCACTCAATTCCTTTAGCGCGGTTTGCTTTGTGGTCTCTAACGCAATTAGCAATATACTCAATATTCTTTATCAGTACTTTATAACAGGAGCAGCAGTTAACAGCATCCTTAGCATTTTCACATTGAATTCCATTACTGTTATTTAAATGTCCATTCAGCTTCTTCTTTAGGTCACTGTCATTGTTTCTATTCCTGGAAAGTTGACTGGTCACCACCTTGTGTCTGTCCTGCTTTTTCTGATACTTAAAATCCTTCCTTAATTTATGTTCTTGTGTTTTTACTCTTTGTGGACTTGTACAATTTTCACCCACATCATAAACAAAAAAGATCTTTGACATGTAGTCCAAAATAACCACCCTGGCCCATTGTGGAACAGGTTGGGCTTCTGCTCCACAGTGATGGATATTCATTATAATGATGGTCAGTGCAGTGGATGCTGTGATCATTGTCATAGTTGCTATGTAATATTTGCCTGTAATGTAAAAAATAGGGAAATGTATATTAAAAGTATTATTCAAGTTAAAATCACCCTCTGCAGAAAGGAAAAAAAATCCCTCAACATTAAGCGAAATGTGAGAAACTATCAAAAGAGGTCAGAATTCTGGAATCATCTTAATGCTCTATAGTTATGGTTGCCTTGGGATTTGCCACTTAAAATAGAGTTTAAGTCCATTCAAACAAATAAAATCTCCCACTGATCATGACCCATATTATACCATTTCAAAAGAATAACCACCTAATTATCAAGGTAAATATTCACACTCTCAAATGCCCCAATTTCAAAAAGCAACCATGTTAAAGTCTTTTTTTAAAATGTTCACAGTGAATTTCACATATTTTTAGGATCCCTACAAAATTTGCATCAACATTTACACACTTCACATTTGTTACACCACCTCCTTGTGCATAAATTAATTTGGAAAAAAGCCCACCTATCATGTAAGTGATTATATTAAATTGTCATAACTGTTGATTTTCACCACAGAAGCAGTGAAGATCACATTTTTCATCTCTGGGTTTCCAGATGCAAGAAGGGCTGGGAATGTCTGCAGCTTGTTGGCGGAACTAGTGGGGGAAAAGGGGAGCCTGGAAGCTGAGCTGTGCAGGAGAAGAAGGCATATACACGCTTCTTTACTTTTTCCCAACAGATCAGCTAGGGCTCACCAAAGGAAGGGGTTAGGAGGAGTCTTAGTTCTGCACGGCAGAACAAGCTGTGCTGTAGGTGTGCTCAGATTCTCTAGAGCAGGGGTAGGCAACCTATGGCACCTGTGCCGAAGGCGGCACACGAGCTGATTTCCAGTGGCACTCACGCTGCCCGGGTCCTGGCCACCGGTCCGGGGGCTCTGCATTTTAAATTTAATTTTAAATGAAGCTTCTTAAACATTTTAAAAACCTTATTTACTTTACATACAACAATAGTTGAGTTATATATTATAGATTTATAGAAAGAGACCTTCTAAAAACGTTAAAATGTATGACTGGCACGCGAAACCTGAAATTCGAGTGAATAAATGAAGACTCGGCACACCACTTCTGAAAGCTTGCCGACCCCTGCTCTAGAGCCTAACAGATTCTCAAACGAGGCCACCTAGGAACCAGTCAGTATATGGGAGCTACACCCTGGGATAGCGGGTTGCATGGTACGTGAGAAGCTAGGAACCTGCAGCATAAGGAAAGTCTTCTGCAGCATACCTGCTCTGGATTGTATGAAAAGGGCTCTCCCACTCCCAGGCAAGCCACGGAATATACATCAGGTGGGCCAGAGAAGACACTAGTGCTTCCCCCACCTTCTCCTCCTGTATAATTGAGCTGCTCTTCAGCTCCCCCATCTGACCTCTTCTCCAGTGAATTGTCCCCAAATCCTCACGTAACCTCTGCCCTTAGCTCAAATCCCTGACAGCCAGACCCTGCTCCTTGGAATCGGGGCTGCCTGTGGGATTTAAGCCAGGATCAGAGTCTGGAATGGAACTGAGACAGTAGATTTCCTTCTATGGCCCTGGGGGGAGAGAAAGTGTAACCCCACACAACATGCCCTGACCTCTCCAATCCCCTAGCCATAGCAAAGGGGCTGTTCCACAGCTCAGCTGTGCAGAAACAGTCATAGGGAGCACTAATGCTTGTCTGGCTTCTCTACCTGATGGAGCTGCTATGGTTTGAAGCACCATGTTTTGTAGTGGTATGCAGTCTCCCTGACATTATATAACCACTATTTATAAGCCATTATAAAAATCTGAAATACCCACCTATCAAGGGCACATTTTCAGAAGGAGGCATGCTCTCTGCAACCATTAGCTGAAATACAGTTAGAGCAAGCAGAACTGTAACACCAAGCGACACTTTTTCCCCAGAGTCTGCAGGAAGGTAGAATCCCAGTGGAGCCAGGAAAGAGATCAAAACACAAGGGAGCAGCAGGTTAAATATATAGAAGGAAGACCTCCTTTTCAAGATCAGCGTGAATGTAATATCTGGATACGGCTCAGAGCAGCAGCCGTACGTGATTACATTCTTAACAGCTGGCATCCCATGAATCTCCCACTCCACATCTTCTATAAAGTCAGATAGATCTCCACTGTCCAAAGCATTGATTATGTCTACCTGATTACCATTGTAGGTCCAGGACCCAAAGGTAAGGTTACACTGCTGGTCATCAAAGGGAAAATAAGAAACATCTACCACACATGAGCTCTTTGTTATAGCTGGTGCATCCCAAGTAATTTTTCCATCATATCTCAATACTACATTTGTGTTCACTGGTTCTGAAAAGTCATCATCAGCCCTAAAAAGACAAAATGATAAACAAATTAGAACACAAAATATATCAGAAAATCAGGTTATTAAACACACCTCTGAATTTACATCATTTACTTAATATTGTTCTGGCTGTTATGTATGGCCACTATTATGGCTATTATTGGACAGACTCAGCTGTGTGTCAAAGACCCAATACTGCTAACATATAACTGAAATTCTCCTTAGCTCAAGCAGTAAGGGCCTCTGCTTTTTGCAGCAGGGGATTTGAGTGCTATTCCTGATGCAACTGTAAAGTTCAGTGTGCAGCACTAATGATAAACTTGAAATCCTAGATGACCATGGATTTGTTACAGTATGTAGGCTGTCACAAACAAACACAAAGAAGAAAGATGGCCTTGTTGTTAAGGCAGAGTCAGATCAGAGTTCATAGGTCTCCCAGTCCTTAGAAGTATCCTATGTGAGGAGCCCCTGAGCCCTTTCCATCATGTGCAACACAAAGATGTATCTTTTGGCCTCATGGAGTGTAAACATTTGGGGCTACATTTTACACTTATTAAAATGTTCCCTGCCATGTCGAAAGCCTAAATACAGTACCACTGTGCTAGTCAAATTGATTGTTCTAGTTTTACTCTCCATCCTAACAATAAATAAACTAGCTCAGATAAGGGTAATTCAATGTTTGAAAACTAGATTAATGCACAACACAGGTAAAGACATTTTTTCCAAAGTTTTTTTCTCTTGTGGTGTCCCTTTCTAGTAGGTGATATTGTGAACCCAAGCTCTTTAATAACGTCTCTTTAATGTAAACGCTTGATCAAACAGTTTTAAACAGATTTTGAAAGATAGTTTCTCCTTATAAAACATTTCAACTTCTTTTCTAAAGAAGCAACAAAGGGTACTTTTTCCACATAATGAGTCAATCATCTGGAAGCTCCCCAGTACTTAATTTGTAATGAAAGAGGTGCTGGGGCTCAAGCAATTAGGTGCTAGGGCTCAAGCAATTTTTTTACTTTCATAACTGAGGCGGCTGGGGCTAAGAACTGCCAAGCCTAGAGGTGCCAGGGCTCAGTCCTGGCAAGCCTGGCACAAATTAAGCACTGAAGATCCCTTTGCACAGCCCCATAGAGTGGGTAAAAGGACACAAACTATGTTATTACCTATTGTATCTGGGTTCCTAATTCAGCAGTAACTGAAGTGTAGACAGGGCTACAAACATATGTTCAAAATCAATCAGTGATGGACAGAGAAAGGTTTTGCAGTGACCTCCAAACCACTGCTCCAAAATTTCTCATAAGTCACATTTGACTCAGTATAGTCTCTTAAGAGGCAGTAAAAATAAACTTAAGTGAAACCATACATACTTTGTGCAGAGACCAGATTATTAATAATTGTTGTTGTTGTTGTTGTTGTTGTAGTAGTGGTGATGTGGGGGGGAGGGATAGCTCAGTGGTTTGAGCATTGGCCTGCTAAACCCAGGGTTGTGAATTCAATCCTTGAGGGGGCCATTTAGGGATCTGGGGCAAAAATCTGTCTGGGGATTAGTTCTGCTTTGAGCAGGGGGTTGGACTAGATGACCTCCTGAGGTCCCTTCCAACCCTGATATTCTATGACTCAAGGCCCCTGTTCACAGCATCATATTAAAACAGAAATTGCCAAATCAGACCAATGGTCTGTCTAGTCCAATATCTTATGGCCAGATCCAGACACTCCAAAGGAAGGTGTAATGAAGTGGATGGTTATGGGTTAACTCACCCATAGGGAAATTTCTTCATATATATTCATTTATAAAAGAAAAATATTAAATCTAACTATGAGGTTGTGCTAAGAAACTGCCCCTCCAATTGTACTTACTTGTTATACAGGACAATGTCTGGTCTCCATACCAGGTTGCTAGGAATCCTGATAGAATCCAACCCATCATATTCATCTTTGTCCCACTTGAGATATGCATCATACCAACTTTGTCGAATCCATAAATACGCGGTCAAAATTTGGTTTCTTTCATCCTGTAAGGAGTTACTATATACATAAACATTTCTAATCTATGACTCAACAAAAACACACTTTGTTTCAGGGGGAGTTCATTTTATAAACATAATGTGTTTCTTCTAAGACTGACTGTACTGTAAGAAGTCTTTAATGTCAGTTCAGAGGTACCAACTATGACAATTCCCATTGATTTCTCTGGAAGCTGTGCAGGCTCATACCTTAGTTTGGTACGTACACATGTTAATGTTTACATTATTTTAAATTACCTATCATTCAAAACCCATGTGAGGAATTTTCTTCACTCTTTGCAGACACATTCTCCTTTGCCTTCAAAGTGAATCTGACAATTTTCAAATCAAACCAGTTTTCCAAGCAAAAATTATAGGGGGAGCTAAACTAGGACTTTTTATTGGAAGCTGGATACAGCACTGACTGTGAAAAACTACTGCTTCTGCAAAACAACAGGTAAACTAGAGAGAAAAATAAGATATCCAATTATTATATATATATATTGTGACAGACCCAGACCAGTGGGATACAGGAGTCTGGTAGAGGGCAAATATACTGGTCACTGGATGAGTAGTTTTCTGTTCCCTGAGTGACCAGAGCAGGGGCTGCACTAGAGTAATCAAGAACCTGCTAGAACCAGTTAAGGCAGGCAGGCTAATTAGGACACCTGGGCCAATTAAGAAGAAGCTGCTAGAATCAATTAAGGCAGGCTAATCAGGGCACCTGGGTTTTAAAAAGGAGCTCACTTCAGTTTGTGGTGCGAGTGTGAGGAGCTGGGAGCAAGAGGTGCAAGGAGCTGAGAGTGTCTGCTGCTGGAGGACTGAGGAGCGCAAGCGTTATCAGACACCAGGAGGAAGGTCCTGTGGTGAGAATAAGGAAGGTGTTTGGAGGAGGCCATGGGGAAGTAGCCCAGGGAGTTGTAGCTGTCATGCAGCTGTTACAGGAGGCACTATAGACAGCTGCAGTCCACAGGGCCCTGGGCTGGAACCCGGAGTAGAGGGCGGGCCTGGGTTCCCTCCAAACCTCCCAATTGACCTGGACTGTGGGTTCTTCCAGAGGGGAAGATCTCTGGGCTGTTCCCCAACCCACATGGTGAATCTCTGAGGCAAGAAAATCCGCCAATAAGCGCAGGACCCACCAAGATAGAGGAGGAACTTTGTCACACTGGTGTTAGAAGTGGTATCTTGGGGCGCACAGCACGGTGGAAGAAGGAAGGTGATTTAAAAAACAACAACAACAACAAAACAAACAAACAAAAAAGGAGAGGGTATATTTTTTTTCACCACAATGGATGACGTAGTGCGGGCACTGATACAAGCTACGTCGGCCCAGCAGGAGGCTACCCGTGTCCTGGCAGCCGCCCAACAGGAGGCAGTGCGGCTGCAGCAAGAGACTAATCGCCTGCTGATGGACCAGGCTGCTCAAGACCGAGCTATGCTGTGGGAACTGGTAAATCAGGTAAAGTCCCTTACAGAGCTGAATCGCGGCCATGATGGGACGCGGCTCATACGGGCCAGCCATTGGCTGCAGAAAATGACACGGGAGGATGATGTAGAGGCATACCTTCTGGCCTTTGAGAGGACAGCCCTACGGGAGGCCTGGCCTCGAGATCAGTGGTCTGGCATCCTTGCTCCATTCCTGTGTGGGAAGGGCCAGAAGGCCTACCATGATCTGCCTGAAGAGGCTGCGGCAGACTATCCCCAGCTGAAAGCAGAGATCCTGGCCAGATCTGGGGTAACGACAGCAGTGCGGGCCCAGCAGTATCACGGTTGGAGGTAACAGGAAGACAAAACCCCGCGGTTCCAATTGTATGACCTCATCCATCTCGCACGAAAGTGGTTGCAAACAGAGTCCCGGAGTCCGGAAGAGATACTAGCGGTTCTGGTCATCGACCGATACATGAGGGGACTTCCACCAGACCTTCGTGCCTGGGTAAACCAGAATGAACCCTCCACCTATGACGAGGTTGTCGCCCTGGTAGAGAGGCGAAGGACAGCGAGGGAGCTGACCCGACCAGTTAAGGAAGAGGCACCCCGGGTTAAACTAGCAGCACCAAGCCCTAAAGTTCGGGTGACTGGGCCACCAGGAGAGCCCAGGTGGAGAAAGAGAGAGGCTGAAGGCCCATCAGAGGCCACAAAGAGTCGGAGCACTGAGGGAGAAGACAATCGTGATGTTAGGTCATAATGGTGTAAATGGATGAGTACACATTAGGAACAGAAACCTTTGAGGAAACATTATTAAATTTATCACTTTATGCAGGAAAATGAAAATTGTTCTCACATCTTCAAGTGAAACATGACGTTTTAAATTCTGAAACCCATGCAGTTCTAAGAGTTTACAAATTGTAGGTGTGGAAGTTTGCACATTTCTAGAACATGGAACTGTCTTGTTACTGTCTTGTTACTCACCATATCTTTAATTTGGGACAGTGTGATCTGAAGGGTGACATTCAGTGCTTTATCTGTGTCTTCCACTGGTCTCAGAGCATTTGAGTAGTCTTCAAACAGTTCATTGAATAGCATTTGAGCATATTTTCCTTGTGCAGACTCCACACCTACATCAAATAGTATCTAAAATATATCACATGAAGTAGTGTGCATGCTGTCCCCAAGGCTCCAAATAGCATTTGTTACTATTAGACTACATACTGCCATCCAGCTAGTATTATACACATACTGTACTATATCATATTTAATATTGAATATATGTAGCAAATCTGATGAGACCCATGCAGAATAGGTCATTAAGTTGTAGTAACTAAATGGATATTATAAAATTAATGTTTTACATCCATTTTATATAACACTCTGCAATAATATAGCCCTTTTCATCCATAGATTCCACAGTCCTTTTCATAGGACAAATATAATTATCCCTATTTTATTGATGGTAGAAAATAAGGCCCAGAGACAATAAGGCCCAGATTTTTAAAGGAATTCAGGCATAGGCATTGCAATGCAGAGCACAGCTAATTGATTTAGGACAGGGGTGGGCAAACTTTTTGGCCCGAGTGCCACATCGGGGAATAGAAATTGTATGGCGGGCCACGAATGCTCACAAAATTGGGGTTGGAGTGCAGGCTCTGAAGTGGGGCTGGGGATGTTTGGGTTGTAGGAGGGTACTCTGGGCTGGGACTAAGGCGTTCGGAGGGCAGGAGGGGGATCAGGGCTGGGGCAGGGGTGCAGGAAGGGGTGCAGGTTCCGGCAGGGGGTGCAGGCTCTGGGGACGAGAAGTTTGGAGTGCAGGAGGCTGCTCTGGACTGGGATCGAGGGGATGGAGACCGGGAGGGGGATCAGGGCTGGGGCAGGGGGTTGGGGCATGGGGAGAGGCTCAGGGGGTACAGGCTCCAAGTGGCACTTACCTCAAGCGGCTCCCGGAAGCAGTGGCATGTCCCTTCTCCAGCTCCTATGCGAAGGCACGGCCAGGCGGCTCTGCGCGCTGCCCCGTCCGCAGGCACCACCTCTGCAGCTCCCATTGGAGCAGGTAGGAGCCGGAGTGGGGCCATGCTGCGGCTTCCGGGAGCCACGTGATGTGGCCCCCAACCCAGCACCCGGCCAGAGCGGGGCTGAGCCGCGTGGCCCAGACCCCAACCCAGCGCCCCAGCCGGAGCAGGGCTGAGCCGCGTGGTGTGGCTCGGGGGCTGGCTTAAAACAGCTTGCGGGACATAGTTTAGGAGTTTAACTGATTTAGGAGCCTAAATCTCATTTTCAAGAGGGATTTAGGCTTTTAGGTGCCTAAATCACAGCAACTGTCAATGGGATTTAGACTCCCGAGTGCCTAAATCCTTTTTGAAAATGAGATTTAGGCTCCTAAATCAGTTAAGCATTGCAACACTGAGTGCATCAATGCCAAAATACTTTTTAAAATCTGGCCCAAAATGATTTGCTTAAACAGTCACTCAGTTGCTGAGCTAAGAATAGAAACCAGGTCTGACTTCCAGTCCTCTACCCTAGCTAATGGCTTGTGCTGTCTCCCTACATATAAATATTGCTCTCTACAAGAGAGAGTTGAATACTACTTATAAAATTTGCTCCTCTTTTATGGCATTCATGTTTGAATAAATAATTAGATGAATTTTGTTCATTATTTGGCCAATGGATAGAGCTGGTTGAATAATTAGTGAACACATTCACTGAATAATTTCTTCAATTAATTTTTGCAATCTTTTCCAAAGAATAGAGTATATGTGAAAAAGATTTTTTTCTGTTATCCATTCAGCTTGACAGATAAGCCACTGAAATACTTTCTTTAAAATCATAGGTTTACAGATTGCTTTGTCCTCTGAAGTTTCTCTGTGTTGTACTGCATTATCTTTAGATGGAGTCATAGATTTCAAAAAGCAAAGGACAAAGATGTTAACATTTGTCTGACCTATGCAAATTCAAATTCACGCAAGTATGCAGCAAGTATTTCAAAGTACTTCACTCTTCAGCCATTTAGCTGTTCAATTATTAGTACTGCAATTCAGGACTAACTACAGTTCAAACAACTAGCTTCACTGGAAAAAAAGCAATCAAAGCTAATGAAACTATTTAAACAGCATTTAGGTTCAACAGTATGTAATCAGAAAATAGTTATATTTCTCCAGTGCTTACTCAGCAATGAGATAAAATAGCTTGAAACAGTTAAGAGGATCCACTGCTGCCCAAACTGCATTTTTTGTGCACTCAGAACTGTGAAGTCAGTGAACACATAAGGAATGATCGATCAAGTGTATAAAGCAAGCCTTAAGCTGCACACTGATACGGGGAAGTGCTCTCACCTTGAAGTATCACTGCTGTGAAAACCAACCAAAGGGAGAAGCAGCAGAAGGGCAGGCTATTTCTCTTCATTTTGAACCTTGAAGTAACTCTGCTCCTCCAGGAACACAAAAATTGTTTTCACCTTCCAAAGCTGAGACAAATTAGTTGTGCAGCAGCACAAAAGCAGTGGAGATATGGATGTGCTGCTGGTAAGAGCTCTGTTCTCAGTGGCAGCAAGTCTCCTGTGTCCTGAGCTGGGCCCCGGTGCGCACCCCACTCTGCCCTGGTAACCTGAGAGCTGCCCACTCTGCTGCTCAGTGAGAAGCCAGACAGATGGGATATCAAGAGGGAACACTTCATGTAAAGCTTATTCTTTCCACAGTGTTACTGGCTCTTTCTTCCTACTATTAATGCATCAATAGAAAGTCAGTATATGAAGAATAGTCCATTCACACTCCCTCAATCTGGGCCAGATTCTGTCACCCTTATGTTAGTAATAGTTCAGTCTGTGTAGGTCCACTGAAATCAATGAAAATTCTTGCAGAGTAAGTCACTACTCAACATGAGGAACAGTGGCAGAATCTGGCCCCATAAGTATAGAATTCTTCCAGGACAGTTCAACCACAATTTGATGGAGGCCTTAGTAACATGAAACTTTACAAAAGGGAGACAGCCTTTGGCATGGGTGGCACGTGAGCTCCCCCTTCGGGGAGGCTAGCCATGCGGCCCCCACCCCTTCTGCCCAAGCCACTACCACCACCCGAGCACCACCCTCCCCTCACAGCCAGAAGAGCCCCAGCCAAACAGCCCTGGGCTGCCAGCTAGTCTCAGTGCCCACCCACACACCTCGGTCACCGACCGGCCTCAGTGCCGGGTTGCCAGCCGGCCCCAGCGCTGGCCCACTCACCGGCCCCCACCACCTGCTAGTCTCCAGCCAGAGCTGAGCTGCTGCCAGCTTGGAGGAGAGGGTGCAGCATGGGCAGGGCCAGGGCTTAGCTCAGGTGAGGCTTAGCCTCCCCTGGCCTATTATACCCGCTGCCCATGGCCTTTGGTGTTTGTTACACAGATGAATTTGTGAGATATGTCTCACATGGGCATGGCAGCCTCAGGTTTAAAGTACTACAAGAATTTGAGCAAGATTTTTCATTCTTACTCTCAATCCCAGTGACCTGCAACAGATGCCCAATGTTACTCATTTGTTTATGTTCCTCATATTGTTAGCCAAAGAAATTCGCTGCTCTCTTTGTGGTCAGACTGTAGTTTGCTGGCATCGTAGGTGACTTTTGACTGATAGGGCCATTGTCCACCTACCTCTCTCTCCTTTCCACATAGATTAATCCAGTTTGAAGAAGAAAAGCACCAGGGTTCAGTGAGGGGCACTAGATCATCATCTTTGCCATCATTTTAGAATGGGCAGTGACGACTATATATCTAGTTGAAACTGCAAGAGGAAGTGTAGATAAGTAGAATGACTAATAACAGAATTTAGCCAGGACACGACATCTGGCTTGTGTAATGAGATTAACTACTACTCTCCCCAGTTTACACTCACCAGTTCTTTCTGGTGAAAGTGAACTGGTATTTCCAAACAAAAAATACTTTCCTTTTAGTAGCATTCTTGGTACCATGTGACTAGTGTATGTGCTTAGCTGGCTACATACACCGGTGAAATTTGTGGCCAAGTTTAACAGCTAAACAAGAGTACCTGTAATGAAATCTACGTGTCACATCATCTGCTGAATTCCCAAAAGGAAAAAAGTTATAAGTAGTTAAGAAATAAGAGAGGTCAAGGTGACCCTTAGATTGTATATAACATGTTGCTTTCTCTTTAGGAAGCAAGGGCACACAGCGTTAAAGGGGATAGCTGAAACAGTTATTGGATATGGTCAGGTCAATGTGATCTCAGGGGATAACATCAGTCTGTAGCCTATTTGTCATTAGGCTGGGAGTAGTGTGTGCCCTAGTCTGTGGGGAGCTTGCTTCTGCTGAGATTGGAGAGATTAGGGGGTTGTTTGAAGGCCAGAAGAGGAGGTTCAGGAAAGATTTATTTCAGGATGGTGTCCCCATCGAGAATGAGTTGTAATAGTTTGATGATCATATGGGTTCCAGTGTGGTGTTGTAGGGGACAACTAGGGGTGTGTGGTCAGAGGGGGGTTGGATTTCTGTATTGAAGCAGGTTCTCTCTGGGTATTTGGCCTGTTCCAGGATCCGATTTACTTCTCTAGTGGAGTGTCCTTGATTGGTGAAGGCAGCTTTGAGTGTGCTAAGGTGTGTATCCTGCATTTTTTCCTCGGAGCATATTATGTGGTATCTGACTGCCTGCTGTAGATTACAGATTTCTTGGGGTTTGGGGTGGTTACTGGATCTATGAAGGTAGATGTGGTGATCTATGGGTTTCTTCTATATAGTTTTCTGTAGGGTTCCATTGCTGAAGCTGATTGTGGTGTCCAGGAAATTGGTGCTGGTGTGGGAGTGTTCCAGAGAGAGTTTGGTCATAGAATCATAGAAAATTAGGGTTGGAAGAGACCTCAGGAGGTCATTCAGTCCAATCCCCTGCTCAAAGCAGGACCAACCCCAACTAAATCATCCCAGCCAGAGCTTTGTCAAGCCAGGCCTTAAAAACCTCTAAAAACCCATTCCAGTGCTTCACCACCCTCCTAATGAAATCATTTTTCCTAATATCCAACCTAGACCCCCCCACACTGCAACTTGAGACCATTGCTCCTTGTTCTGTCATCTGCCACCACTTTGAACAGCCTAGCTCATTCCTCTTTGGAACGCCCCTTCAGGTAGTTGAAGACTGCTATAAAGTTGTGGTGGAAATCTATATGGGAATTTAAGTCGTCTGTCTATAGGATGAAAATATCATCAATGTATCTCAGGTATATCACTGATTTCATGGAGCATATGTTCAGAAATTCTTCTTCAAGGTGGCCCATGAAGAGGTTGGCATATTGGGGAGCCATCCCAGTACCTATGGCTGTTCCCATGGTTTGGACAAAGTGTTTGTTGTTGACTGTAAAGTTGTTATGGATAAGGATGAAATGGATGAGATGTGCTTGGAGTGGATATCCGAGGGTTGTCCTTTGTCTTGTAAATATTTGAGGCAGGCAGCTATGTCCTCATTGTGAGGGATGTTGATATATAGGGAGGTGACATAAATGGTGGTGAGGATGGTGTTCTGAGGGAGGTTGTTAATGTTGCAGTTTGTGGAGGAAGTTGGTTATGTCCTGGAGGAAGCTGGGACCGTGTGGTGAGTGGTTTGAGGATGGTTTCTATAAGTCCTGATATTCCTTCAGTAAGAGTGCTGTGGCCAGATATGATGGGTCTGGGTTCATTTGTTTGTGTATCTTGGGAAGCATGTAGAAGGTCCCTGGGGTGAGTTCGTGGAGGATGAGTTTGTAGAGTTTCTCTAGGAGTTGTTTGGGGACGGATTTGATGATATCCTTAAATTCCTTGGTAAATTGTGTTGTGAGGTTGTCTTTGAGTTCTTTATAGTAGGTGGTATTGGAGAGTTGTTGACAATATCAGGACACACCAACTCAAAGTGGCACCAGACCCTGCCAGAACAGATGCAAAACCTGCAGTCTGATCTCCACTGCTACAGTGATCAACACCCCTCCACAACACACCTTTCAAGATCCATGGGTCCTACTCATGGCTATCACAACATGTGGTGTACCTCATCTAGTGCATTAAATGCCCCAATAGTAACTATGGGGTGAAACCAAACAATCACTAAGCTCTCGAATGAATTCATACAGAAAAATTATAGAAGACAAAAATACCATATCACCTGTGGGTGAACACTTTTCACAAAGCAATCACTCTATATCTCACCTATCAGTCCTCATCCTCAAAGGAAACCTGCACAACAATTTCAAAAGACAAACCTGAGAGGTTAAATTCATAACTTTGCTAGACACTAAAAATCATGAGTATATAAAATAGACACTGGATTTATGGCTTATTACAACAATCTGTAACCCACTAACAATCCCACCCTCAACTGCTTCACTGACCTCCCACCCCACCTTTCTTTCCTCCCTATGAATGGAGGGGTATTAACAGGCCACTTCACCTTGAATGGTTCCTTGAAATGTGTGTTATATAAGGAATAAATTGCATATATATGTTATGTATACAAATAAATATGGGAACACACTTGCTTCCTCTTATATTTGAGGTGCTGCATGATTTATACTGTTCCTATGCAAAACTTGCATTGCAAAAGAGGTATACATTTTTTTATCAGACATGATCTTATGCATTATAATGCAAATTTTACAGCACATCAGTCTACAGTATACATCAAATATGTAATGTTGACATAATTGAGCACATCTTTATCAGGACACTATGTTGCAAATCTGTGCGTTGGTACAAATAATGTTTGGAGCAGTATACATTTTGAGGGACAGCACTGTTCATATTCCTGTACTTACGCTAAACAATCAATTCCACCTTGTATTTAGCTGTGACACTGAACATGTTTCCCAGACATGAAGAACAGCTCTATGTAAGCTCAAAAACTTGTCTCTCTCACCAACAGAAGCTGGTCCAATAAAAGATACTACCTCGCCTACCTTGTGTCTCTAATATCTTGGGACCAGCATAGCTACAACAACACTGCAAAAAACTATTGCTTATTGTAATTACAGGAGAATGAATAGTGCTGTCCCTCAACGTGTACTGCTCCAAACGTTATTTGTACCAGATTTGCTACAAAGTGTCCTGATAAAGATGTGCTCAATTATGTCAACATTACATATTTGAGATATACTGTAGATTGATGTGCTGTAAAATTTGCATTATAATGCATAAGATCATGTCTGATAAAAAATGTATACCTCTTTTGCAATGCAAGTTTTGCATAGGAACAGTATAAATCATGCAGCACCTCAAATATAAGAGGAAGCAGTGTGTTCCCATATGTATTTGTATATATAACATATATATTCAATTTATTCCATACATACATATTCCATTTCATGTTCATTATGGAATCCTAAATGGGTGATCAGGTGATAATACAGAAGTAACACTACTATTCCAACAAACAAATTTAACTCAGCCACACACATAGTACTTATATTTCTTCAATTCTTTTCATATGCACTTCAGTTTTATAATACTCTCCAATATCATAGTAATAGTTACATTGACACTTCTATCTCCCTGTAGCATAGAAAATGGCCATGTGTGTCCTTGCTTCTCTAAAGACACTAACTGTGGAATAGAGAAATAGAAAAATTGGATGGATAATCCTATGCATTCTCACCTACCTACAGAGAAAATAAAATCATTCTTGTAGTCTCTTACAAAAACAACAAAGACTTTGCCACAAAGAGCATGGGACTTGCTGCTGAAGAAGTCTGGAAGAGTTATGTTCCCCCCCCCCCCCAACCACTTTTCAAATACTGTAGGATTTCAGAAAAATGAGGCTCATGTAATGGGCAAGCCCTGTAGTCTGATATAGAGGAACCTATGGGGAAGCACTATTCCCCACTGCAGCAATTTTTATTCACTGAAGGATTTAAACACTGCAAAGCAGCCAAATGGTTTAAAAACAAACCAACCAACCAAAAAACCTCACATAAACTTGTACCCCTCTCGCAAACATTATAAGAGTTTTCTTATTGTTATATAATGGCCTTATATTAGCGATCAAGCAATAAAACAGGGTTTTTGAGGGAGGGATTGTTTAATTATAGCTTCATCTATGGAAGTACTACTACAGACAAAAAAAATCTTTAAGTTTGAATAAAGATTAAATATGCAATAAAGCAGTTCTCCATTTTCACAACAAGTGGTGCTCTAAAGAAAGGAATTAATATAAAGATGCTTACAAAAACAATCTAAAGAGCAATGGGCCTTTAGAAATGGAATCAAATGATTACGCTTTTCAAAAACGTTTCAGGCAAACAGTTATTTCATTTCAGTGTATCAACCACTAGATGTCCCTATTATCCATCCCATTTACTTCTCAAGGCATTCAAGATAACTTTCTGTTTATCTTATCAAGATCACATGATATTATTTTTAATCTATTTTGATTAATGCCAGGAAGTGATTATTTGCCTCACATTGATCTAAGCCAAAGCAGAAACAAGAAGTTATTTAAAACAAGAAATGAGATAAAAGGAAGAAACAAATGACTGCACTTGGTTCTTTAGTTTATCCAATATATGACACTGTAGTTGCAAAATGGTTTCAGTACACACAACTATAAATCAGCATTGACAATTGGACAACTTGAGACACCACTTAAAGTACAATAAGCTTTTGCTGCCATAGACAATTGTTAAGGTTGCATGGCACAAGGTCCAATGGTTGGATCTGACATCTCACAAAGAAAAATATTTGAATAAAATAATATACAGATGATTCTGTCTATGGACAGAACATTGTGCCTCTTTTGTATCCTTTGGGGATGATTCATGTAACATTAATTCGTCAATGCACTAAGCCTGTTCATATTTTCCATGTCACTTACATGACATTTTATAACTTCTTTGAGGATCCAGACTAGCAGACGGTTCTGCATGCTGTTCATCAGCAAGACATGCAAAAATCTCTGGATTGGCACATAGCTGCCATCTAAGTGACATTTGGCTGATCATGCACTTTCAACAAGATTTAAATATCAAGAGAAATTTTTTTTATATATAAACGTGTAATGAAAGAGCTTCCAGTTCTAGGTGTTTGATCCTAGGCAAATTGTTGCTTTTTTATATTAAAAATGCTGTTTTAAAATTGGTGTTTTCTATTAAAAGTCAATACTTCTTTTCCTCCCCAAAAAAGTCCTGTGCTCCTAGGACTAAGGTCTCAGCAAATACGTTTTGTCAGCCTCCTCCACATAGAATTTTGTAAAAACCCATTCTTATCTTTTTGCTTCAATCAGGATTTTAAAGAGAGTTTAAAACCCTAACTGGAAACCCTCCAGGTATTGTACTGTCAAAGGCCCTAATGCTGTCTGTACAATCAAATACCTTCCATCAGAGAACAGCTGAGAAGAACAGATTGGTTTCTAATCACAGTTTGTGAGAACTGTCTCACAGTCTGGTTCTGTTTAAGTTCATGCCAGTTTTCCCCCCTAAAAGCATTCACATATGCAGTTTTTTGCTACAGAATATTCTCCTGTGATTAATCAAGCAGCACGCTAGTTCTTCAGTCACAATCTTTTTTCACCAGATTAATTGCAATCTTAATAGGACTGGGAAGTCAGCTATCAGTACCAGTAATACGGCCCTACTGGGCCCACTTCTCATATGTAGAACATAGCACTAAATTTAGATACGGTGATATATGTGTGTGTGTGTGTCTCATTTGTTCTCACCCACCTCCTTCCCCCTACTTCCTTCTCTCTCTCAAAATCCCCCTCCCCTGAAACTAGCACACTCATTCACATTCTCTTTTGCTTTCTCTCTCTGTCTCATACACACACAATAAGAAACACTAAGAAAAATATCAGCCTATATTGGTCAATTTGGAATCTTGGCCACGCTTTCCAGAAAAGGAAAACATATAAGTAGTGCAGCTAGAGTTTGTTTGAAATATTGGCCCCATCTGGTGATTTTTTTTAGATAGAGATACACAGACACAGACCTTTGCTGTCTGCCTTTCATTCAAAACCTGAAGGAGAGGGGCCTTTTGCCTTGAAAGATTTGGTATTATTTATGTGATCTAAAATACAGTATCACATTCACTACTACTTCTTCCCCTAGGATGAATACAAACTAACAAATGTTTTGTGTCTGCTCTTTAGAAACATTTTATCCCTGGCAGTGCTAAAGTACATCCTGTCTGCTGAGATCAGAACATTTTTCATATACAGCTCTTTATTATTAGTGTCATGCCCAGCTTTGCACTGAGTCTTTGAATTGTTGATCATAAAAGTTCTGCTCTTCACAAAAAAAAAAATCTCTAGGCCCTAGACACTATTACAGATCATAGATCTGGCTTTGATAGACATCCCAGTGTTTTAAAACAAACTGGGCTACAGAAATGTTTTCCCCATTACACAGGTGTAAAGAGGACGACTTCAATGCCTTTCTCTGCCCAACTACCATACTGACATGGAGGACAAAGGAGAGTACCTCTAAATAAAAATTAATCTAACCTGGGAGCAGGGGACAAGGAGACAGCCCTCCTGCAGCTTGGAACTGGAGATTATAGTAGTTGCTCCAGATATAGTTCCCCCAAACTGAGGGCATATCAGCTATTAAAGTGATAGTACACTTGATATTATATAAAGTAAGAGTAAAAGGCAACATTTTAGTTTTATTACCTCTGTAGGACTCAGGAGGAAAAAACAGCATCCCTTTGTTAGTCTCTATCGATATATCGCGTCTCACGTAGGTGGTTTCTGGATAGGTTGACCCCTGGATGTCAGAGTTGCCTGTAAACAACAAAACAATGTATTTCAGTCATGTTAGCTTAACATGATTGAAAAGTCCTTGTAATGCTCGTTTGAAGATTCCATACATATAGCCTTAACAGCGATGACTCTCTTCTACTGCTGAGGGAATTCTGCACCAAAAAAATTAAAATAATGCACCTAAAAATTATGCGCACAATATTTTAAAATTCTGCAAAATTCTGCAAAATGTATTTGTCAATAAATAAATGTGGAGCACAGACCACCGGCTGCATTGAGGTGGGAGATCACCCTGAAGCTCCCACCTCCTCCGGTACAGGGACTTGGCCGTGAGGCTGCACCTGACCCTGACACAGTGCAAGGGCTGGACATGCCCCAGAAACACTCCAAAGCCCTGTCCCTCTGTGCCAGGCACACCAGGGGTGGGTGGACAAGCACAGCCCAGCAGGAGCCAAGTGTGGAGGAGCTTAGTATGGGAGGATCGAGGCGTGGGGCGAGAGGTTTCTGTGTGGGGCAATCTGGGTGTGGGCAGCTCAGTGGGAGATCTGGATGCACAGGGGCTCATTGGGGGGGTTTCAGGTTCAGGGGCAATGGGACTCTGCAGAGGATCCAGGTGAAGGTGGTTGGGGCTCAGCAACGGGGGTCTGGATGTGGGGAAATAGGGCTCAGCAGGGGGTCTGGGTGTATGGGGGCTCAGTGGGGGGTCCAGGTGCTGGGGGAGTGGGGCTTGGTGGGTGTCCAGGTGCGGTGGGGGGCTGGGTGAGGGGGGCTCATCAGAGGGGTTGAGGTGTAAGGGTGTAGGGCTTGTCAGGGTGACGGGTCGATGGGCCTCCTTAACAGGGGAGCCCCTGCTGCCGAGGGTACACCGCATGCCAGGCGTACACCGCATAGCGAGTTCCCGCTTCCCCCCATGATTCCCCTATCCCCTTTTCTTCTCCAGCCCCCTCCCCTCACTCCCACATTCCCCTCCCCCTGCCCTATTCCACCCCCTCTTCCTTCCCCACTGCCTCTTCCCCCTACCCCCCCTTTACCCAGCCCCACCACAGGCACTCCCTGTTGCACAGAAAACAGGAAGGCTCCCAGCACACAGAAGGAGAGCCAGCCTGGCATTAGGACCCAGGAAGTGGCATTCAGCAGAGCCCAGACTCAGCCTCCTTCAGCTGCGCAGCTCTGTGCCTCCAGAAATGAGGCGGCACAGGCACGTATGCGAGGGGGCACAGGCACATATGCCATGTGCCCCCCAGGCCTCACCTCAGTTTGGAGAGGGAGAAATCCCCCCCAAACCTGCACTCAGGGTCATCCCCCCAATGACTTCCCTTTACTTCCCTACCATTTTCCGCACAGAAATTCTGTAGGGGGAGCCCCTTTCTGCAGGCGCACAGTCATGCAGAATCCCCCCCAGAGTACTCTTCGTATCAGACTAAAGAGCTTGAAATGGATTGTATTTAACAAAGAGCCAGGGCAGAGCAGAGTGCTGGGGCAACTTGCTGTTAAGAACACAGGCTGTTGCATTTTGCACAAGTTAAAGCTTTTGCAGAGCGTAGCCACATTCCTATAATAGGGTTGCAGTAATCAAGCCTATCACAAATGCATGAAACATGGCTAGGTCCATGTCTAATAAAATGGGATGCAACTTTCTGGCCAGCTGCAGACAGAGATGGACATTTTTTGCCACAATGGCTTTTCGGACATCTGAAAGCATTATGGAGTCCAAAAAACACTAGACTGAGTTAATAAACTGTAACCTCAATCTTGCTTCCGTGCACCTTTAGCCAGTTGCTTTTCATCCAGGCGTTGATTTTGGCCAGGCACTGAAAGTGCTTGGAGATGGTACTGCTTACATTTAATATAGAAAGAGATGTTGTCTGTATAATCTCTCTCAACAGCTTCCTATAGGATGAACAGTTGCCCCTAAAAATCCCTCTAAGGGGAATGACCTGGACCATATCAGGGTATTTCCATTTGTCCCTAGGTCCTTGGACATGGGATTTGGTGATCAAAGTATACAAAATGTTGTAGAAAGGGCCAGGTGCAATTAGCATGGATGTTCTCTTACCTACAAAGGAGAAAATCACCCACCATAGCAACAAGTGGTGTATCTATCTAATGCCTTGGACTGGTTCTAGCTAGCTGCTAGCTACTCAACTTCAGGGGGTATAGAACAGAGACAGGAGGACTGTCAGCCTGTCTTGAGCCCTCCCTATCTCCAACTTTCCTGCAGTCCAGGGGCCTGAGTGAACTCTGGGGCACAGAACCTCAATTATGAGAAATTGTATTGCCTGATGGACTGGGTGCCAGCCCACTTCCTAGACATTTGATTACTCTTCTTGTCAGAGCTGTACCAGTAACCCTGCTGCATAAGCAGTTAAAACTGGACACTTTAAGAAGCGTGTACTTGAAAGAGGCACCACTACCATAATCATACTAGCAGGATGTACCTATGTGGAAGTTTCCTCTCTTTCAGTGATCACAATTCCTTTAGTCATTAGCTATTACATTTCCAGACTCTGCATGTTACATTTCTAAGGGTCAGAACTGACTGAATTTGTAATCATTTATCATTTCTGAAAATTACCTTGCATAAAATGAGATAATCCCATTGTTTCTTAAATCAGTGAATGCTGTTGTTAAATTGAAATAAAAGAAAAGGGGATGTATCATCCTTGAAAAGACTACCTGTCACACACACACAAATAGACTTAATTTGGTACTGGAGCTTAAAGTATAACTGTCATTTTGGGATTCTGAGTTGATGAGACATGAAACTCTTGAAGGCTAAGTAGAAAATAAAAGTTTCACTTAGGGCATGGCTACACTTGCAGACGTAGAGCACCAGGAGTTAAATCAGCCCTCGGAGACCGTAGCAGGGAAAGCACTGCCATGTGTTCACACTGTTAGCTGCAAGCACAGTGGCATGTTCACATTTGGGGCACTTGCAGCGGCATTGGGAGCGGTGCATTATGGGCAGCTATCCCACAGAGCACCTCTTCCCATTCTGGCACTGTGGCTTGTGGGAAGAGGGGGGTGCGGGGCATTCTGGGTCCTGTCCCAATGCCCCGTGATACATTGCTTCGCATCCCAGCAATCCCTGTGCTTCCATCCATATTTGGTGCCATCTTTCAATGGTTTCTGTACTGCGCGTTGGGTCTTCCCTTTCGGTCTGCGGGAATGGATCCCGAACTTGTGAGGAATATGCTGATGGGTCTCACCAGCATGTCACGAATTGCATGTCATCGGCATAAATTACTCCTTAAGCTACAAACTGACAGTGAGGAGTCCGACGATGATGTTGACTTGCATAATGCATATGACACGAGATTGCTTGTGGCATTCATGGACATGCTCACCACAGTGGAACACGGCTTTTGGGCTCGGGAAACAAGCACTGAGTGGTGGGATCACATTGTCATGCAAGTCTGGGATGACGAGCAGTGGCTGCAGAACTTTCGGATGAGGGAAGCCACTTACATGGGACTGTATGCTGAGCTCGCCCCAACCCTGTGGCACAAGGACACGAGATTGAGAGCTGCCCTTCCCGTGGAGAAGTGGGTGGCTATTGCAATCTGGAAACTGGCAACTCCAGACAGCTACCGATCAGTCGCTAACCAGTTTGGAGTGGGAAAGTCGATGGTTGGAATAATATTGATGCAAGTTTGCAGGGCCATTAATCGCATTCTACTCAGAAGAACCGAGACTCTGGGCAACATGCATGACATTGTGGCTGGCTTTGCACAAATGGGTTTCCCTAACTGCAGAGGGGCAACAGATGGGATGCATATTCCAATTCTGGCACCAGACCACCTAGCCTCCGAGTACATAAATTGAAAGGGGTATTTCTCTATGGTTCTCTAGGCACTTGTGGATCACCGTGGGAGTTTCATGGACATTAACACAGGCTGGTCTGGAAAGGTGCATGATGCACACATCTTTCGGAACACAGGCCTGTTCAGGAAGCTGCAAGGCAGGACTTTCTTCCCAGACCAGAAGATCACCATAGGGGAAGTCAAAATGCTCATTGTGATCCTTGGAGACCCCGCTTACCCTTTAATGCCATGGCTCATGAAACTCTACAGAGGGAACCTTGACAACAGCAAGGAGCGGTTCAACAGACTGAATTGGTGCAGAATGACTGTTGAGTGTGCTTTTGGCCATTTAAAGGGCTGCTGGTGCTGTCTGTATGGGAAGCTGGACCTGGCCGATGACAACATCCCCACAGTTATAGATGTGTGCTGTACCCTCCATAACATTTGTGAAGGGAAGGGTGAAAGCTTCCCTCAGGCATGGACCACAGAGGTTCAATACCTGGAGGCTGAATTTGAACAGCCAGAGACCAGGGCTATTAGAGGGGCCCAGCGCAGGGCTGTAAGCATTAGGGATGCCTTGAGGGAGCAATTCAATGCTGAAAGCCACCAGTAATGTTTGGTGCCCTGCACAGGAGTGAAGTGCAGTGGTTCCAATGGTCGTAAGCATCTGTGTTTGCTACGCATGATGCGCTGACTTGCAGTGCCTGTTGCTTTCCTGGACTACGGTATCTTTTACTTAATGCAATAAAGAATGTTTTCAAAGCCAAAAAATTCATTTATTGAAAAGAAACAACTGCTGGGGAAACAGAAAGGGCATGACACATCTGTGCTCTGTGGGAGAAGGGAAGGGGACAATCACAGATTTGTGTATGTCCTGTTATATTCAGCCTTCCTGTCTGGAGTGCCATGCAATAAGTGCTGCACTTCAGGCTGGCTAAAATGCATGGTGATGGGAGTTGAGTGCAGTGGGTAAGGGTCATAGTTGGCAGGGCTGGGTGGTGAAGCTACAGGTATTGGAGGCAGCTGGTGGTGGTAAAAACCGGATGTTGGGGGAAGTGGGTTGGTGGTGACATGGGGGCACAAGGGAAAGAGTTTTGGGACAAGGGCTGAAGGGGAGGGCGGGCACGGATCTGCTCCATCTGCAGTGCTATGAGCTCCTGCATTGAGTCCACTTCCCACTCCATAATGCTTAGGAGCCGCTCCGTGCTTTGGTGCTGGCAATCCGCATTCTGCTGACAGAGCCTCCTTTCAGTCTTCTGCCACTCATGTACTTTTTGATTTTCAGTAAGGGACCTCTGCATGACTTCATGCAGCAGGTCCTCTCTGGTTCTTTGCGGACGCTTCCTGATTCTTTGCAGTCTTTCGGCCATGGATAACAAGGACGGCTGGGATCTCAAGGTTGCATCCATAAAGCCAAAATGCAACACTTAACAGAGGCAGCATTGTTCACACTAGACAGAGTAATGATTCGGCTGTACTTAAAGACAAGTACAGTGTACACAATAGCAGAAAGTACCTGTCCCAAAGCGAGTGCACATAACCCACAGGAGCCCCAAAATGGTGAGTAAGCACAGGGGCAAGGGGGACTGATTGTTTCAGGGCTGTACTGTCTCTAGGGTTCTGTGCCTTGGGGAGAGCCAACAGCTGCAGAGGGCCCCTATACTGAACAGTCCCCACATTTTCCACAAGTTGAGTTCATCCTGGAAGGTATCTCACTGCTGAGGGTGACCTGGGAAGCAAGAGAGGGTCTTCTATTACAATGCGGCTTCTGCCCTGGCCCTTATGCCACTTGCCTGTGTGCAATGGTCCCCCCGCCCCTCACAGCACAGTAGCACATACATGTTAGCCTTACTGGGACAAGGAGCACAGTAGCTCTGCCAACGAACCTGCACAAGCGGATTGCCCTGCTTCTGCATGAGACCTTTGAAGATATCACGGAGGCCGATTACCATAATGTGAGAGAGCACATCAACACCCTATGCTGCAACTAGGCATGCACGCAGCCCTAACCCTTCTTTCTGCAACCCTCCTCACCCCAAGAGTCTGCACCAAACTACCTTCCCAAAATAAAAGCTGCTTACTGGGCACCTCCTCTACTGTTTGTTCTTCCCCAAGCACCGTCCACTGCGACTGGCTATCTTGAAAACAGCTGGAAAACTGCTCCTGGCTGCATGCATCTAGGGCTGCCGGGCCATCCTCTGGCTCTGGGCCCTTCTCCTCCTCAGCACCCTCACTCACGCTTTCCTCCTCCTGCCTTGCTGAACTCTGGGCTGCTACAGCCTCTGATGTGTCCATGGTGCTCTTGGGAGAGGAGGTAGGGTCGCCCTCAAGTATCGCATCCAGCTCTTCGTAGAAACTGCAGGTCGTGGGGGCAGCACTGGAGCAGCAGTTTGCCTACCATGCTTTGTGGTAGGCATGCTGCAGCTCCTTCATTTTAACCCTGCACGGCCCTGTGTCCCGGTCATGGCCTTTCCATCATGGCCCTTGATATCTGCCCATAGGTACTGTAATTCCTACAGCTGGAGCGCAGCTGGGACTGGACAGCTTCCCACCCCCCAAACACTGATGAGGTCCAGCAACTTGCCATTGCTCCATACTGGGGAATCGCCTGGCGCGTGGAGGCATGGTCACCTGGAAAGATGTGCTGAGAGCACTCCATGCCCTGCTGAGGAAACAGGAAGGGGAATTTCAAGATTCCTGGAGAATTTAAAGGGCGGGTCTGATGGTTGGTCACCTGAGGGCAGGGCAGTAGAGTTCAAAGTGATGACCAGAGTGGTTAGAACAGGCATTGTGGGACACTTCTGGAGGCCGATCAGAACGCATTATAGACCAGGGCATCCACACTGCACCGCAGCACTCCAGCCAGGGCGTAGCAAGCTTTATGCTTCTCGTGGAGGTGGATTACCAGGGTGCTCCAGCCACAAAGTCCAGGCGCTCTACGTGCCTTGCCAGTGTGGACATCTCAGGAGTTAGAGCACATTAAATCAGCCCTGGGCACCCTAACTTGCAAGTGTAGCCAAGGCCCAAGTGACTACACAGTGTTTCACTTGTACTCAAATGAGATTTTTCTTAATTTGTCATTTAAGGTTGATTTGTAGTTTTGCCAAGGTGTAGCTCAAGTGTTAAAATAATTATAAATACATTGTTATCCAACATGTCAAACCACCAAAAAAGTTTTGCTAATAGGAATGAACTAACCTTCTCAGTCATGGGTGTTCCTTTAAAATATATTTTTGTTCTCAGCTCTATTGGGATCACAAGCCATTAAAGTCAACAACAAATTCCTCTGCCCAAGTTACTTTGTCTAGCTAATTGCAAGACTCACTTCCTGCTCTATGGCTAGAAGATCAGTGATTCCAGCCATGGCTACAGGATGTAAACAGAAATCAACACTTAGTTTTCTCTCTTGTCCAAGCTCTCATGCCTAGAAAGCCCTAAAACATTTGTTGGTGATCTGAGAATACTGGTTTATGCAAAGGAAAACATCCATTGTTAGTACTATATAGTGACAGTCACTAATTTTGTTTCCATGTTTGCAAGATACCAGATTCCCAGAAGAACATGGCATCACTGATCAATTTTGACACAATTGCCAGATGTTACAGATGCCCAAGCAAGATGTGTTATCTATATTACACATTAATTTCTTACATATTCTTACTTGAACAATTTATCTCCACCTCCAGGAACACCAGTGTGTTATTAAAGCCACTTGAACAGGATACCCAGCATTTAGCATGTAAGGGAGATGATGACATAACAAGGAATCACAGTTGCTGGTTCCAGAGAGCACAGGGAAAGGAAGCCTGCCTAAACCAAACTAATGGTTACCCAGGATAGAGACAGGAAGCTGTGAGATATCAGCCTGGCTGGAACTCAGGGTACCAGAAGACTAAAATTGTTCCTGGGGAGCTTTTTGGGAAATACTCCCAGATGCAAAAGTTTATCTTTGGGATTTTATTTCTTCACCTCCCACAAGACGGCAGAGGTCCTATTGTATAGCTCCAGCCTGAAACCATACAGTTTGCTCAAAGTAGTTGTAAGCACACAAAGAACTGCTTCTTCCTTGGTAGCTGGGGCCTTCTGCATCCAACCTCAATTTATACCTTAGGCATGGTTTCCCCAAACAAGAATCCCAGGAGGCTTGCCACTTTTCCTACAGCAGGAATTAGTGATATAACTAATCCCAGAGAACAACTGTCATCTCATTCCTTAAAAGCAGGTCCTCATCTAAAGGCTGCTTAGAGTGAAGAGGACTAATGCAAGACTGATATGGTCTGCTTTACATCTGCTCTCCAGATGTAAGGTAGAAGACAAAGAATTAGCAGTGCAAGAGTTCACTTCAGAAAGAAAAGCTGTTTAGAGGTTACACAGGCAACACTATGGATTCTCTCCAAAGCCTCAGTACTGCAGCAGAGAGATTAGGACACAGCCTCTCTACTGAACTTTTTCTGAAATCTCCCTTTGTTTCTTTAGTGCCAATGCAACTTCAGTATTAGCAATGGTGAGAGCACTACAGTAGACTGGCTAACAGCCAAATGCTGGTGGCCAATCTATACAAGTGCTCTCAAAACTGCATCAGGGTTACAGCAACAAGCTCATTATAAACAGTTAGAAGGAAGCCAATCACTCAATTGTGGAGTTGGAAGTAATCTATAGCATTAATGGATAGTAGCAACAAGAGGGAAAAAAAAGGGGGGGATTGAAAGCAGCAGCAGAGGCAGACAGGTTAACTAGAGACCGACAGGTATAAGGTAATCAGGGAAGAGTAAGCAGTATTGGACAGCAATTATTCAGACAGGAATTAGAATTAGTGAGAAATTAGAAAAGCTGTGTTTGGTAAAGACCAGGTTGAGAGAGGAACCTAAATAGCAAATGGAGGAGTTAGTCCAAAGACTGTTGGATAAAAAACAGTGGAATCAGTCATGTGATATATGGAAACAAGAGAGAAAAATAATACTGTAATTAGCATGGAAATCATGGAAAGAAAAAAAATGACATCAGGGTAGTTAGAATACAGAAGTCAGTGAAACTCTAGAACCTAAAGTGAGACCAAAAGGAATGGAGAAAGGCTGGAACAAGCAAGACAAGAATCCAACATTGTCACACAGATAAAGCAGTGACAAGATAAAAAGTTTCAGTAGCATTTAAACTCATCACCACTTTAAATGTATTTTCTGGTGTCTCTTTTAGAAGGGCTAACTGGTAACTATCTATAGACTTGCAATTGTACTTTGCACATGGGAGTGGCAGCTAAGTTTCAGAGAGAGTCTGCTGAACTCTAGACTTCTTGAGGACGATAATCTGGCCCATTGATTTCAGAATTATTTCCAAGGACAACACTGCCTGAATTTTCTCCCATGGAACTCAAGCCATCTTGATAAGCTATCAGTCTACCAATCAACTTCAGTATATCTAGTAGTGAGGTAGACTTTAGCATCATTGGAAGTATATTTACTAAAACAAATTTAGGGTAAGTGAAAATAGCAAAAATAGAAACTAGGTTAAGTAACAGCTTATATTTAATGTTTAAGATGGCAGTATAGAAGAAGTGGAAGCAACCAGTAGATAGTATCTTGGGATCTAGATATCTGTATTGGTTAAAAATGGGTTTGGTTGGGAGTGGGGGGTGGGTGGAGAATAAGCTTCCCAAAGCCTCTCCCATACTACAGTGTGATCCTAGTTTGGGATAAGATTCAGTGCTACATCATTAGGAGATATGCAGAAATTGTAACTATGGGGATGGGAGCTCTTGTACGGTCCTACTCCTTGGCTGCTCTAGCATGACCTTAGACAGCCCTGGGAAGCTGCCCAAAGTATAGCAGTCTACCCCAAGCTACCTGTGGACCAAGCAGTGTCTTGAATCTTGGCAGGCCACAGCCTCCTCTACACAGGGACTGCCCCTAGGTAGGCAACCTTATAGTCAAGTTCCTCAATGCCAAATCCAGGGCTTTTAAATACCTTTATGCTACTTCTGCCTCTTCATCTGGTTAAATGGGCCAGAGCAGGGATTCCAGTCTTCCACCTAGTTTCCAATTCCAGCCCTATGAAGAGTTTGCTGTGTGTCCCAGCAAAAGGCCCTTCACGGTTACTGAAGGATTAGTTAATGCTCCCAGTTTGTAGTTCAGGACAGCTCAGTCCTTCTAACAATAACCTCAACTTCTCTGGCCAACAGGCAAAGGGTCGGTGGAGAGACCTGAAGTGGATACTGGAAGTTAAATTCTCTGAACTCTCAGCCTTAAGTGGTTGGATCACAGAAACCCCTTTGGGACTGCCAGCTGATGTGCCAAGACTACTTCTGCCCCTGCTTTCCCTGCCAGCTTGGGACTCCTGCACCCTGTCTGCTCCAACACAGACCCAGGGTCTGAACCACAGTTCCCAAAGCTATAGACTTAAAGACTTCTTAAGGTGCTTTCAGTTAACACTCAGATGCCCAACTCCCAATGGGGTCCAAACCCCAGATAAATCTAGTTTACCCTGTATAAAGCTTATACAGGGTAAACTCAAATTGTTCACCCTCTAGAACACTGATAGAGAGATATGCACAGCTGTTTGCCCCCACCAGGTATTAATACACACTCTGGATTAATTAATAAGTGATTTTAGTAAATACAGAAAGTAGGATTTAAGTGGTTCCAAGTAGTAAGACAAAACAAAGTGAATTACCAAGCAAAATAAAATAGAACATGCAACTCTGTCTAATACAGTAAGCAAACTGAATACAGATTAAAATCTCACCGTCAGAGGTGTTCCAGTAAGCTTCCTTTTACAGACTAGTCTCCTTCTAGTCTGGGTCCAGCAATCACTCACATCCCCTGTAGTTACTGTCCTTTGTTCCAGTTTCTCTCAGCCTCTCCACCCCCAAGGATACCTATCTCTTGAGCCAGCTGAAGACAAAATGGAGGGGTCTCCCAAGGGTTTAAATAGACTCTTGTGGGTGGCAACCCCCTCCTCTCTCCTATGCAAAGTCCCGCTCCAAGATGGTGTTTTGGAATCACATTGACATTTGGAGTCACATGTCCATGCATGACTCAGTTTTTACAGGCAGCAGCCATTGTTTACATCAGGGGTCGGCAAACACGGCATGCGAGCCGATTTTGAGTGGCATGCTGCCTGCCCACTGAGAGGAGGAGGAGGAGGAGGAGGAGGCGGCGGCGGGGGGCGGAAAGCGCCACGCTGGAGGGAGAAGGGAAGCTTGGCTGCCGCAGGACCAAGCTTCTGCCTCCTGCCCCTGCAGGGGAGAGCAGTGGGGGGGTCCCAGCCCCCCCCGCCCACTGCTCTCCCCTGCGGGGGCAGAAGTTTGGTCCTGCAGCAGCCACACTCTCCCCCCCCCCCCCTTCTTCCCACAACGTGGTGCATTCCGGCCCCTTCTCCTCCCCTCTCTCCCTGCCGGCGGCGGAGCAGAGCCGAGCGGCAGCATGCTCGCTGCTCTGTAGAGCAGGCAGAGAGAGGTAGGGACGGGCCTTGGAGAAGGGGGGGGAACCGGGCATATCCCTCCCAGCCCCCTGCCATGAGCTGCTCAGGGCAGGGGGCTGGGAGCACCCCTCACACACCCTCCAGCCCTCTGCCCTGCACCCCCCACACCCCCAGCCCTCTACCCTGACCTCCCCCCCAACACCCAGCCCTCTGCCCTGATCCTCCCTCCACACCCCAGCCTTGTGCCCTGCACCTCCACACACCCCCAGCCCTCTGCCCTGATCCTCCCTCCACACCCCAGCCTTGTGCCCTGCATCTCCACACACACCCCAGCCCTGTGCCCTGATCCTCCCTCCACACACCCCCTGCCCTGAACCCCCACCCACACCCCAGCCCTCTGCCCTGCACCTTCCCCCAACACCCAGCCCTCTGCCCTGACCTCGAGTTGCCCCGCTCAGCCCACTGCAGGCTTAGGTGAACAGAACCCTAGGCTGGAAGTGGGCTGAGCAGGCTGGCGGCATAAGATCAGCATTTTAGTTTAAGTTTAAAGGAAGCTTCTTAAACATTTTGAAAACATTGTTTACTTTACATACAACAATAGTTTAGTTATATAATATAGACTTATAGAGAGAGACCTTCTAAAAAACGTTAACGTCTATTACCGGCATGCGAAACCTTAAATTAAAGTGAATAAATGAAGACTCGGCACACCACTTCTGAAAGGTTGCCTATCCCTGGTTTACATGCTACCCTGAACGTCCTCAGGTAGACTTCTTATGTGGATTGGAGCCTTCCAAGATTCATTGTTCTTTAAGTGTTTCTTGACTGGGCACTTAATTCGCCCATTCCTTTCTCAAGAAGCTGACCAAATGCTCTACTAAGGGTACTTAGAAATCAAGCAGGTATACAGCCAATATTCATAACTTCAAGTACAAAAATGATACATGCATACAAATAGGAGGAATGTATTCAGTAGATCATAACCTTTACAGAGATGTTACATGGCATATGTAACAAAACATATTCCAGTTAGGTCATATATATCTTCATAAGCATATTTCCATAAAGCCTGATGAGATACACCGTCACACTGACTATTAGCAATTAAACTTCAGGTAGAATTTGGTGAATTATATTTACCCCATCTAGGTCTCAGACTAATATTAGCTATTGGAAAGGTTGCTAAAAACAGTCTGTAGTCAATTATGCACACTTTGGATATCCATATAGATCACATGATTCCAGAAGGTATTAGCTAAGTTCTTGCCCTCAATTAGTTCTAGTGACAGCAAGTTCCAGTCTTTTGCCATCCTTTTATTTAAACTATTGTTCTGAATTTCCCCTTTTAGTTTCATTGAACATATCTTGTTCTTGCATTATCTATAATTTGTATAATTGACCTAACAAGTTGTACACTTTGCCTAAAGTTATATTTAGAAAGTTTCAGTTTAGCAATATACTGCTTGCAATCCCAATATACAAGATTGTTTGTCCTCTTGTCCCAATTAAATATACCATTGAGTCTAACAGCAGTAAGGCTGCAAGACTTAGTTTATTTGCTGCTGAGATGTGGCATAGAAACAGTTTGTTGACCTGCCACAATGAAGGCCAGACAAGTTTGAAAAGAGATTGAACTGCAAGTTTATTGATCATGAAGACTTTACTAGGTAAGCAATTCTTGCAAGTAAATTTTGCAAAGAGACATGAAGTCCAATCCCCAACAGATATAGCTTACAAACAAATGCAGAGGGCAGCACACTGAAAACTCCAGAAAAGTCAATTAACTAGAATGTTCTCTGAAAAAGTTGCTCCATTACTTTGAAGTTTATGCATCAGAGCACTAGATCACACACTGTAGGAAACAATACTGCATCAGCAAGGGGAATAGACCAGAGAACATTAGCTGTTGTTTTGGCTTCTGTGGTTGACTACTTCTGTCTCCTCTTTGGGTGGATACCTTGCCACCTGCCCAGGCGCAGAATAGTTTCTTCAGAACATCTATAGCGTACAGCAGTCACAACAGCTCCCAACCAGAAAGAATGTACACCATATTGCTCTGGACGAAGGCCAAGTAACCTTAAAGCAGAACGGAAGACAGCCAAGAACTGTCTCCTTGTCAATGGTGTACCATCCCAGTGTACAAAGAGAGGCCCATCCCCTCGTGGCCTGGCTGCCACATAATTGCACAGTGCCTCAACAGGGCATACCCATGTCTCGCTAGATAATCCAAGAGAGATCAAAAGCCTTTCTTGGCCCAGGTAGGATGTATGCAGGTAAATGTTCACTCTTTCCTCAGTCAGCTGGACATCACTCATGTACAGGAGCTCTGGCTGTGCCCAGTTGTGGTGCTCTGCTACCACTTCTTCCACCCGAAGAGCCCCAAAAAAAGCCACAGTAAACAAGGCACGGAACAACAAACATTCATAAAGAGAGCTACACACAGATTGTACTGTGCCCAAGAGAGATCGCAACACCTCAATGGTTACATGAGATCTGCAATATCTTTGATTACCTTCCCTCCACTGCAACCCTGCCACCATATGACATGTTACAAAATTTTGAAGAGGATCAGGGTGACCTGTGATTTTGGAGATATAGGAGAGTGCTGCCAAGTACATCAGTATTTTCGGTGAGGACAAGCCTTGTGATTCCATAGCCACCACAAACCCTCTAATTTGATCCTCTGGAACTGGCCAAACTGCAGGCATTCCCATCTCTTCTCTAAAGAGAAAAAAGTGCATCAGGCCTGCATGGTAGGCTTGCCAAATTCTGGCATCTCCTGAACGCTCCAACAAGTCCAAGGCCTTCCAGGGCCAAGGGCCCAACATATGCTGCTCAGAGACAAGGCTAGGTCCATCTCCTATACGAGGTCCAGAAATGCATCCACCTGCAATAAACAAAATCAGAATCCGTTAACATCGGACAAATCATGAAATAAGGGTTAAAAGTTGGCCAGATGGCCGTCCCCATTCTAGTCTCAGCACTTATTCCCCTTATACCATACATTCTAAGGAATCTCAACACCCTCCCACCCCAAGGGCTGCCACCAAAATGGTAGAAAATTCAGCAACTGATGTCCCTGAAGTCAGTGGGCCAGATTACCCTCCCCCAAAAGTCTGGAGTTTAGCAGACTCTCTTGAAACCTAGCTGCCACCCTCTTGGGCAAAGTACAGTTGCAAATCCACAGATACAAATGGTGAACTATATCAGGTACCACACTGGGACAACCATCTCAAGGTGACAATCAAATAACTATAGGTGCTGCAGTAATGCTGGACATTCCCAAAAGCCCAATAGATGCACATTTTCTTTCCCATGTGAAAGCAAACCAAATGGGTAAATTGAGAGATTTACTTTTACATCATACTAAAATGAGATTACATTAGTAATACTAGCTCTGTCAAGTCAAGCAAGGGGAGGATAATTAGTTTCACTGTTTAAAGCCTTTGACTCTTTTGCCAACCCCTCTTGCACCCCATAAGAAAGCATTTAATAAAGATTCACCCACCCCTTCAATTGGAGGTTTGAGCTCAGAAGGAGAGGACCAGGATGTGTGCTTTTACCGTGTCTAAGGTAAATAAGCAAGCCATAAACCCTATTAAAAAACCCCAAACGCTTAGACCTTTGTCAGAGATCAAAGGATTGTTCTGAGGCTTTTAAATCCTTTGTAGATTTTTACTTAAAGATATTCTATCTTCCTGTACAGCCTCTCCCCGCCGCCGGCAGTATCAAACGCCAGGCCTCACATATGTCAACCTCAGAGAAGGCAGCCGAGCCGCGTCTCCAGGTGTATTGTCAGAGGCTGTTGTTTACTAACCCGCCAGCTGGCTCGAGGCTCGAGCACGTACATCAGAAGCGGCCGGGGAAAGCGGGAGCGAGGGGACAAACACCCTACTCCCGAGGAGCGCGGGGCACAGCGCACCGCACGGCGGGAGCGCGCCGCCGCCCAGACGTTTCCCAGCACTCCCACCCCGTGCGGAGGCCGCCCCGAGCCTGCTGCTGGCACATGGCGCGAAGCACCCGCGCTCATTCCGCGTGGAGCCGGAGCTGTGACACAGACCCACGCCCCGCCCGCCGCGGCCCCGTGGGAAGCCGCATTGGCCATTGTCCCCGCGCACCCCCTCATCCCCAGTACCCCACTTCCCCTCGGGCCCCAGCCGCGCAGAGCGGGGGAACGCCCCCGGCGTGCCCTGGGCCCGAGCCGCCGGCAGCAGCGGCCCGCGCAGCAGTGCACGCCGGGGATTGGAGTCCCCACCGGCCGCAGCCCAGCAGCACTCACCGCTTGGCGCGTCTCCTAACGCCTGTTCCGCGGCGGCAGCGGCTGCCGTCAGGGCTGCTGCGGCTTCTCCCCCAGCTGCGGGGCAGCCCCACTGCTCCCTCGGGCTCCGCATCCTCGCCTGGCCCGAAGCCGCACCAGGACCTGGGCTTGTGCTGACGCTGCTTGCGGCTGCCCAACGGCCACCGCGTCTGCTGCGGCTCGAGGCGGGCGGCGAGCGCGGGGCCGCCCGCTCGGAGAGACTCTCCGCCAGCCACCCCATGCCGGGCTCCCGGGCCAGGAGCCCCAGCATCGCCCAGAACGGGCAGGCGGCGGGCTCGGCCGTGCTCTGCGGGCAGCGGCTCCTCCAGCCGGGCATGGGCGGCACGATGGCAGCGGCCTCTCCTGGTGCGAAGCGGCAAAATCACTCCCGCCAATGAGCGTCCTAATTACAACAGGCGGCGCTGCCTCCTGCCCTTTTTGTATCTGAGCCTGCCCTCTCCGAGCCAATCGGGGCGCCTCGCGGTCTTTTCAGACTCCCCTGATTGGTGAAATTGGCGATTGACAAGCCGAAGTTGCACCGCCCGCTCCGGAGGACGCTGCGATTCGCTGGTGTCTTGACCAATGACTGGGCGGGTGCTCCTCGCACCCAAGTGGTTGCTCAACCGGGCCGTCTTTTGTTGGCGTGTGGCTAAGGGGATGTGCGGGAAGCCGCGCTCGGTGCCAACAGCGCCCTAGGTCGTGGATTGCGGAGTCACTGAGACATGCAAGCGAGGTGCAAACGCTGGGCAGGGGAAGTAGATTTTCCTCAACCAGGTTTTAGTAACTCCTTAAGGAGAGTGAGATCCACATCTACCCATAGTTACTCGGATGACAGTAGTGCAGGGCAAGGGCCCCACCATACCTTCCTGAGTTCCAGTTCTCACAAGTGGTAATGCCATTGTATGATCTGATTAAAATATTAAATGCCCTACCTCCTAGGATTGAGTCCCCTGAAAACACTCCAGAGTCACCATTGTCCCCTGGCTGCCACCATACCCTCATCTGTGGTGACAATATTAGCACTGTTGCAATTGCTGTCTCAAGAGGTGGCAGGTACAACATCACAACAAGGGTTGTATGTCAGGCTGGATCATCTCATTTTAAATAAGTGCTACTGCCATGAAACTGCTGGGTTATAATTAGTGCCCTTTAGTGTTATCAGATCTTTGGTGTTTTTATTGTCTCTCATCGTTGTTTGTCCAACAGAATGATACCAGATTTGGCACGTGCCTAAAATCTGTTTATACCCCCTGCTGGTTCCACTAGCAAAAAGCTAGATCAGGTTGGATGGTCTCATCTCAAACTGCGAGGAAGGTCTTAATCTTGATATCTGACCATGCACAGATTTGGAGGTCTCAATTTTATGAGATGAGATGGGAAGAGCTAGCAAACTGCCTAGTAGAAAAGAAAAGAAAACGAAAGCCGGCACAGGTGTGCATTGTGACTATTTACAGCAAGGAGTGGGTAAAAAGCATTGAACTTCTTGTTCATTCAAGCATTACTTCCTCATGGAATATCTGTTTTAATGGGAATGTGGTGGGGAAGCCTGGTTATTGTCTGATGCAATGCTTTGGGAAGACCTGCTAGCCAGGCTACAGTCATGGCTGTGTGTTCCCATCTGAACAGAGGGACTGTAAATGGACTTAGCAACAATTATGCATCAGCCTTGGTTGTAAGCAGGACTTAAGTTAATAAAAAATGGGTATGAAATCATCGTGGATGCAAATCATGTTTACTTGCTGTGCCATGGTGTGTTTTCCAAGGTCTTTTTATTTCATTTGGGAGAAAAATATGTGAATCCCACTATGCACTCTTCTCAAATTACTAGTCTAAAACTGGCAGTGCATGGTCACTTGTGAAAAATACAATTTACAAAGCTTCCTTCAACTTGCAATTATGTTTCTCGTGTACCTGGCAATATAATACAATAATATATACTTAATATAAATTGATTTACCAAATGTAATATATCACTCTCTAACTTTTGTACAGATGGAAGTTTAATTCTGGGCTGTTCTACATGCAGTTTGAGTGAACCCAGCTTTTCTGGCAGGTGTTTCCGGTGCAGAAAGAAAACATCTCTCTGTGGTTAGACTGCTAAGTTTACTGTACTTCATCACATTCACCAATCAGCTCAGAGCACAAGAGGCTCAACCACTTTATTTGAGGCCTGTTGTGAAAAACTCCAGAGTTTGTGGGACACAGTAACACTGAAACATAACTATTTTACACAAATGTTGAAACTTCAGGGTAACTGAAAGAAGGTACTTGTATTATTGGATTAAAATCACTGTCAGCTTTTCTGTTGCAATACCCACAAACTCTAAACTAGAGAAACTATATCGGCACTGCTCCAGTGAATCTTTGAAACAAACACCATACCAACTATAAATAATATTTTGCACTTCTTTGGTAACGTCCATCTAAGGGCTAGGCTACACTGGCAACGTTAAAGTGCTGTAGTCGCGGCAGAGCACTGGGAGAACTAGCTCTAAAAAAACCACCTCCATGACCTCCATAGGTCATGTTTTCTAGAACTTTAATAATTTTTGTTGCTCTTCTCTGGACTTTCTCCAAATTGTCCACATCTTTCCTGAAATGTTGCGCCCAGAACTGGACACAATACTCCCATTGAGGCCTAAACAGCGCGGAGAACGTCTTGCTCACAACACTCCTGCTAATACATCTCAAAATGATGTTTGTTTTTTTTGAAACAATGTTACACTGTTGACCCATAGTTAGCTTGTGATCCATTATGACACCCAGATCTCTTTCTGCAGCACTCTTTAGCAGTCATTTCCCATTTTGTATGTGTGCAACCGCTTGTTCCTGAAGTGGAGTACTTTGCATTTGTCCTTACTGACTTTCTTCCTATTTACTTCAGACCATTTCTCCAGATCATTTTGAATTTTAATCCTATCCTCCAAAGCACTTACAACCCCTCCCAGCTTGGTATCGTCCGCAAACTTTATAAGTGTACTCTCTATGCCATTATCTAAATCATTTATAAAGACATTGAACAGAACTGGACCCAGAACTGATCCCTCCGGGACCCCATTCAATGTTTTATATGTTAGTTACATTCCTAGGGAACAACTTTTCAAATGAATAGCACATTCTACTAGATAAGCACAATAACTGGTTGTGGCTGTTGAAATTACAAGCAGGGAACTAAATTAAATTTAAATTTTCATTATAAGATGTTCAAGTTACAATCCTATTGAGATGAATGAAGGCAGTTCACACTTCTTAGAGTTTTTGTTTCAATTGGTCAGAATCTACCTCTAATTACACTTCAAAGGTATTTTTTGCAACATGCCACACTAGAAACCTAACTCTTATGAAGAACTCTGTGACAGATCAGCATTAATGTATGAGGTCTTTTTTTAATATAGAGTAAAATAAAGTTGAGGGAATTATAAGACAAATATATAGCAATATAAGAAATAAGTTATCAAATGATATTATTATATATCCTGTCACTTTCTGCAAACAGTGTCTGGATTCAGATTGATATCTGTGGTGAATTAACATGCAAAAGGTGGTCATGAGGCAAGGGGGAAAAAACCAAAGGGCATTTGAAGTGGAGGGTGCTTATTTAAGAAATAAGATATTGATAAGATCAGATGGGCTAAGAGACAACTATTATGTGAGGCACTTTTAAAGAGAGACTCTTTAGTTGACATGCACAAAAAGAAATAACAGAAATCACAAATAGTTTGTCCAAAGCAATGAATAAAATTATGCATGGATTTGGGACTCATAAAATGGATATTTCATAACAGACTGTCATAGCATTCTCAGAGTGTATATCTGTATAAACATTTTTGTGGATGAGGATACAGGGGTGCAGATCAAGTAACCTGAGGTGTAAAACTCCCACAGGAGAACAAGAGGAAGAAGAAAGGAATGACTTGAGACACCTGAAACTAAGGCCTGGTCCACACTAACCCCCCACTTCGAACTAAGGTACGCAACTTCAGCTACATTAATAACGTAGCTGAAATCGAAGTACCTTAGTTCGAACTTACCGCGGGTCCAGACGCGGCAGGCAGGCTCCCCCGTCGATGCCGCGTACTCCTCTCGCCGAGCTCGAGTACCGGCGTCAATGGCGAGCACTTCCGGGATCGATCCGGGATCGATTTATCGCGTCTAGACAAGACGCGATAAATCGATCCCAGAAGATCGATTGCTTACCGCCGGACCAGGAAGTAAGTGTAGACCTACCCTAAGGGCTTGACTACACTAGAAAGTTGTACCAGTTTAATTTAAAGTGTGATTTTAAACTGATTTAGTAAGGGATTGTCTACACAAGTAGTTATTCTGATATAGCTATTCCTCTATAAATTCACAGCCTACCTTATTCTGATTTAATTTTCATGTGTAGACAAGCATTAAACTGCTGCAAATCCTGTATGGATGCTGATTTCATTTAAATGTGTCTTACTTTGGTTTAAAGTCAATAATTGATTTTAGTTAAACTGGTGCAATGTCTATTTCTAGACAAGGCCTAAATCGTTTCTCTAGACTGAAGATTTCAGCCAATGTAGCTGCAATAAAGGATGTCTCTAGTATGGAATATAAGCCCAATAAACCATGACTGCCCCTATGTAGCTGAACTCAGCTCAAAATCAGAATAAAGTAATAAACTGCAACTTCAAGTATATGGTAACCAGTGCAAGTCACAATTCATAGTGGCTTTGCCTATCTTCAAAAGGAATAAGGCGTGTTTTTTAACCTGTGGTACATGTTAAATAACATATGTTAAAATCTTAGTGTAGACAAGGCGAGTTGTGTGGTTGAATTAAAACCTTGGGGGAGTTTGGAGTTCACCGTGACCAGCAAACAAGTGTTAAAACTACAACTGGCCTTATCTAGACTGGGATGTTAATGCGTTAGTTAACAAATGTTAAAAACTCACCTTTTTCCTAGTTTAGACATGGTCTAAGAAGCTTAAATATTAAAACAATTCAAACTAAACATTTCAATACGTTGCAATGATTTAAGAACTTAAAATGTACAGCAGATTTGCTGGAGATTACTTATTAGGTCACAGAGTATACCTCATATACAGTAAATATGGCAACATCTCTGTCAGAGAATGGAAATTATTAATCTATACACAATCCTAATGAGCTGTTGCATGGAAATTCAGAACCGTTCTGACTCATATACTCTGCAAACAACTTAATGAGACTGCAGTTTCACTTTTTCATGTGGCTTCATTATAAAGGTTGGAGCTGATTGACTTACTATGATGAAATAATATTCCTTCCACTTGGCTAAATGCTTTGTATTTTACTACAGCTTATGGGGGAGGTGGGGTAGAAAGACCAAGCTGCTAAATTGGTTTTTGCACCCACACTTTAAGAAAGAACTCAGTCCTTAGCATGAACAGGAAGGAAACAAATATCTCAGTGCTCTTCACTATTTTTGAAGGGAGGCCACTTTGGCAAAAAACCTTCAATGTGAGAGCCACATCAACTACTAAATTAACACATTGCTTACTACTCCTTAATGATGTAATGTTACAGAGCCACTCGTGTAACTAAAACAAAGTCTACTTGTACAATAAAATGATACTCCTTTTATAAAATAATAACCAGAAAAACATATGGAATTAAAAAGGCACCTATGCAAGTAAACTTTTTAAGAGCAGAATAATGCAAACCTTACTTTAAAAACGGGATAAGCGAAAGTGTGCCTGTTCCTCCTTGACTTCGTTCATGCAGTATTTGTAATCTGTCATCGCAATCCTAGTAAGGCAATCCAAATGTTGGTTGGTCAATTTGTTTCTCTGTTTTCTTTTCATCCCTCTGGCTGGGGATGAGGGCTCTTGGGTGGGACCGGGGATGAGGGGTTCTGCATACAGGAGGGGGCTCAGGGTTGGGGCAGAGTGTTGGGATGCGGGGGGGAGGTGAGGGCTCTGGCTGGGGGTGCGGGCTCTGGGGTGGGGCAGGGATGAGGAGTTTGGGGTGCAGGCAGGCTGCCCCAGGGCTGGGGCCAGAGGACTGCCCCCAGTCCTCTCCCTGCCTGCAGCATCTAGCTCTGGGGAAGGGGCCTCTCTCTCCCCTCTGGCAGCAGGGAGCTCTGGGGCTGGGGGAGAGGACCACAGCAGCCTTGCAAACCCCAACTTGTTCTCCTCCCCAGTTCCCACCCATCCCCTACCTTTCTCCTCTCCCGGTCCCTGCTGCGTGGCCCTTTAGAGCTGCTGCACGGCTATTTATAGCCTGCTGTGTGGCCTCACAGCTTACAGGGAACTTAGTGAGCCACACTTAGGGTCGATGGGAGCCACCACTGCTCGCAGGCCTTGCAATGAAGAACACTGAAATATCTGCTTATCACCTAAGAGAGAAGGAAAGAACTTTATCTTGGCCTTGAGATGCATATACAAGAGGGATTAAATCAGTGATGCTCTGACTGAGGCACGGGAGCTGCAAATGGCTCTTTAATGCATCTCCTGCAGCTCTTTGCAGCATGTGATATTAAAACACTGTGTGATTTAATTATTAACCAATCTAAGTTATTAACCAATCAGAATGCTTTTACTATGTTATTAACCAATTAAGTTATCAACTTGCACTAAGTTTTAATCTTATTTGGCTCTTTGGGGTAATGCTGATCGCTAATTTGGCTCTTGAACTAATGAGGGCTGAGTATCACTGGATTAGATAGCTGAATGAAATTGCGGTGGGATAAGAACATAAGAACGGCCATACTGGGTCAGACCAAAGTATATGGGAACCTTTTGCTTCTAGGTTCAACTCCAGCCCATTGCTATTTGGTGGCCTGTAGTATGACAAATGCCATTGATAAGAAAGTGATGGTTACTATAAAAATGCTTGTAATAATAAATAGAGTTAGTGGTCTCAGTCAGTTTCCAGTAAACAGATGTCCAAATGGGAAAAAAACAAACAAAAAACCCCCACAACACATTACAAATGACGTTAATTGGCATCCCTATGTAGCATTCTCATCGGAGGTGTCAAAGATTGACTAGTCATGGCTACTGAACTTCTCCAAAAGGCAGCGTGGAAAAGTATGTACTACCCATGTTCTACCTGATCTTTGGGTAAATATGGTACCACAGTGTCCAGGGCTATCAATGTAGCACACAGCATAACCTCACACAAACATAAGAAAACTATTTCTTCCTTTTCTGCAGGCCTCAGACTTTACTAGGGAGTTATTTAGGCTTGGTCTACACTACAAAGTTTGGTCAATGTAAGCTGCCTTGCATCAACCTAGTTGTTCATGTGTGCACACTTAAATTTGTCTTCCACTTACATAAGTGGCCTGTTAGGCCGACATAGTAACACCACCTCCCCGAGTGGCATTGTCAAGGTCAATGTATGGAGGTCAGCGAAGTGCACATGTAGACACTGTGTTACCTAGGTGTACCCTAACAGTCCTCTAGTAGCTGTCCCACAATGCCCCACAATGACCACTCTGGTCACCATTATGAACTCCACAATGCCCCAGCCCAGGAATGAGGTAGACCCCCTTTAATGACCCACAAATTTTTGAAATTCCTTTTCCTGATTGCCTGACTTGATGAGCATACCTAGCAGCACTCCATTGTTGAGTGCAATGCCCAGCTGACCATGCTGGTTGCATGCTCCAGATGTGCTCTGGCCTGAAGTAGACAAGAGTTATTGGATCTCCTGGGCCTGTGGAGTGCAGAGGCTGTGCAGGCACAGCTCCAAACCAGCCATAGAAAACATTGACATCTACAAGCAGATTGTTTGGGGGATGCAGGAGAAGGGCTTTGTCAAGGACCAGCAGCAATGCCATATGAAAGCCCAGGAACTGTAACAGGCATACCAGAAGGCCAGGGAGGCCAACAGTCAGTCTGGTGCCAAGCTGCAGGCCTGCTGCTTTTACAATAAGTTGCATACCATACTCAGCTGAGACACCGCACCACCACCCCACAAACCACCATGAAGCACAAGTCACAGGCCCCTGCTCATGGGCGGCCAGTGTAATAGGTCAGGTGAGGCTCTGCCTTCCCCGGCGCTGCTGCGGCCGCTGGGCTCCCAGTTGCAGGGTTTGGCGGCGAAGTTTTTGCTTTATTATGCCCCATGCAGGTTCCAAGGCGGCTGAGGAAGCACATACTGCCTCCTCAGCCGCCCCGGAACCTGCATGGGACATATCAAATGCATCTTCTAACAGATGCTTTCCCCCTGGGCGGGTTGGGTCCGGGGACGGGAGGCACGGTGCAGCTTAGGCCAGCCTGAACACAGGTTCTGAACAGATGACCTATAGCTCCTTTCTTCCCTCCACCCTACCCCCCCGCCCTCCCAAAAAATTCACTGTTTGCATTGTGTGCATCTTCACAATCTCAGAGGACTGTCAAAAGATGACTCACTGCTCAGAAGATACAAATGTCTATACTAGAGTTTGATTGCTCTTGATTCAATCAATTGCCAGTTAACATGAGGTGATTATCACATTTTCAGAGTCTAGTCTGGATAGTCCCCAAATGTTCAGGATAAACAAGTTTGTGGTTTTCCTTAGGGCTCAAAGATCTATAGTGTAGGCAAATTCAAGCTCTGAGTCCAACTGAACTCCTGTGGTCCTTGTCTGCAGGGGGCTTGTGTCTCCAGCAAAGGGTGTTGTGAGGTGAAGTATTAATGAAGGGGGACCATTGATAGGGCGTGATGGGCATGTTAGTAGGAATGGATGGCATTTGAACCCAGGGTGAGCTGCACTGATAAAGATCATGGTTTACACCAATGCAGTGTGTATCTGTATTAGGGGGTTGCACCAGTGCATCTATTTGTAGTGGACAAGGCCTAATAGTAGGGTGTCCTTGGGAGTGGGAATGGAAGCTCTGAAGTGTGCTATGCTTGAGCAATGGAGTACAATCTCTCCAAATTCTGCAGGTCTCTGAACTAAGCACTTGAACTGTTTGGCTGTTTTTAATGCGTATACAGAAAGACTGGACCCTATTGATAATCTTTCAGTAGCAAGGAAGCTTGTCCAAAAATATGATTCACAGCATGCTACTTTAGGAAGTGTCTGGTTAGAAGCTGAGAATTTGTATAACACCACTGAACATTTGCTGAATTTTTTTGCACAGTTATTGCTTTGCATAAGTACTGTATCAATATAATGTTTTGAAGTGCCAGACTGAATGATTAGCTACACTGAAAATAAATGACATTATAATTTGCATTTGTTTTACAAACAATCAGCTCCACGTACACTTTGTAGGCCTGTACAGTCAAAGGTTTATCATTGATGTGCCAGACAATCACACTGGCAAATACACAAGGAGTCAAATTTAAATACACATTCCCTGTTGGCTTGCTCAGATTGTTTTCTAAATCCCAAAAGATGGACCATTTAGTCTAATATCAGGCATACTGAAGGAACTGAGCAGTTTTTAGAATGTCAACTGTTTTTTTTCTTTTTGCAGACTGTTTGAGGAGACCATTTTAACTACAGCTAAATACTTCTACAAGTTCCCTCTACAAGTATTCATTAGAAGGAATCACAGCCATCTCTCCTGTGTGCTATGATGCTTCCTTGAAGGAAAAGAGGGATGAGGAGAGACAGAGGTGTTTCTCAGGGTTCTGATGACTCCCCCTTGCTTCACCCATTAATAGAAGAAAAACATATATACATATTTACCTTGTATCTTTATATCTTTCATTGGGTAGCAAAACAACTCACTGATATTTCTACCCTGGTTGAGTCTTTATTAGAAAAATGTATACAGCTGTATCTAAATCATAATGTTTTCTAAAATAGACTTGTTTACCTATGCTAGTTACCTCACTTTATAAATACATCTTTTTTGGAAGGGAAACGATCCACTCAGATATCTCTATACTTTGCCTGGTGTAGTTAACCAATTATTGCATTGATATTATGAGCTGGACTGCCTAACTGATCATAAATGTCAAACCCCTTGCCTGTGGGTGAGATGTGATCAGCTTGGCTTACTAATCCAGCCCCAAAACCAGATCAAGATTCTGAATTTAAAAGTCAGTTCCTAGCTTTTATGGGAAGGAAGGAAGGAAGGAATGTTCTCTAAAGTGACTAGACATCATGCTGAAGTAGGGTTCAATGACAGTTTTGCTTCAAGCAGGATTGGAACCTTGCGTCTACAAAGAGAAAACCACTCTGAGCCAATACCCACTGAGGTGAATAGAAAGAGTCTTAGGCTATGCCTACACTGGCGCTTTACAGCGCTGCAAATTTCTCGCTCAGGGATGTGAAAAAACACCCCCCTGAGCGCAGCAAGTTACAGCGCTGTAAAGCGCCAGTGTAAACAGTGCCCCAGCACTGGGAGCCGGGCTCCCAGCGCTGTAAACTAATCCCCTCGGGGAGGTGGAGTACCTGCAGCACTGGGAGAACTCTCTCCCAGCGCTGGCGCCGCAACCACACTCGCACTTCAAAACGCTGCCGCGGGAGCGCTCCCGCAGCAGTGCTTTGGAGTTTCGAGTGTAGCCACGGCCTCATTGACTTTAAAGGTTATTTGATCAGGCTCTAAGTGAGGTGTAAACTGCCCCATTCATCTCAATGGGTGTGAATTGTAAAACCAAATTATGACAATTTAGGCTGGTATTTTCAAAGGGGCCTAAGGAAGTAAAGTCCCCAGAGGCCTTTGCCTTACAATGGGATTTGTGTTTCTAGCTCCTTTAGGCCCCTTTGAAAATCCTAGCCTTAACTATCAATAGTAGCTGTTAGCATAATTTTAACAGAAACAGCCAGCTGAGTCTCCTTCTACTCACACTAAGGTCATTCCATTGAAGTCAAAATCCTTTGCAGCTGTCTTCACTACAGAGGATGTCAGAGAGATTCACACACCTGAGCCATTCTTTATAGGTGACAAGTCTGAGGAAGTGTCCCAGACTGAGGTGCCAGTAGAAGAGGTTTTGGAACAAATTGATAAATTAAACAGTGAAAGTCACCAGGACAAGATGGTATTCACCCAAGAGTTCTGAAGGAACTCAACTATGAAATTGCAGAACTACTAACTGTGGTATGTTATGTATAGCTTAAATCAGCCTCTGTACCAGATGAATGGAGGATCGCTAACGTAATGCCGATTTTTAAAAAAAGACTCCAGAAGCAATCCAGGCAATTACAGGCTGGTAAGCCTAACTTCAGGCTCAGGCAAAGTGGTTGAAGCTATAGTAAATCACAGAATTATCAGACACATAGATGAACATGATATGTTGGGGAATAGTCAACACAGCTTTTGTAAAGGGAAATCATGCCTCAACAATCTATTAGAATTCTTTGGGGATGTCAACAAACATATGGATAAGGGTGATCCTGTGGATATAGTGTACTTGGACTTTCAGAAAGCCTTTGACAAGGTCCATCATCAAAGGCTCTTAAGTAAAGTAAGCAGTCATGGGATAAGAGGGAAGGTTCCTCTCATGGATCAGTAACTGGTTAAAAGACAGGAAACAAAGGGTAGTAATAAATATTCAGTTTTCCCAATGGAGAGAGATAAATAGCAGGGGCCCCCAGGGGTCTGTACTGGGACCAGTGCTGTTCAACATGTTCATAAATGATCTGGAAAAAGGGGTAAATAGTGAGGTGATATGACAGGAGATGAAACACTCTATAATTGCCCTGTTCTGTTCATTCCCTCTGACGAATCTGTCATCAGCTACTGTCGGAAAACAGGATACTGGCCTAGATTGACCACTGATCTGACCCTGTATGACCATTCTTATGTTATGTTCTTTCTCTGTATGTTGAAGTCAATGGAGCTACATTGTCTAAAACCACGTAGAAGCAGAATCAGGCCATAAGTGTTGATCAGCTTTGTTGTGTGCAGCAGCAAATATAGCTTAGAGGTCAGGGAACTTGCTTCTCCACCACCTTAAAAAAATGCACTACTATAAGTCTCCAGAAGTTAGAAACCCCTTTATGGTAGAGGCCCCTTTGTGGATCTGGGTCAGGAAGCATTTTTTGAAGGGGAGGAAGAAATAGAGGGGCATGAATGAGTGTGGGGGCTGGAGGGAGCAGAGCTAGTGGATCAGCCAAAGGGAGAAATTGTTGGGAGAAGAATTTGAAGGGGAGGGAGAGAAAAAATGTTTCCACTCCCTACCCCATGCCCAATATGTCACTGCAGGAAAGGTGCACAACTTTCACCCTTTGTGGTTCTGCTCTCCCACTTCAGATCCCCAGAGTGGAGTTCTCAGCTGCCCCTTTGATGACAATCCTTTATTCCTCAAAGGATTCTAGGAAATCTGTATTTCTGGAAACCCAACTCTTCTCAAAGATTTGGTCAACAAACTGGGTTTTCAAATCTTTGATGATCTGTGAGGATGTGACCTGCTCCAGTCATTTCAATAGGTGTTCTAAAGCAGAACTCACCATACCTGTTCTCAGTTCCACACCCTGGTCTCAGCACTGTGTGCCTGTGCCAGGCACCAAACATGCCTAAACCCAGCCATTGTGCCTTGTGCTGCACAGCCTGAGTTCACTGAGCCTACTCCAGCAGTGAATTGATTCAACCCGGCTGGGACTCTTGCACTGATCTATCTTGTGCAATTTTCAATGTTGCAACTAGTCCCTCCCATATCATCCCAGTCCCATTCCACCATCCAGCATTCATACCCCCAACACAGTACTATCCACTGTCCCAGGGTGGGATTCGTGCAGATGGTTGGATATAATGGGGGGGCGTTGTTTGTGGGGTTCTGAACTACCACAAAAGTGAACAAAAGCAGCTCCATTGTGGTCCCAGACCCCGGGCAGAAAGGCAGGTTGCGAGTACTAATGTGCACAGTACACAAATCACCTGAGTAGAGGACTGGAACTCCTCGTCCCTAGGGTCAAGAGACAGCCCTTGTTCTCTTAAGCCACCCAGTGAACAAACTGCTCAGTGTGTGCCTCTCACAAAAGAGTTTCTGAGGAAGCAATACCTTTTCTACATTCTCACTCTCTGTAAGCAGAGGTTCTAAAGTGTTTGTAGTGCAATAACTTTTTAAATATTTCTAATCTGGTACCATTCAATAGCTGAATTCAGGGACAGCCCAGTGGTATACATTTAAGAAGAGTCAACACTCTAGTTGTTTTCCCTAGCTCTGCACCAAAAAAAGTTATAAGAATCTGCAAATGATAAAAACGGCCTATTTTCAGGTGGGAGGGGCTACATTTCATGAACACTTGACCAAATGATTCCACGTGTGCACCATAACGTCTACTGTAGATTCTGTTGCAATATACAAGATTTTAAAGCAATCATCATGAGCATATGGATTTTAGTGCACTTTGAAAATTATAAGCAGCATATTTTGGAGAGGGCTGTATCTCTGGAACTCCTAACCAAATAACTCCTAATTTGCACTACAAATTTGCACTACTCCAGCTCCTTTAGTGGTACACTACTTTTAAATACAATCTCCCTATGTATGTGAATTTTAGAGCATGTTGATTATTAAGATCAGCTCCTTATTGTGGGGGCTATATCTGAGAACCCCCTACCAAATGACCTCAGCTTGCACCAATAACTCTGCCCCGATATGAATGGGCAGTAGCATTACAACATAATTTAATTTTACATTTTAACTGGGGTGAAAAAGGATTACAAACATCGTCTTCTAGGTTAGATTTATCATTTTAAAATTTTCATTGTGGTTTGTGCACCACTTTTTTTTTTTTTTTTTTTTTTGGTCTAGAGCAGTACAAGGGACGACTCTGAAGTTTGCAATGACTGTTTTAGAAAGAGCTATGTGACTACATTTTTTCTAGTGTCTGACATTTCTTTGGAACCCCTTTGTCACAAAAAAACAGCACTTTGAGGTACAGTTATAAGTGACTATAATTTACCTGCTTGTAGTTGCAGCAGCAGCATCCAGCTATTGTACTTGTCCAGTAGAATGTGCCTTTCATTTGGATTAAGGCTGAACATGTAAACATGGAATAGTTTTCTGGCTTAATATTTATTATTGAGCACTGACAATCTATTTGATGCTGTACAAAACCTGAAGTAGCAGATCTGAAATACCTAGACACTCTGCAAACAGAGGGTCAACTCCCTTCTAGGCTGAGTAAACGATCATTCATTTTTAAGGCCTTATCTATACTGGGATCTCAGCCACGCAATGTAAGCTGCACCAGTGCAAACCCCCAGATACAGTTTACACTGGTACACATCTCGAAGCATCTGTGTAAGTTATGTCTGCACAAGGGGTTTGCACTGATGCAGCTACACCAGTAGCTGAAATCCCAGTGTAGACAAGGCATGTGATGGATTAATTAATTCATTTTACTGTCTAGGGATCTGTAGATGAGACTGTAAAGGATCAATAACTCTTCTGATCATTTTTAATCATTTCAGTTCTATCTACATAACTGTCACCACCACCCAGGATTTTTTAAATAACATTACCTGTTAATTTTTTAGATTGTAAATCAGGAAAAACAGTCTCTGTCCATACTTTCTGATTTGAGGCAGGGGCTATGAGCACTGTGCTGATGATATCTGGGGCAGAACTCATCAGAGCAACATTAGAGAGCATATGAGCAGGATCCCAACCACAGGGCTGAGACTCAATTTATGGTTAGGCAGAACGTTCCCGTCCACTGCTTTCTCCCCTATGGAGCCAGAGGTGGGAGAGCAGGGGGACCACCATGTGTGTTAATCGCAGGAGGGAGACATGAACTCATAGGTTACTGGAAAGCAATATGACATTCCACAGCTGGGCTAGCTGGCAAAGGCTAATATTGGTGACAGTTGCAGTTACTTGATTTTCTTTTGTCATACTCAATCCCATTGTTCAGCAAAAGGCTGAGGAGAATGGGGCATGTTTACATTATCCTAAAGATGCTGCTTACTAGACCAGAGTTCTCACAACAACATTTTTGGTGGCCTCACCAACTCTTGCTGGTGGTCACTCTGACAAATTTTCCAAAAAAAAAATTAATTAAGGTTAGGAAAAACAAATAAATATGCACATATACATTTCAAAATTGTAATTTATGTAGGGACTTTTTGAAGCCTCAATAATACAAATAATGTACAGTAGTATTTTGGTGCCCCTGGCCTCCACTGCCTCCCCAACCCCTCACCAATCACCTCTGGTCCCCGCTACCCCCCCCCCCCGAGCCCCCAATAGATCCCTCTGGGTCCCACATCGCCCCCTGAAATCCCATCACCCCCCTGGCTTCCGCCCAATTGCCTTGAGCTCCCTCCCATGGCCTCGCACCCCAGGATCACCCCGTTCCTTGCCTCTTGACCATGGCATCTGGCAAGGCTGGCACTGCTTAAGCCGTGCCGCCCTGGGCTGAAGCACAGATCCGGAGCCTCTGGCTGAACTGGAGGGGAGCTAAAGCCCATCCCCAGAGCCCCACAGATGAAGCGGGGGGGGGGGGAAGGGCTGAAGCACAGAGCCACTGCTTTGCCCCCTCCCCCATCTCTGCCCAGGAGGCTGTCGTGGCCACAGGAAAACCCCCTGGTGGCCACATGCAGCCATGGTGGCCACATTTGAGAAATGCTGTACTAGACTATTTCATCTTCCCTCTATTTAACTAATGCTGTGTTTCTGACAATACTTCTGAAGCAAAATCTGAGCCTGCATGTGGACTTTTTAAATCACTTGGAAATATCAATTCTTAAACCAGAATTTTTGTTCTCAGGGGAAAATTTCAAAAGGAATCCCTGTGGGAAAAAAACCCAGAAAGCTGCCAAGTGCAAGACTCAAACTCATAGTTCAGTTCAGTTCAACAGCGTCAGCAGGTCAAATTGCCTAGGGAGGTTGTGGAATCTCCATCATTGGAGATTTTTAAGAGCAGGTTAGACAAACATGTGTCAGGGATGGTCTAGATAATACTTAGCCATGCCATGAGTGCAGGGGACTGGACTAGATGACCTCTCGAGGTCCCTTCCAGTTCTATGAGTCTGTGTTGGTCTGTCCAGTTACTCTGGTGTCCAGCTGCCTGTAAATACAAGTTTGCAACTGAGCACCAGTACTGCTGCTCATACACCAATGACTTTCTCTGTCTCATCATCTTGACTTGAGCCACACTGTAGAGCCACCTCTTACCCTGAATAACTTTTAAAATATTTCTTCCCCAAAGGAGCAGTGGGTGCAGGACACTAGCTGAAATCATGCCCAAGTGGGCAATAGCAGTTTAGAGGAGGACCTGAGCCATAGTTGGAGCTCCAAGTGTATGGGGGAGGAAGAGGAAAGGAGGGAGAAGCAGCATAGAAAATACAAAAATTTTGATGTCGTGATTTTTTTAAGGGGGGCTCTATGGCTCCATCTCAAGAACACTACCCTGGATCCCCATAAGGTACATTACCTATTAAGAGCAGCAAAGAGTCCCGTGGCACCTTATAGACTAACAGACGTATAGGAGCATGAGCTTTCATGGGTGAATACCCACTTCTTCGGATGCATGTAGTGGAAATTTCCAGAGGCAGGTATAAATATGCAAGCAAGAGTGAGTCAGGCTAGAGATAACGAGGTTAGTTCAATCAGGGAGGATGAGGCCCTCTTCTAGCAGTTGAGGTGTGAACACCAAGGGAGGAGAAACTGCTTTTGTAGTTGGCTAGCCATTCACAGTCTTTGTTTAATCCTGAGCTGATGGTGTCAAATTTGCAGATGAACTGAAGCTCAGCAGTTTCTCTTTGAAGTCTGGTCCTGAAGTTTTTTTGCTGCAGGATGGCTACCTTTAAATCTGCTATTGTGTGTCCAGGGAGGTTGAAATATTCTCCTACAGGTTTTTGTATATTGCCATTCCTAATATCTGATTTGTGTCCATTTATCCTTTTATGTAGGGACTGTCCAGTTTGGCCAATGTACATAGCAGAGGGGCATTGCTGGCATATGATGGCGTATATTACATTGGTGGACGTGCAGGTGAATGAACCGTGAACGTCTGTTAGTCTATAAGGTGCCACAGGACTCTTTGCTGCTTTTACAGATCCAGACTAACACAGCCACCCCTTTGATACTTGACACCATGCAAGGCACTGCATTTGGCCGTATGGAGTGGAAATCCATCAACCTCATGAAGAAACTTGCACAAGTACAGACAGATGATATCTTCCTTTCCAAATGCAAACGGATGGACATCATACCAAATGGACTGAAGGTGAAAAATCCATTGCTATCTACATACTACACAGACCACAGTGAGAGATTATGCCATACTCTATCAAAGAAACTGAGGAACCACCTGATCAGCATCCTATACAGCAAACAGAAAAACATCAAAAAAGAGCTCTCCAACCTGGAGACTCTCATAAATAACCAAACTTCCACACAAACGGACTTCGCTAAAATAAGACAGGAGATCTACATTACACACTTCACCTCTCTACAAAGGAAAAAGGACTGTAAGCTGTCTAAAATCCTACCTGCCACATGGGGCCACAACAGTGGTACCCCTAACCCACCCAGCAATATCGTCAATCTATCCAACTACACACTCAGCCCGGCAGAAGAGTCTGTCCTATCTCGGAGACTCTCTTTCTGCCCTGACACCCCCACAAACATGATACAGTTCTGCGGTGACCTGGAAGCCTACTTTCGCCATCTCCGACTCAAAGAATACTTTCAAGATAACACTGAACAGCACACTGATACACAGATGCTCTCCCACCAACAGCACAAGAAGAAGAACTTCCCATGGACTCCTCCTGAGGGTCGAAATGACAGTCTGGACCTATACATAGAATGCTTCTGCTGACGTGCACAGGCAGAAATTGTGGAAAAACAACATTGCTTGCAACGGTTCATTCACCTGCACGTCCACCAATGTAATATACGCCATCATATGCCAGCAATGCCCCTCTGCTATGTACATCGGCCAAACTGGACAGTCCCTACGTAAAAGGATAAATGGACACAAATCAGATATTAGGAATGGCAATATACAAAAACCTGTAGGAGAACACTTCAACCTCCCTGGACACACAATAGCAGATTTAAAGGTAGCCATCCTGCAGCAAAAAAACTTCAGGACCAGACTTCAAAGAGAAACTGCTGAGCTTCAGTTCATCTGCAAATTTGACACCATCAACTCAGGATTAAACAAAGACTGTGAATGGCTAACCAACTACAAAAGCAGTTTCTCCTCCCTTGGTGTTCACACCTCAACTGCTAGAAGAGGGCCTCATCCTCCCTGATTGAACTAACCTCATTATCTCTAGCCTGACTCACTCTTGCTTGCATATTTATACTTGCCTCTGGAAATTTCCACTACATGCATCCAAAGAAGTGGGTATTCACCCACGAAAGCTCATGCTCCTATATGTCTGTTAGTCTATAAGGTGCCACAGGACTCTCTGCTGCTTTTACAGATCCAGACTAACACGGCTACCCCTTTGATACTTATTACCTATTAAGACAGTCCAAGAAAGGTCTATTCCTGCCTCCACTCGGCCCATGATGCCAGCTTCCATCACCCACTTGTTACATTTTCAAACAAGCAGTTTTGCGCTGCCCCCCATGCTTGGGAGGAGATCCCTGTAAACAGCCACAAAGCCACCTCATTATCCACCTTCAGGTCCCTCCTCAAAACTCTCCTTTGCCATGATGCCTACCAAAATCTGAACAATGGTAAGGCTGTTGGCTTGCTGAGATCTCTGCCTATCACGCTGACTAATTCTGTCTTACTGTTTACTTGTACTCACTCCTCAGACTCTCTTTATCCATTTGTTGTCTCTTGTCTTAGGCCATGTCTACACTTACAAGCTTACAGTGGCACAGCTGTACCAATACAGCGTGCTGCTGTAAGAGCACTCGAGTAGCTGCATTATGCCGATGGGACAGAGCTCTCCCTTTGACATAATAAAACCAGCTCAACAAGTGGCGATAGCTCTAGGAGAGTGTCTCCTGCTGACATAGCACGGTGCACACGAGCGTTTATCCGGCAAAACTTATCTCGGGGGGGGGGGGGGGGTTGTTTCTTTTTTCCACATTCATGAGTGAGAAAAGTTTTGCTGACATAAGTACTAGTGTAGACAGGGCCTTAGGGTATGTCTACACTTAAAACACTACAGCAGCACAGTTTAGGTAAACCACCTCCCCAAGAGGTGGTAGCTAGGTCAATGGAAGAATTTTTCATCAACCTAGCATGATCTATACCGGAGGCAGGTCGGCATAGCTATGTCTCTTAGGGGCATGGATTTTTCACACCCCTGATAGACATAGCTGTGCCAATGTAAATTCCCAGCATAGACCAGCTTTTATACTTAGGTTGTAATTTGTTTGGGACAGGGACTTACTTTTTGTTCTGTTTGTACAGTGCCTAGCGAAGTGGCATCCTGGCCCATGACTGGGGCGCCTAGGTGCTACAGCAACACAGAGAAAGAAAGAAAGTCAATTTTAGAGTACTTAGAAAAATCCTATGTTAAAAAATAAATTAGTCTCAAATTTAACTCTAGTGGTGATACCACCCCACTATAACTGAAACAGAAGTATCCAAATCCTTTCCTCTTTCACCACAACTTTTTCTTTACCTCCACTCTCTGTAAAGGCTCTGGGGTGGCAGGTGTGTGTGTGAGGGGTTCTGGAAAATCACTGAAGTAATAGCTTGATTGTTGTGGCATGAGCTTGAATCCATACTACAAAAAAATTGGAGTAAGTGTCTCTTGAGGGAAGCTCACTTGAGGTGTGCCCTATAAACCCCCCGCCCCAACATACCAGTCAACTCATGTTATTGCCACCACTACGAACTAGCGACAGGTTTTTGTGTGTGGAAATGGATGAAGTTAACTGGAGCACTTGAGACATAACTCGTGTTAACTCACTAGTGAGGACAAGACCTTAGATGTCCTTTTGGTTTTGGTCAAATAATCTGTTTCTGGTTTGGTACGAGACAAGGTGGGTGAGGTAATATCATTTATGGAACCAACTTTTGTTGGTGAAAGAAACAAGTTTTCGAGCCACACACAGCTGTTCTTCAGATTATGTGATTACTGCTCTGAGAACTGTGGGAGTATCAGAATCAACTGTAACACCTTTAAAATGATTGCTTTCTCTCCCTCCATCTCTCTTGCTAAAAACCACAGAGAGCTTAACATCCTTAAAAAACAAGTACAATAAGCTCAATAGAAGTCTCTTCAGTCATATTGGTTTTTGTATATCTATTTTCTCCAATTCTCAGTCTTTTTCACTTGTTTAGGTCTCAGCCATTTCCTTTTGCTACATTATAACTCCTTTCTGCTACCCTGTTACATTCAGCCAGCCCACTTTTCTGTCCACCCACCTTTTTGTGTCCTTCTATAGAACAAACCACATCCTTTTTAGCTCACCGTTAGAGCCTCTGTTGCGCTTTGGTCTAGTGGGCTAGCATTGTTCTAAATCTTCCCAGCCTTTCAAAGATTCATGCCTGTAGATGCTCAGAATATCCTCCTAAGGTATATTGTACAGGTACACACAAATTGCACTTTACCTACGCTTGTATACACCTAATTTGGTTATAATGAATAAGAAAGAGAGAAGTTATCTTGATGTTTGAATCCTAGGGTAAGCTGGTGATACTACAGAAAAAAAATATTGTGCCAAACTAATGTGATATAGAAACTTCTAAGAGATGATAAAGATGGGATCCGCATTATGCCATTTTTAAAGAGTTACTTTTCAGAGTTCCACCATACTTTAAAGCTCAGATTACCCAGCTTTCTATATGTAGGGTTACTAGAGAAATATTTCCCAGCTAGAGTAGTTGAAAAACAGATTTATATTAGGAAACTTAATTATTTCTGCCTATTTATTAATATTTCTTAAGTGCTATTTGTGTGCATGGCACTGTACATAGCAGAGAAAGGTATGGGCCCACTGCCAAAGAGTTTACCATTATAAGGCTTGTATTCACTAGACTTTTTTACCTGGTATTAATTGATTGCCAATTAACTCAAGGTTCTTAACACTGTGTACTAGTATGGACATTCCCCACGTGACCCAAATGTTTCATCTTTAAAAACAAAAACAAAAAAACTTTAGAATTAGCCTAGGTTAAAGTCCAGTGTTGTATGATCCTACCTACTAACAGTTAAGTCTGCATATATCTTTATTCCTTCACATAGTTTTACCATAATTTAATGACTTCAATAAGTCTACACTCAGTATAAAAATCCATGCAGCAGTAACTCTTAGAAGGACCCTGCCCTGAATTAGTCAGAAGAGCTTTTCAGAGACATCTGAATGTACATTTTCCTCCTGATATGTATTTCAGAATCACCTGACATCTCCGCAAAACATGACAATAGCCTAATGCTTCCACCACAGTCATACATCTTTGGTATCCTGTCTTCTATTTTTGATTAGAAAAAAATAGCTTGTATAACCGCAGTTTTTATTTTATTTATTTTTGGACATCGATTTCTGTTCATTTTGAGTTGAAACACATTATTTTAAAGATAAGTAGTAAAGGCAGAAGGCTTGCTCTGTATGTGTGTTATGTAAAGGAAATGTTAAGTTCTGAATTTCGCATCATTTGCCCAATGAAAGCTTGTGTAACATAAACACTAACATCCGGGATGCTCAATACTAAGAATTATGATCTTTGACATGTAGGGTTTACACACAACTCACATGCCATACAGAGAACACTAGAAATGGAGGGCACTTCTGTGAAAATCCTATATTTATTTTAAAAACAGGGAGTGTTACTCTCTGTCTTTCCTACACCACTTCCTTTCTACTATATTGTTTGCCCCCACTACATCATGCGTGATGTTACCCAGCTACTACAGTGATGAGGGGGACATAAGAATTTATATAGAGTAGACTAGACTAGAATTGAGGAATCTGAATCTTAATTTGTAAACTCCATAGGACAGGGATAATTTCTTATTTCTATTTTGGGAGGTGCCTAGCACCTGTTTAGGTGCCAGCAGAAGTGTATAATTATTTATTTCCTTAATTGCTGTATTTAAGAGATTCAGAATCTTTCCTCAGCACACCTTACCCTCCACTAAAAAGATAGATATAAAAAAAAGTTTGTTAGACATTAACTAGAATAAAAATTAAATTTTAAAATGCTGATAATTAAAAAATGTCCATCCCACTGAGTATTATACCCTAGAGAGAATTACTGTTGTGTTCTAAAAAAGCATGCTGTTTAAATATATATTTCTCTTTTTCTCTTAAAAAAAGGGGGGGGGGGAAATAGGGGGGAAAAGATGAATTACTATCCCTCCCCCCTGTCCAACTTTTGAGTGGGTCAATAAAAACCAAAACTTACTGCATTAGGGCCCATTAGACTCCAGATCCATGGATAGGTCTCCCCTAGCCTGTGCAGAAAGGTAGGTAGTTTGCAAAGTTGTAGCCATGTCGGTCCCAGGATATTAGAGAGACAAGATGGGTGAAGTAATCTTTTATTGGACCAACTTCTGTTGGTGAAAGAGACAAGCTTTCAAGGTACACCTCTACCTCGATATAACGCTGTCCTCGGGAGCCCAAAAAATCTTACTGCGTTATAGGTGAAACCACGTTATATTGAACTTGCTTTGATCCACCGGAGTGCGCAGCCCTGCCCCCCCGGAGCACTGCTTTACCTCGTTATATCCGAATTCGTGTTATATCGGCTCACGTTATATTGAGGTAGCGGTGTACACAGAGCTGAAGAAGAGCTCTCACCAATAGAAGTTGATCTAATAAAAGATATTACCTCATCCACCTTGTCTCTCGGAAAGGAAGGGTAAGTCAGCCACCTCTTAGAATCATATAAATGTGAGACTGGAAGGGACCTTGATAGGTCTTCTAGTCTATGGTGGCAGGACTAAGAATTAGCGAGACCATCCTTGGCAGGTATTTGTTTAACCTGTTATTTAAAAACCTCCAGGAATGGAGATTCCACAGTCTCCCTAGGTAATTTGTTCCAGTGCTTAACTACCCCTACAATTAGGAACTTTTTCCAAACGTCTAGCCCAGGGGTGGCCAAACTGTGGCTTGTGAGCTACATGCGGCTCTTTTACACTTAAAGTGCAGCTTGCGGAGCCCTGCACGCTCACCCCGCATTCTCCAACTACCAGACTTGGGGGGGGAGGAAGCTTAGGACCTCTACTTTGCAATGGAGTGGAGGGGTAGGGGCTTCTGCCCAGTGGGGAGGGGGGCTCAGGGCTTCAGTCCCACAGAGCATGCCTGCCAGGCTCGGGGCTTCAGCAGGAGCAGGGCTGAAGCCCTGAGCCCTAGCAGGTACCTCCCACGGGCAGAAGCCCCGGCAGGGGCTTCGGCTCTTGAACTTCTGAAGATTGTCATATGTGGCTCAGAGGATCAGTAAGTTTGGCCACCCCCGGTCTAACCTAAATCTCCCTTGCTGCAATTTAAGCCAGGGGCCGAGGTCTCCAATTTGTTCACTACTTTCCTGAAGTGTGCCCAGAAGTGGACACAATGCTCCAGTTGAAACGTTATCAGTCCTGAGTAGAGTGGAAGAATTACTTCTCATATCTTGCTTACAACACTCCTGCTAATACATCCAAAAGACTTGTTGACTCATATTAAGTTTGTGATCTGCTATAACCCCCCAGTATTTTTCTGCAGTACTCCTTCCTAGGCAGTCACCTCCCATTTTGTATTTGTGTATCTGTATTTGATTAGATTATTCCTTCCTAAATATAGTATTTTGCATTTGTCCTTATTGAATTTCATCCTGTTTAATTCAGATCATTTCTCCAGTTTGTCAAGATCATTTTGAATTGTAATCCTATCCTCCAAAGCGCTTGCCACCCCTCCCAGGTTGGTATCATCCACAAACTTCATACATGTACTCTCTATGCCATTATCTAAATTGTTTATGAAGATATTGAATAGAACCTGACACAGAAAAGATCCCTTCGGGACCGCACTTCATAAGCCCTTCCAGGTTGACTGTGAACCATTGGTAACTACTGAATATGGATTTTCCAGCCAGTTTTGCACACACTTTATAGTATGTTTGTTTAGACCAGTGTTTCTCAACATTTTAGATACCAGGGACTGGCTTGCTACCTTCCTAAACCGTGTCAGGGAAATCTCAGGGACCAGCAAGGAGGCTGCCATGGACCTGGACCGGTCCACAGACTGGTAATTGAGAAACACAGGTGTAGACTATATTTCTCTAGTTTATTTATGAGAAAGACATGTGAGAAAGTATCAGAAGCCTTACTACAGCCAAGATGTATCACATCTACCTCTTCCTCCCTATCCACACGACTCTTTTAGAGACTATTCCTCCTTTAGCTTGAGAACCTGCAGACTAGATCCAAGACTGACAGATGGAGAGGAGTCAGACGGGTGTGGGCAAGAAGCAGTAGGGCCAAATTTTAGTCATTCCAGGGCCACAGGCACATTCCTAAATAGAGGCTCCCTGTGGACCTGCCTCATGCCATAGCCCTGCCTCTGTTAGGAATGGTAGTGACAATGAGCATCCACAAGCGCTCTTTGCTGAGGGCCCCATCATCACTCCTCTTTAAGCAGGCTAGAGCCTCTCAATTCCCCAGATTGCTGCTTACAGGCTTAAACAGGCCATGGTCCATCCTGGAGGAGGGAGGAGTCAGCCCCCATCCATTTGAGTAGAGCAGTGGTCTCCAAAGTGGGGTGCACAAGAGGATCCTTGGGGGGGGGTGGCAGGAGGAGCGCTTTTGGGGGGGGCGCGCTTTGGCAGTTCGGGCGGGAGTCCGAGTGGTTTTGGTGTGGTTTTTTTTGCGCTTTGGCGCAGCAGGGGGTGCGTGCTCAACATTTTTTTTACTGATAGGGGTGCACGATCAAAAAGTTTGGAGACCACTGGAGTAGAGGACTGTGTATAATAGCCCTTGCCACCAACCTCTGCCATGAGGGGGTTGCAGTAGCAAGGCCACCTCCACCCCCAACCCCTGCACAGTCTTCTTTCAGTCTTCTAACCTGTTAATATGAATGGCCAGTTCACACTGCTGCCTTGGATTCTTTGGCAGCATGGTTCCATTGGAGAGCTGTGGAAGATGCAGAGGCTCAGGAACTGCTACATAAAAGTATTCATGGATATGCACAGAGCTACTGGAGTTTGAGAGCAATGGCCCTGCTTTGTTCCCACTAGGGCATAAACCCTACGCATCTCAATGGAACATTGGGGAAAACCATGAGAAGAGAACCTCAGACCCAGAACTAAGAACCCTCTTCATAATTAAACCACAACTTTCCACTGAGGATTTGTCTTTTAATTGGTTCCAAGGGAGGACAGGCCACATTTCATCTGCTTACAGCTATTCTCTCCTAGTCTGATAGGACCTGAGTTTGTTAAGGCTTTGATGGGCCCTATCTAGTTGCCCAGGCCTTTTTTTGGGGGGGGGGAAGGGGAGGGGAGGGGTTGGAGAAGACTGGAGTTTTTCAAGGGAGTCAACTTTAACTGAACCCTTTAAACTGGGTTTTAGGTCCTTTACCTGAAATTGGTTCCGCCTGTTACCTATGATTTTTGTTTTACCTGTGTTTTGTATGATTAAAGTGTATTGTACATGTGCTGACTGACACATGATAAACATGTTATGATGCTAGCAGACCAGGTACTAGCTCATGCCAAGGTCTCCATATCAGAGTTGAACACAGACAAATATATAGCTGGAATAAATAACCTGTGTGTTATAATCCTAATACCTATTAATAATAAGAATGTACTTAGATTTTACTGAATGCTTTTGCATTGCTGCATGCATTAATCTCACTTATAACATCTGTGTCCCTTATTTGTAAGGTAATATTTGAACATTCGCATTGTAGGCCTCTGTAACTGTGGCCATGTCTACACTAGCGAGCTTACAGCAGTATAGCTGTACCATTCTGCTGCGCGGCTATAAGATCTATGCCACTGGGAGAGCACTCTCTTGTTAACATAATAAAACCACCTCCACAAGTGGTAGCGTAGCCATGGTCTGTGTAAATCACCAGACAGGAGGAAGAAATTAACTAGTGTGAAATGCTGATCTCCCACAGAAGGTATTCTTGAGGTACAAGGAAGGCCCATTGACACCAGACAGACTAGAGTAGAACATTAAAGAGGACAAAATACTTTGTTATTTACTCCTCCTCCCGAAGATGGGAGGAATTCACTTGCAAGACTCATCAGCTGAGGTTGCAGCTCCAAGCAGAATGGGAGAAGAATAAAAATTGCTAACAAGAAGGAACTGCATCTTTGTGCTGCTTGGACTCTGGTGGGGCAAGTTTTCTAAGCACAAGCAAGGGATTCCTAGCTGTTTAGCCTGGGTGAGCCCTAAAGAGCTTGCTTATTATAGAACTTATTACCTTTTCAACCTTAAGATTGTAACTCATTTGCACCCTGGTTCATAGCAGTCTGCCCTGAGGTTGGTACTCACTGCAGGACAGCTTGGGTACATTATATATTTAATTAATACATAAATAAACCATAAATTCCTTCCCCTCTGCTTCAGTTGATCTTCAGATGGGAAATGAGGCTGTAGTTGACCCCACCTTTGTCCCTACACTTTCTGAACCATTGGAATGGGGTAGGGAACCCCATTTCTGTAGAGCCAACTGACACCTTTTAAAAGTAAACACAATGGGCCTAATTCATCACCAGAATAACTCCAAGAAAGCCAGTGGTGTTAAGCCAGGAATAAACGCCCCCCCCCCATCTTATTTATATTAATATAAAAATATAAAATCATGAGTGGTTTGGAGAAAGTGAATAAGGAAAAGTTATTTACTTGTTCCCATAATATAAGAACTAGGGGCCACCAAGTGAAATTAACGGGCAGCAGGTTTAAAACAAATACAAGGAAGTTCTTCACACAGCGCACAGTCAACCTGTGGAACTCTTTGCCTGAGGAGGTTGTGAAGGCTAGGACTATAACAGGGTTTAAAAGAGAACTAGATAAATTCATGGAGGTTAAGTCCATTAATGGCTATTAGCCCAGATGGGTAACAAATGGTGTCCCTAGCCTCTGTCTGTCAGAGGGTGGAGATGGATGGCAGGAGAGAGATCACTTGATCATTACCTGTTACGTTCACTCCCTCTGGGGCACCTGGCATTGGCCATTGGATACTGGGCTGGATGGACCTTTGGTCTGATCCAGTATGGCCGTTCTTATAAATGCATCTTTAATCTGCCTCTGCCCTTACATTGCTTTAGAAATGCACACTAATGTATTTATATGCCCTGCTTAAATAATAACCAATTAGATAATGTCTAGCTCCTACATGGCTATTTTCCATCAGTAGATCTCAAAGCATGTCGGTATCATTATCCCCATTTTTACAGTGGGGAAATGGAAGTACAGAAAGGAAACGACCTGCCAAAGTCACTGAGGAGGCCAGTGGCAGAGCAGGGGGAAGAATCCAGGTCCCCTGAGTCCCAGTCCAATGCTCCATCCCATAGTGCCTCATCTTCAGATCATAGTACAACCATTAACTAGTGAACCACAACACTGTTACGGAGCAAGTATGGTTACCTCCTTTTTGCAGGTGAGGAAGAATAACCAATCTGGGCCAAATTAATCCATGGTGTAACCCCACTGACTTTATTGGAATGACACCAGCAACATTTGCTCACAGTCACTCAGGGCCTGATCCTAAGCCTATTGAAGTCAATGGAAAAAAAAGCTTCCATTGACTTCAATGGGCTTTGGGTGGGACCCACAGCAAGTCAGTGGCAGAAATGGGATCAGATCTCAGGAGTTCCTAATCTCAGTCCCATGCCTAGTTCACTAGACCATGCTAACTCTCTGCTTGTGAGATTAACAAATCTCACAGTTCAGATACCTGTGCAAAATCCTGACTGTACAGAATATTAAAAATTCCCATACAATTTATTGGAAGGGTCTAGTTGAAAGGGCAGCACCCAGCTTCCTACTAGATTCCTGGGTGGAGTTGGAAAACACAGGGACCTGACTCAAAGGCATGCTGTGTTCATCACTGTGTCATTCATAGTGGGATGGGCTCTGATGCTGGGATGTGGGAGTGCAAGCTGGTCTCATCAGGTCAAAAGAACTAGTGTGGTTAGATGAGGCTGAGGCATTAACCCCAAATTCACCCAGACTTTCTAAAGAAAAAACAAAGCATTCTGAGAATGAGGAACTCAGCAGTAGCTCATTCATTGATGGAGGTTTGTGACTAAAACACTTAAATCTGCTTTTGATTACTTCCATCTGACTTATTCATATGAGAATTCAGAATCCATCTGTAAATAATGGGTTTGATTTTCTTTCACTTAGGTCAGTTTTATACCAGTCTAATTCCACTGACTGCAACAGACTGACTCCCAATTTACACTGGGGTAAGCGAGGCCAGAATCAAATCCAATATATTTACCAAATGCACATTGTTTTAAACTCACCAATACATTATCTTTTACAATCTGTGAACTCCCTACCTGTCTCAGGCCAAATCCTTAGCCCAATGTGAACACATGTGATGGCCAACGGGGAAGGAGTTCCCCATTCAGATTGTGGAACAGCAACAGAATTGCTCCACAGCCAGTACTGCAACCACCAGGTTGCTGCAAACTCTTCAGCTGTTGTGTCTTCCTTCCATGGAGATAAAATGGCTGGTGGGCATGCTAGGCCAGGTTTACAAGTGCTCACCACCCACATTTGGAGCCAGATTTTCAAAAGTCTTCAACACTCACCATACTCTTTTGAAAAATCTCACCGTTTATTTTGGTGCCTAAATGGAGCGGAGTTCTTTTTTAAAGCCAGCTGTGATTGCAAGTGGAATCTGACCCTCAGCATCACAAATCCACTGGGCCCTTCTACACAATCACCCTTCATGGGAGCACATCCTCTCCGTAAAATTGTGCTACACAATGCTCAGGATGTGCAAACCTCCAGTTGGTCAAACCTTCCCCCCTGCTTACTGAATACACTGCAGCCAGGGTCTTCTGGAGCTGTGGAAGAGAGGACAGGATTCACTGTCTGGGCTGCTGCTTCAGCGTTTATGACTGGCAACTTGGAAATGCTGCAAGCCTGCACATAGGGTGACCAGATGTCCCGATTTTATAGGGACAGTCCCGATTTTTGGGTCTTTTTCTTATATAGCCTCCTATTACCCCCCACTCCCTGTCCCGATTTTTCACACTTGCTGTCTGGTCACCCTACCTGCACACCACAGCAAGCTCCTCACTGTAGACTTTTTTAGTGCAAAGACTTCATCCCTATTTCCTTCCTCTTTTCCAAAATCAGAAACATCTACTGAAAAGAATGTCCCCTTATGAATTACACTGACTCTGGTGAGAAAAGTAAACAACTCCTTTATCCCCAATATAGCTTATTAGTCATTTATTAAATGAGTTATGGGTCTCATTCAGCAAATGTTTCTTAACTATAGATAGACAGCAACAATCAGCAGCTGATTGATAATAAGCAACCTGCAGCTCCTTAAATGGACGCAAACAGAGCCAACAAATTTAAGACTAGGAGCTAATTTTCACAGGGAATAGAGTTTCACAGGGGTTAAATGAGGTCAGAATTTGGCCCAATAGTTTGGGAAACCAAGAAAAATATAATATATGGAACATATTATGGTCAATCACTGACAAAACCAAGACCTACTCATCAGCAGATGGCTACCGGCACTACTGTTTTCCCAGAAACCATGCTTGATTAGTTAATTCCTGGTATCTGTATCAGTTTCTATACATTGTTCCAAATTAAAGGTAACATTTTAAAAAGTGACTGAGTAACATTGGAGTCTAGGGCGTGGCCTACACCTAAAACTTAGATCTGACCTAGATACATTGCTCAGGGCTGTGAAAAAATGTCATACCCTGAGTATTGTAGTTAGGTCATCTTAACCCCTTGTGTAGGCACAGCTAGGTTGATGGAAGGATTCTTCTGTTGACCTAGCTACCCCCTCTTGGAGAGGTGGATTGCCTACGCTGATGTAATAACCCCTTCTGTTGATGTAGGAAACATCTACACTACCGCCCCATAACCGTGCCATTGCTGTAACAGCTACTCTGGCTAAGGACTGGTCTACACAAGAAAGTGTCTCTACTTTATATTATATCGGTATAGTTATACCAGCCTAACACCCCAGGTAGACAATAGTCTGACTCTGGCATAAGTGTGGCTTCCCCCCCCCCCCCCCCAGTTCATCTTAAACACTTCCCAATATAATAAGAAACCAGAATAAGAGTGGCCACATGGTGGGCTATACCAATATAATACTATTGGTTTAAATTTACATCTTGGCTTATCCTGAAAAACTTTCCTGTGTAGACAAGGCCCAAGTCTCATTGACTTTAGTTGAGGTCAGTCCTTCTTTGAGCAGAGGGTTAGACTAGATGACCTGAGGTCTCTTCCAATCCTAATCTTCTATAACTTGAGACCAGGCCTAAGTCATAGTCACACTTAAAAATTAGATTGACCTAGCTAAAATTTCACACCCTGGGCACGGTAGTTAGATTGACCTAATGCCCAGGGTAGATGCAGCTACATGATGGAAGAATTCTTCCATCAACCAAGCTACTGCTTCTCAAAGACGTGGAATAACTACATGCTCATCTGCACTTAAAATGCTGCAGCAACACAACGGGGAGGGCTCCTTGAGAGGTGGTAGCTAGGTGAACAGAAGAATTCTTCCATCAACCTAGTGCTGGTCTATAACAAGGATTAGGTCAATATAGGTATGTCTCCCAGGGGTGTGGATTTTTCACACCACCAAGAGACATAGCTATACTGAAATAAATTCCCATCATAGACTAGACCTACCTCAGAAATATCCCTTCTGAGGTTGTAGGAAGCATCTTGTCAGCTGACAGGGATGAGGGCAGTCTAGCCTAGTGGTCAGAGTGGGCATCAGGCCTAGTGGCTAGGGTCAGGGTCAGTAGTCAGGAACCAAAGCCAAGGATCAAACTGGAAGGCAGGAGCTGGATACCAGAGCCGAGCGCTGAGAGAGAGCCTGTAGTCAGGAGCCAGAGCCAAGGCTCAAACCAGAGGGCAGGAACTGGAGCAACTTATGGGCTGTGAGTTCTATGGGCCTGTGGTGCCTGGGCACCAGGAATATTCCTGGCCCAGGCCCGGCTCCAGCAATGTTTGAGGCCAGGTCTCTCCCTCCCCCGCGCGTGCCCCTTGGGCAATTTAAAACAGCTTGGGGCCCCTATCCACCACCGGCAGCGCAGCAGAGCTGAGCAGCCTCCCACTGCTCACTCCACATGGCTGCCAGCCTGTCCCTGTGGCCTCTGGGCGGGGGAGTGTGTCTGTGTCTATGCATGCTGCTCCTGTCCCAAGTGCCTTTGCAGCCAATAGGAAGCTGCAGGGGCAGTGCCTGAGGGTAGCAGCGCACAGGCAGGGCAAGCCGGGGTTCTCTAGGAGCCCCAGGTAAGCACTGCACCCCCACATCCCCTCCCAGAGCCTGCACTCCCACCCCTTTCACACACACACACACACACACACACACACACCCCTACAACAAACTCCCTCCCAGAGCCTGCACCCAAACTCCATCCCAGAGCCTGCACCCCTCACCCCCTCCTGTACCCCACCCCTGCCTCAGCCCAGAGCCTACACCCAAACATCCCAAAGCCTGCACCCTTCAACCCCCTTCCCATACCCTTCCTACACACCCCTCCTACCCCAAACTCCCTCCCAGAGCCTGCATCCCCTCCCTCCATACCCCCTCCCATCCCCAAATTCCCTCCCAAGGCCTGTACCCCCACCCCTAGACCAGAGCCTGCACCCCCTCCCCAAACTCTCTCCCAGAGCCTGCACCCCTCACCCAGCCCAGAGCCTGCACCCAAACTCCATTCTGGAGCCTGCACCCCTCAACCCCTCCTCCTGCACCCCCTTCCACACATCCCCTCCTGCCCCCAAACTCCCTCCAGAGCCTGCACCCCAATCCCCTGCTCCAGCCCAGGGCTTGCATCCCAGACCATCCCTCCCAAACTCCCTCCCAGAGCCTTAGGCAGGTGGGGGGGGGCAGAGTTTGGGGGTGGGTGGGTGGGCTCTGGGCACCACCAAAATTTCTAGAAACCTGCCACCTCTGGGAGCAAGCAGAGTATCAGACAAGGAGGGGTGCAAGGCTGGAGCAGCAGGAACAAGGTAATACCAGAGTAAGCACAGTGGTGGGCATAAGCATTGAGAAGCCAATGTGCTGGTGGTGCTGCTGCTGACTTAAGAGCCTGCTGCTGGCCGCTGCAGCCAGTCAGGTGTTGTGGCTAATCAGGCAGCTGCTTGCTGCAGGCCAGCTGTACTAATGAGGCTGCCTGTAGACTAGCTCTGCGGCAGGCCCAGATTCCTGACACATCCACCGTGCTATAGCAGCACAGCTGCAGTGCCGTAGCTGTGCTGCTGTAGTGGCTGCAGTATAGAAATAGCCTTAGGCATTGTCTACTTAAGAAAGTTATACTGGTATAAGCTAAGGTGTGAATTTATACCACTATAGTTATACTGACATAACCTCCCTGTGGTCACTCTTATTCCAGTATAAGGGAGATTTTTTGGTTTAATTTATATTATTTAGAAATGAATATAAGCTAAACTGGAAAAAGACATTCTTATTCAGGAATAGGGCCTGGTCTACATTTAGGGTATGTCTACACTTGCAGAGTTTTTGCGCTGTAAGTTTCATCAGCGATAGGGAAAGTAAAGCGCTGGTCTGTGCACTCACTTAATTCCTCAGGCATCAGAGAGTGTTTACACTAGCAGCCAGGGCCGCCCGGGGGGGGGGGGGGGGGGGAGTGGGGCAATTTGCCTCAGGCCCTGGGCCCCTCAGGGGCCCCCATGAGAGTTTTTCAGGGCCCCTGGAGCGGGGTCCTTCACTCGCTCCGGAGGCCCCAGAGCTTCTTCCGCTCCAGGTCTTCGGCGGCAGTTCGGCGGTGGGGGGTCCTTCCGCTCCAGGACCCACCGCCGAAGACCCCAGACCCCCTGAATCCTCTGGGCGGCCCTGCTAGCAGCACTTCCATTGCCGATGAGAGCAGCGCTGTAGGGCAGCTATCCCACAGTGCAGCTCTCTCGATAGGTCTTGTGGGAAGGGGGGTGGTGAGTGGAAGGCATTCTGGTCCCTGCTCAGTGCTCCGTGCTGCACTGCTTCATGTCCGAGCAGCCCATCACTTCCCTGTTTCTTTCGCAGCACTTTTTAACACTCCTTGTTGTCTGGCTGCTTTCCCCGCCACATCTACAAGCAGGAATGGATCCTGCACCGCTGTCCATTACTCTGACAGCTGTCACTTGCATCTCGTGCGTGGCAGTGCAGCTGTTCTTAAACTTGCAAAGAGAATTGCAGTCAGAGCTGCCTGATGAGCTACCTGAAATGGAAATAAGTAACATTCAATTGCTTTTGGCATTAACTGAGCAGCTGAGCACTGAGCAGCGTTTTGGGGCTAGGGAAACTAGTTCAGAGTGGTGGGATCGTATCATTATGCATGTCTAGGATGACGACCAGTGGCTTCAAAACTTTCAGATGCGGAGAGCCACCTTCATGGAATTGTGTGCTGAGCTTTCCGCAGACCTGCATCGCAAGGACACCAGACTGAGAGCTGCACTCACTGTAGAGAAGCATGTGGCAAACGCATTGTGGAAGCTGGCAACTCCAGACAGCTACTGGTTGGTTGCGAACCAGTTTGGAGTGGGGAGATGGACCGTTGGTGCCGTGGTAACTCAAGTGTGCAAGGCCATTAATCGCATCCTACTGCGCAAGACTGTGACTCTTGGTAACGTGCGTGACATTTTGGATGGCATTGGAGAAATGGGCTTCCCTACCTGTGGTGGGGCGATAGATGGAACGCACATCCCGATTGTTGCCCCGGCCCACCTTGGCAGAGCACCAAGGACATAAATCATAAGGGGTACTTCTCCATGGGTTTGCAGGCACTAGTGGATCACCGTGGGCGTTTCACTGATATTAACGCCGGATGGTCTGGAAAGGTGCATGACGCACGTATCTTTAAAAACACTGGCCTGTACAGAAAGCTGCATGTGGGGACTTTCTTTCCAGATCAGCGGATCACCGTTGGGGAAGTGGAAATGCCCATTGTGATCCTGGGAGACCCAGCTTACCCACTGATGCCATGGCTCATGAAGTCATACACCGGAAACCTAGATGTCAGTAAGGAACATTTCAACAACAGGCTGAGTAGGTGCAGAATGGCTGTTGAATGTGCATTTGGCTGTTTGAAAGCGTGCTGGAGATGTTTGTACAGTAGACTGGAAATGAGTGAGGAAAATATTCCCATGGTTATTGCGGCGTGCTGTACTTTACATAACATTTGTGAGGGGAAGGGCGAAAGGTTTACTCATATGCAGAGCGTGGAGGCCAAACGCCTGGCTGATGAGTTTCAAATGAAAATCATTAAACTCTGCTGCTATGCTTGGGAAAGGAAGTGTTAACAGCATGTGCTGTGCTTATGAAACTTCTGAGTTTCACCACAAAAAGTCATTCACAGGTGTAGACGCTCCCAGGGTTTTTGCGCAAAAAAGGGACATTTTGCATTTTAAGTGGCAAGTGTAGACCTGCCCTTATAAATTAGATTGACCTAGTTATGTCTCTCAACCCTACAGTGGTGCATCTGCAACGTTTCAAGTGTAGACAAGCCCATAGCATAACATAATTAATAAGCACATCACATCAAATTTTCAAAAGCACCTAAGTGACTAATTTTCAAAAGTACCTTAGGACCCTAAATCCTATTTTAATTGTCTAAGTGAGGTAGGCCCTTTTGATCATTAGTCAATATAGCCCTGTTCAGGAAAGCACTTAAGCATGTGCTTAAGCATCCTCCTCTGAATCAAGGCCTATATTTGAACATGTACCTATGATTTATTTTAAAACTCTATTTGTATGGCTTTTGTGTACATTTCCTACAAACCAAATTCCTGAGGGACATCATACATGACTATGAAATAATTTTGACAATATTATTTTCCTTTCCTCTGTGTTACAGTTAAGACGGCCACAAAAACACAACATAACAAAATACACAAAACAATGAAAAAACAAGGTAAGCTCACAAATAGTTAACAACTGTTAGTTAACATATAAGTCAGATAGAACAAAGCAAATCATATCTATCAGGCCTGGGTTACAGGAATGCTCCTTATCCATTTCTGGTCCACTACAAATATTTATTCAGATAACAAATAATTATTTATATGCTTATTTTCATAGAAACACCCAGATTTATATATTAGAGTTCAAGAAAGTACTGCTGAATCTTTATATACAAATGATCTTCTGTTATCATCACGTTTTGCAAAACAAGTGAGAAAAAACAAAATCTTTATCTTGCTAAAAGGCAGATTAGGGTTTTAGAGCAATTTGAATATTAAAGTCAGTTCTTTATGAAGGTGACTGTATCTGAGGAATCCCTTAACCAAGTAACTTCTGCAAGAGGGGCACTCAATTAAATTAAAAGTTTGCAAATTCAAAGATGATCAAAGGAAATACTTTTTCACACACCATGTAATTAGATGCAGAATGTTGCTGAGGCCGAGAACTGGACATATGTGTGAATAACAAGAATAGATGGAGTTATCATAATCAGTAATAAAAAAAAATTTGGAAGGCATATTAAACCTCATGGTTCAGGGCTTAAGTAATCTCTGACTTTTAGAGTATGTTTACACAGCAGCTGGGAGTGTGCTTCCCAGCCTGGGTAGACAGACATGCACTACCTCTGCTCAAGCTAGTATGTTAAAACTATCAGAGTGACTGTGGCAGCACAGGTGGAAGCTCTGGTTTGTCACCTGAGTACCAGCCTGCTCAGGGGTTACGTAATTGGGTGGCTAAGCCATACCGTTGCTGCAGCTACACTGGTATTTTTAGCATGCTAGCCTGAGCAGGGCTAGTGCATGTCTGTCTACATGGGCTGCGAAGCACTCTCCCAGCTGCTGTGTAGACATACCCTTAGAGATAAGGATGAGACCTAGTCTATTTGGGGGGGGGAAGGGGAGCAGATTATCCCACATTTGCTTGATGTAAGGTTTTTACACCTTCTGAAACATCTGCTGTTGGGCATTGGACTAGATGGACCTCAGATCTGATCCATATGGCAGTTCCAAGGTTCCTATGTTTAAGCATGTTGGAAACTACTTTGCAGTCTTTGGGTGAAATCCTGGCCCCCATTGAAGTCAATAGGTGTTTCACCAGTGATTACAATGGGGCCAGGATTTCACCCTCTGTATTTGGGGTCTCACACTGCGAGATCACTATTTCCAGCACTAGGCTTGAGAAAGAGACATACCTGGTAATTAAAAATAAATAAATAGCCTTTCACAGTTTATTCGTGGTGACAAATGCTTCTTAGCTTTGACATTCTGTAAACTGTCGGGCTGAGAAAAAGTGGCTCAGTTTCCCTCTAAGTATCTAGACAAAATGCCTCTGCCTTCATCATTCCTCTTGACTTGATTTTAAACACCAATACATTCTTACTCATTTGGGTAGTTTTTATGATGAACTGGATAGGATTAGAGGGGGCAATTAAGGAGTCTTTTTCTGTATTGGGGGAAAAAATGAATGCCCAAATCCTCTTGCCCAAGTGCACAACCTGGGTACTATGCTGTGTGTTAGTGAGGCCTATAAGGTTGGGAAGGAAATAGCATGCTCCCTTCCAAGTCAGTAAGGGTATGTCTACACTGCAATTAAACATCCGTGGCTGGCGCGTGCCAGCTGACTCGGGCTGCGGGGCTGTTTAATTGCAGTGTAGACGTTCCACCTTGGGCTGCAGCTTGAACTCAGGGACCCTCCCACCTCTAAGGATCCTTGAGCCTGAGCTCCAGTCTGAGCCTGGATGTCTACACCGCAGTTAAACAGCCCCTTAGCTTGAACCCTGCAAGCCCAAGTCAGCTGGCACGGGCCAGCCACGGATATTTAATTTCAGTGTAGACATCCCCTAAGTGGCAGCAGCACGACCTTACAGATATGTTGGGATCCTCTAGGCTTCACTCTTATCAAGCTAACCTTAATCCTACTGTGTGATCTAGGCACAGCGCCCATCCACAAACATGCAGTGCAGAGCCAGGATGTGGTGTCCTTTGAATCCTACCTCTTGCTCAGCTGAACTGCATGCAAGGCCTTCCGAGGCCTTTCCTTCATAGAGTGTAAAATACCATATAAAAGCCAGTTGGGTGACTCATTTACATTAATGCTATATTCCTCTAATGGTGTGTTTCTGACGCACATTTTCCTTTGACCTTGTTCAATATAAAGATAATTTTGGGGGGCATCTTGATAGCTAGTAACCACAGCATCATGTAGCCGATAATCACCGCAAGAGGTCTTGGCATAACACTTATTATTCTGCAATACAGTACATAAAAGCAGCACTTTTAATCAAACTGAACCCAAGAAGAGAAGATAATTTGTTAGAGCCTTTTTAAAAAAATATATCCAGAAAAAGATGATTGGCTAAGTCAGGTTAGAAATCAGGTACTCTGGTAATAAGCACCATAGAAATGTCTATAAATAAATAAACAAAGTGAGAAGATTTACAATGACTCATACTTTTTGCACCCATTTTTTAATGTTCATGACATTAACAATCGTTAATCTTTAGTTAGGCTTACAGAAAACACAGTTTTCAGTAATGAAGGAATATAAGATTAGATAAGTAAAAAAAAAAAACCATGGTGGTTGCCAAGGCTAAAAGGTTTTCATCGAGGACCTCATCCTGCAAACATCTGTGCATCTGAATGATGTTAGTCGTGTGAGGAGTCCCACTGAGTTCAAATTCATTTACTAATAGGCTAGTTTTTAGTGTTTCTGTGGGCAATGGGCTTGCATTCTGTGCCTAAAATTTTGCAGAGAGAGGTGGCGGAACTTAAGAGAGGAATACAGATAAGCTGAGAAATGACTGGAGCCCCTCTGCTGTGATCCTGGGTGCAGGAGTTTGAAAGGATTTAAAACAAGTATAAATGACCCGTATGAACCCAGTACTTGTTTGTAATGAAAGGGTCTCCCTTGAGATAACACTGGAAAGTTTAAAGTAGAAGTAAATGTTTACCAGCCTGGGACTCAATGGTGTAATAAACACTTCAAGTGCTTTGTGCCCACTTGCAGTTCAAGCGCATACCCTGGAAACATTTGCTCACATTAGTAATTTTATTCATAGGAATAGTCCCACTGAACTCAGTGTTTAAACCACAGTGTATGACTCTGCCCATTGCTCCTACTTAGCTCCAATTCCAAGAGGTAGGTAATATACAAGCAATTGGCTGATACCAAAACTAAGTAACCATGGGCTCTCATTATGGAACCCTTCCTCTTTCAACCCTCAATTCCCGCTCTATGGTTTGCTACTCACACTCACTGAGTCATGTCTTAAATTGTTCTAGAGGGCACCTAGTATGCTTCTGAGCACCATATAAATAATAACCATCATAATTTTGTCTCATGCGAGTCCATGTCTGCAATTGCTGGGAAGAGCAGGACTTAATTTGCTAAGTTCTCTTTAAAGAAACTCTGATAGCCTCCCAGCATGGGAGCAGCACCCTGAGAGTACCCAGTTCATTCCCCAGGCGGGAACCATAGCTATATTTGAACTATGATTTGCTTGCTAAGGAAGACAGACCCACCCAGCACTGGAGGTGTCTAAAAACATTAAGTCAAAGTCCTGGGGTTCTTACTCAGTTTTGAATCAGACAAGTTATTACACCCACACTCCCATCCAAATGCTAGCAGGAGTTTGCCCATATAAGGACTCAGTGAGAACAGGGACAGATCTTTCTCCCAGGATCCATGTGTAAAGAGGATCATTACTCATATAGAAGGGGGAAGTGTTGCCTTCCATGGCACCATCTCCTCAGACCCTACAGAGAGAAGAAAGGGACGGGTTGAGCTAGAGGTGGAAAGGAGAGGGCTGGGTGCACAGCATACGTGACTAATCTATCTCCCCCCACACATCTATCCTGGCAACCACAGGGCATCCTTTGTAAAGCCCCCACAACCTAAGGTTGTGTTAACTTTTGTGCAGTGCCCTACTGCACTGTGGATCCCCCTGGAAGGCTATTGTGGGCAGGGAAAGCCCTGTGCATGAGGCCAGAGGTGCTGCAACTAGGGCTGTTGGGGGTGCTGCTACACCCCCTGGCTTGAAGTGGTTTCCACTATATACAGGGTTTACAGTTTGGTTCAATGGCTCTCAGCACCCCCACTATACAAATTGTTCCAGCACCCCCGTATGGGGCAAGAGTTGCAAGGGTGTGGTGGCACAAAAGGCCCTGATTCCCAGTGAGACCAGTGCATATCTTAGAGAATCCACAGGTTGTGTGTGTTGAACTACTGCCATCCTGAAAGGGGGGCAAAGCCCACCCTCACCCCCAATAGATTTATCCCATGCAAACCCATATGCAGGTTTTCTGTGCAGGGGAATAATCTAGCCCCAAGGATTTGACCCTAAATATTGTTAGTCTCCTCCGGTAAGTAAAGGATATTTAATTATATCTTGCAAAACTCCAAAGTAATTACGCTTGGCACCCCAGTTCCAGAGATTGTTTGTTGCTGATTCAATTTATATAAATTCAATGTCACCATGTATTTGATTACCCTTAATATGTTAGATTATTGGTTTCAACAAAACCTCTGTTCAGAAAAATGTTCATTAAAAAAAAAATGTGAGAGAGAATTTTAGTGCTCATGAAAAATGTCTGTCACCCCTGGAGACTGAAATCTTCTGCCAACAGAACAGGGGCAGCACATTGCATGACAGTGTGAGCCTCCCTGCACTGTCCCATCCGGGAGCCTAAAAGTTCTATCTGGGGGCCAGCACCTCTAGGGATGAGGGAGCATGTCAGTCTCCTCTGGCCCATTCAGTCTTTGGCCTCTTTGCTGAGTCACCGAATGCCAAGTATGGCAGGTTTTCTGATGTAGTCATCAGTCTGCTGGGAACTGGGCTGAGGCCATAAAATAAATATTATGTAAGACACAGATCAACTATCAATAATTTTTGGTCACTTCCAGACTGGGTAAGCTGGATTTGAACCAGCAAAGGTGAAAGATTCTGTTCCATTAATGATCCCCAGTATTCCAGCCCTCACCCCCATTGCTAACATACTCTATTGGGGGCTTTACCTCAATAAGAACTGCAAGAGTTTGGTCCTAGGAGACTATTTCACAGCTATGACAGTTTGCATTTGTGGTTAGCTAGAGAAAACAAACTATATTAGAGGAGTTTAAAACAAAATGTACAACTGTCTTTTTAAATTAAATATACAATGATCAGATTATATATACAAAGTTCTTAGAGTCAAAAACTCAGCATGGGAAGTTATGTCAGCAGGGATTTCAGGCAAAGCAGAGGCCTTCTATCATTAAATAAGTGCGGACAAATAAACCAACAATAGAAATGAAAAATTAAAGAACATAGATATTATCCATAAGTCTCCAGTTCAGGCTCACTCCAGTCCTCTGTGACCAGGCAGCCTAGAGTAAATTAGCTCATTTACAGTTTTGTGGAGAAAGGAGAGTTAGCTGCACTTTTCATGTTCAAAGGCATTATTCATGGAAAGGGAAAAGCCAAGTCAGGTAGCAAGTACATCTGGCCCATCAGGAACACTAGCATGGTGATCCTACCAGATGTCCTTCCTTGGCTCACCTTCCATTTTCTATGCTGATGTACTTCTGTGCAAGGGAAGTAGTAATGCGGCTAATAGAGTAATAAAGGGACTTCAAAAGATCCTGCACTCGTTAACGGAGAAGAGTTTCCTTCTCTTCTGTTTTCGGGCTTGATTGACTGCAGTCCGGACTGCATACTCAAATACCTGCTGCACTCCCCTGTTGCTGAGAGCAGAGCACTCCAAGTAGCCTTTAGCTCGGACCTCCCGGGCCAACCGCTTCCCATCAACTGAGCTGATGCAGGATAAGTGATGGGGTCCTGTTTCCCGCTGGTCAGTTTGAGTGGCCACCACTAAAATGGGGATTCGAGGCAAATGGCTTCTGATCTCACCAATCCATTTATTCCTCAGGTTTAAAAAGGAGTTGTGGTTGGCCACTGAGTAGCACATTAACACCACGTCAGCCTGTTGGTATGAGATGGGGCGGATGCCTTTGAAGGCATCACTGCCTGCTGTGTCCCAAAGGCCTAGGCTAATCTGGACACCATCCATGAAGACATCCACCCCTGTGTTTTCATACACTGTGGGCTTGTAGGTATCGGGAAAAGTCTCAGAGGTGAAACGTACCAAGAGTGATGTTTTCCCCACAGCGGTATCTCCCACCAGCACGCACTTGATTGAATCCAGCATTTTCTCAAATTCCACCTCAAAACGCAATGTTTCAACTCAGCAAGAGCAGGAGCCGTAGAGAGAAAGAGAGTTCTCAGGGACCTTTTGAAATAATCTCCATTCAGTAGGAATTCATCCAGATTCTTTAACTTCTCAAGACCCGAGAGTTTCACTTCAGTACAAAATCCCCTTCTCTCCCACACAACTGTGTGATGCTATCAGTGAATGCTTCAGTGAGTAAAACGAGATTCCTGAAAGAGAAAAAATAAAATGTAACATTTATATACCATCTTTGTTATAATCCAGTGAAAATGCATCATTTATTGTAAATTTCTCTGGACATCAATTTGGGCAGTTACAAATACTGTTCTAATGCAAGTATTAATATCATTCCCTCAAGCCACACAGGTAGCACCAATTAATGTAAAAAAATATCTTTCTAGGGCAATAATCATCTTTCTCTAGTCCAACCATTTGTTATATTAGATACCACTCAGGTTTCTCACTCAGCAAATGGGGTAAGATTTTAAAAAATGCCTAAGTAATTTAGGAACCTAAGTCCCACTGACTTTCAATGAGACTAAGGCTCCTAAGCATCTAAGTCACTTTTGAACATGCGAGTTAGGCCTTTTAGGCAGTTTTGAAAATTTACGCACCCTCTCCAGCAATGCTCTTCAAATGCAGTACATGAAAAAAAGTACACACTAATTTATTTGATTATTTAAGTAATTCAACAATCAAAGACAACATGCAACCTCTCAGATAACAATGAAGCGGGGGGAAAGTCTTTAGATATAAATCTTGTGTGACGAGAACCCTTTTAGTTTTACAAATGGTGCAGTAGCTACTGGAGGGGGGGGAAATGCTTAAAATCTCTTTGTTGCAAATCTCTTTAAAAAAACAGGCCAGAAAAGCAAACCAAATAAATATATTCCCCTTCCCAATGGTTATATTTTGTTAACAGTATGAAATCAATTCAAAATTTAGATAGTTTTAAAACTGAGTTAAAGTAGTTTCAAGCGTTACACCTGCTCTTGAGACCCTTGCCAGTATTTAAGGTTTTACAATCACATTTTCCTATTTTTGTAAATGTTTCTCTCTTCCCCAATTGCTCTGCGAAAGATTCACACAAACAACAGGGGGAAACTAATTGTCTGATTGTACAGGGGAAACAGTGAAACTGACTATACACTAAATGTTGTCAAATTCAGTAACTGAAAAACTAAAGAAAAATAACTTTCCCTTCTTCTCTTTCTAGTCTTAGATGTTCTGAATAATAATAGTAGCTTTAAAATAGGAGTTTAATTGCTAAATTGACAATGTCCCTCTAATGTGTATTTTTCACTTAAATAATTGATTTCCATTCCATCCCCTTCTATTGTTAAGAGGGGAGACAGTTCTGGAGTTTATTTGTACAGACAAAAATTATCACCTCACCATAAAGTGCAGAAGAATGCTCTGTAGTTTACAATAGCCAACTCTAGTTTCAACTATCCCAGCATTCTGCTTTCCTAGCTATACATTTCTAGTATATTTAGTGCTTCAACTGATTTCACAAAGAAAAAAAACCAAAGCATCAGTTGGACTTGCAATGCATTTAACTAGCATTGACAGTGCAATTCACTGCTTCTATTTTATAATCAGGCAGTGTCCAACCTCCTGTGGGATTGCCTACAGCCTGGGCATGTCTTCTGCCACATGAGCCAACCGAAAGAAGATAAACATACAAGCAATCTGACTTGTACTCAAGGGAGTATTTTATTTTATAAATGCTGCTTCAAACCCTCAATTTTCATACTGATTTCTTGTTACTGGTATTTAGAAGAGAGTCATTGCCACAGCCGGTATTTCCTGGTTTGCAAACACAATGTCCGTTTCCAACCCTTACACGATGGATTCTGAGAATTCAGATAAAGACTGAATCACACCCAGGTGCCCTCCTGTGTGTCAGGAAATGAACAAGAGCATGAATGAAGAAATCCTCTCACGTTTGTTTGATGCCACAGAGTGCCTGGTGTATAATTTACTTTTAAAACTATGAGTAGTAACCTGTAAAAGTTTAACCCCCTCATGGAATAGATTTCACTCAGAGAAGAGAATTCCAAATAAATCAAACTAGATTTTTAAAAAATATAATACTTGAAAAGCACACACTGGATGTGCTGTTCAATTATTTAAGCATGTTTATTGGAGTGCTTCTATACTTGAAAATTGTATCAATGTTACCATGATAAAGCCCTGTATTCCAGTGGCTTATAACTCAGACATAACCATTTGCTCCCCTATTAAAATTCAGCATAAAAGAACTACTCTCCACAGCACAAATTTCTTTAATTCATTTTCAGTCCTATTAGTCTGGTTATTTTTAATGTATTTGAGAGGGAAAAAATAGAAGTTAGCAATTCAAGATGCTTTTTGGTTTTCTCTAAACTAAAAAATGAGACCGACAGACACATAGCGATGGCATACAATTTGCCCTTAATCTGATTCTATTGCTTTGGATATTTTGAAAATAAAATAGAATGATTGCTAATATAGTAAAAACAGACTAATGAGCCTGCTATTACATGTACTAGTACTGATACACACTGACTAGTACTGACACATACTTACCAGTACTGACAAGTCCTGTCACAAAAGCATATGGCTATTTTTAAAGTAAAGGGGGTCAAACTACAATCCATAGATAAATGAAACTAAAAGGAACCCAGTAAGGGCCATTTTCTGATTCCTCTTGAGTGGGTGTGTCCAAGGGCCGAGGGACCTCTACCCTGATCTAGATCTGGCTTTATTTTTGCTATCAGCTGCAGTTTTCATTCTACCATATGTTATACGCACTAAATAAATGCATATTAGATTTGGGATTTTAATTAGACAAAAGCCAAAAATGTCAGATGTAAAATTCTCAAACAACTTTCACTGTAATTGCCAACTATCTGTGCAAAACAGTAGGGTCTTAAATGACATGATCTCACAACATATGTGCAGTATTGCAAAATTCCACCTACATCCATGAAAGTTTACAAGAAAAGATGCAATTTAAGCATACATCAAGCATGCACAGTTCATCTCACCAACAAAGTCTTACTGTAAAAAGAGTATTAAAATTCAATGTAAGCAGTAAAGAAAACACTGCACAAGTAAAGCTAAAGCTATACAAGTCAGTTTAAACCTAAATGAAGAATACATACTTGATGTCCTTTAAAAAGTCCTGTTGGAGGGACAGTACTAAACCTTGGTTTAAGAGCAAAAGTGGCAACACAACACACTGCATAAGCACCTGCAAGGCTAGAAAAAAATATTGCAGTTCCTTTCCACTGCATTGTATTATAGAACGTGCCAAATAATATATCACATTGCCCAGTTCTGTGTGATCACCAAATAAAAGACCCTATTAGAAATGCCTGCTGACGGGGAAGAATAAAGGTTGCTAAGGGAAATTAAATCTGAATTTCCTAACTTCTGTGTGATCAACCTTAATGCAGACGTAGATGTTTTGCATATAATTTTAAAGAAAAAGACAGAAAGTGAGTAAAAATTTAAAATATCAGTAGGGAGATTTCCCAAGGCCCAAATAGGAGATAGGTACTCCCTTTGCATTGCCTTTCAAGAGGAGCTGGGTGCCTAAATGCACTTTGTGCTTTTGAAAAATTCCCCCCTCCCCAACCCCCAAAGGTAAAATATTGGGGAAAAACTCTAAATTAAAGAAATATTAAAAAAAACAAGCAAGCAAGGATGGATTGCAATAGGATATAATGGAAACCTACAGAATCCTGCATCCAACGAAGTTGATGGCAAAATTCCCATTAATTTCAATGGGGCCAGGATTTTGCTTCTTCCTGTCTCTCCCCCCGCCCCATCTCAATCACTGATACGCACTGATACCACAACTGAATCATGTCATCTACTAAACTAAAGGCCAAATAGTGTCCAGTACCTGCATGCGTTCACATTGTAGGGAGAAGGCAAAAGAAACCCCTCCTTCCATTCACCACCCATGAGAAGGTTAATCACATGGGAGTCTCTGAGCTCAGAGACTTCCAGGATTGTATGTAAACTCTGGCAACACTAAGGAGAGTAAAGCCACAGCCTTACACCTCTGCATACAGAGCAGTGGAGCTAGCTGGGCACAGAGAGGAGCAGATGCTGCTCCTTCTCCCGGAATAGGGCAGTATCCATGCTCCCAGGAGTTCCAGAGTCTGCTTGCTCCATGCACAATGCATCCTAGAGCTCCTGCTGGCACACTGTGCCTCCATCACACTCAATGGGAGACTGAGGCCATTTGACATAATCAAGCCGTATCTGATTGATGGTATCTAAGACTCACCACCCTTGTGTAGGAACAGCAGTTGCCCTGGGCCTCATCCTGTACACATGCGTTTGAGTACCTTTGCTCACATCAGTAGTCAGTACTTGATGCAAGTAAAGGC